>NC_056744.1:837984587-838294587 GCF_019279795.1 Protopterus annectens
GAATTTTCTGATAGTTCACAGCTCTGCTGTACCATTTCTAGGTGTTGCCCCCTCATTTCAGCCTTTTTAAAGAGAGACTGGGTATGATCTAGCCAACTTTATTTGTTATGCTTACCTGCTTGCACAGTTCTGTGCAAGAATTGGCTCCATATTGAAATGTCAGCATTCAAAATGCCATATGGCGACACACAGGAAAAAAGACCGAAAATGCAGAAGGGCTAATATCAAAAGTCTCTCTTTTCTCCTAAAACCTTTTCTTTCAGGAGGTCCTGTTCCCCAAACTTATATATGTCGACATTGAGATCGCCATACCTCAAAGAAAAAGGAATATTCCTAGAAATGGCAATTTTGGCCTTAGTATGTGAAAAGTTTAATTTTTGGCCATCCAGCCTCAGCATTGTAGGACTCACACTAGCATGTCCCAACATTTGAAATGTTTGTCCTACAAACTACATGGTCCTTCATTAGATACTATCTGTTCAATTTTATCTGGGGTACCAGTGAAAAAAACACTGCAAATGCATTTTCAGATTAAACAGACATTTAGAAATGGCATTGGCCATACATTTAAAAGAGATTTTTGGGAGGCAAAGGTCATCTGCATTCTCCATTTATTTATATATTTCATTAATTTGTTTACCGGGATAATCCAAATGAGTAGAAAGCAACCCTTTTCAGAGGGGGGCTCAGGAAGAAAAGCTCCAGACAACTTCCAACATTACAAAAAGACCATAATAAACAGAAGTATACAAGTAATAAATACACAGAATGTAAACAGAGTATCGTTAATTAATAACAGCATCATGTAATGAGCTATGAACCTTTTTTGGGGAGAAAAGCACAGGAAAAAAATTACATAAAGAACATAGTAAACAGAGGTATACAAGTAATCAACAGAGGTATACAAGTAACCAGCAAATATACATTTAAACAGAATATCATTGATTAATAGCAGCATCATGTAAAGAGCTATGAAACTTATTTGTAAATTAACTTGATAGAAAGAGAGAAAAGGAGAAAATGGAGGATTAGTATTAAGAGGTGAGACAGAATATTTCAGGAAAGGTAGAAAGAGGAAGAGGGAGAGAGAGAGAGAGAGAGAGAGGGCAAGGAGGAGATTTTGGACCACTAATGGCAATAACGGAAAACACTGGACCTTGCATAAGTACATATCCAGAATACCAAGTGAAGTGGTTACACAATGTTCTCCATTATCACCACAGACTGTTACTGCCACTAACTATCATAAAAGTAAACAGATTTTCATTATTACTGAGCATTATCTCCTGGCAGTCTGTGACATTAATTAGAAAAATTCTTAACACTGAATGCGTAATATGCCCTTCAAATGTGGAACAATGAGGGACATGGGCTTTTTAAAACTCAAAATAAGGAACATTCCTCATAATGAGGTCACTTGAGAGGTATGAGTAAAAGTAATGGGTTTTCTGCTAATTACTTCCAGCTTTGCCTTTGGTTATTGAGCAAAGTTGAGAGCTGTTGCTAAGATGATGCACAGCAGCTTCTAGATGTTACACTATTTCTTAATGTTCTGAGAGCTACAAGAAAACACTGGTGTGGTCCAGTGTTCTCCATTATCCCCCAATAACTAACAGTATATTGTTTGGAAAGAAAAGGACAATGTAAGGGGTAAGACCTTTATCATCCAGGAGTTGTGCATTTACAGAGCCAGGTATCTTTGAGGTATTATTTTATTTGTGCCTTAAAAGAGATGGAATTTGCTGTGTTTCTTAGAGTGAGAGGAAGAGAGTTCCAAATTTTGGCCTTGAAAGAGGAATACAAAGATTCACCAGCTAAGATGTTAGCTTTTATTACAGTTAATAACATTTTCTCAGTGGATCTCAGCAGTCTGCTTTGGTTATAAGGATGGTGAATATTTTTCAATCTAGGGCGTTTGCTTGGATAACAAATGAGTTTATATGAGAAGTGACTGGTTGGGAAAATGTACAGTAATGCACTAGCTCTAACCACTGAAGTTTTTTTAGGGCCAGACAATGATGACTCCAATAATGATAATTGGATGCAAATTTTGCCACATTATTATAGCACTGTTCCAAGACAGAGGGTTGAGTGGACTGTAGGTTAATCAAGATGGGAGCAGCATAAAATAGTGTAGGAATGAGAAGGGATTTATCAGTACTTTTTCTTGCAATATCTGTGAGGCATTGTTTGAATTTGCAGAGAGCACCTAGCTTTTGGTGGGTGTTTTTTTACTGCTTGTGTTATGTGATTATCACATTTTAAAGTTTCATCAACAGTGACTCTTAGAAGCTTAGTTTGACTTATTATTTCTATGTTGGTGTTGTTAGAGAAGTGATATTGAAATTATTTTGTTGTCACTTGAATGCTTTTGGGTAAATAGGATCAGTTTTGCTTTTTAGGGTTACAGAACTACTGTGTAACAGACAGACAGGCCCCTATGGTGGAGAAAGACTCTTGGGTGAGTTATTTTAATTTATCTATGCTTTTAACAGACTAGATTATTATTAAATTATCTCTGTACTGTATGATAGTGGCTTGCTTAGAATATAATTGGAGATTGTCAGTGAAAATATTGAACAGGGGCCCTGAAATGGATCCTTGAGAGACACCCACTGTAATGAGAAGGAAAGAGGAAATGTCATTTTGCCATTTTACTCATGTTGCTTATATGAGAGGTAGCTGGAAAACCAAGATAGTAAAGTTTCATGTATTCCTAGGGAAGCTAGTTTTTGAAGCAACTTCTGATGGGATACCATGTCAAAAGCTTTGGATAAATCTAGGAAAAGTGCTGAGACTAATTTCCCCAATTTTCAGTGTTGGTTAACAGATGTTATAAAACTAAGGAGAGCTATACAAGTACCATGAAAAGGAAGGAAACAGTGCTGTGTAAGGTATTTTTGAGAGAGGAGACAGTTTGGCTATAGGCCTGAAGTCTGAGAGCTCATATGAGTTTCTACCTTTATGTAGAAGAAGGATGTAGGACCTTTTCCATAGGCTTAAGACATAGCTTTCAAAGATGGAGCAGTTGATTAGGATATGGATAAGAAAATCTAGGGCATCAGCAACAATTTTTAAGTACTCAGATGGTATGTAATACGTGGAAAGGATTTTAGGTTTTAAGGTTACTAATAGATTTTTTGATTGTAGAAATTGATACTGGTTTGAGTTCAAGTGTTTTGGGGTAAGGAGTAAGGAGAAGAACTTGTGTATGCCTGTGCCAAGGGTTTAATAAGAGAGGTTACTAATCTGGATGAAGTGGGTAGTGAATTCACCAGCTATGCTGACAATATGGTTAGATGTACTGAATTCGCTGGCTATGCTGACAGTGTGGTTAGATGAAATAAGTGTAGGTCAAGTTGGTGTACCAAGTTTTGACAGCTGGTTGATTGTAGTCCAAAATGCTTTGGGGTTGTTATAATTTGCTGCTTGTATATTAATATAGTAGTTGCTGCAGGGAGCTTAGCCCAGCCACCCCTACTTAGTATATTCATGTACAAGGTCACTATATCTTGGGGAAGTGACATTCCCCCATCTACCTCCATGCTACATTTGAATAAATACAAACTGTCAGCAAATGTCCACGATTACACACATCATCCTCACATTTCTGCCCTACTTCCATTCAGATTTATAAACCTATATTTGTTCCTTCATTATGTTTAGATAAGCTTCTTTAGTTGTCCTCAAGTTGCTAAACTCAAATATTTGTTGTTTTCATGGGCACTAATTAGATTTGAAATAAAAACTCAAAGTGTATTTTGTGTTTTCATTTTCTGAAAAGTGTGAACAACTTTAAACACTGTAAGATGAGATCAAGTATGGAGCATTATATGTATGAAGGTATTCAACATCAGACCATCTTCAAGGTTTGTGGTGTTTTAGGTTATAAGACAGTTTGTTGAACAACTTTAAACACTTAAGATGAGATCAAATATGGGGCATTATATGTATGAAGGTATTCAACATCTTGTGGTGTTTCAGGTTATAAGACAGTTTGTTAAATCCCACCTTGAACATGGCACTAACAATGAAAAGAGAAAAGTTTGCTAAAAACAAATACAAGAATATATGTATGTGAGCATGTGTGTGTGTGTGTGCGTGTGTGTGTGTGTGTGTGTATATATATATATATATATATATATATATATATAATGCATCATTCTTATATTCCCACTGCATCATTCTTATATTTCAGTTCTGAGATGGACACATTATGGAAAAAGACAGAACAAATGAAAAACAAAACAAAACAAAACAAAAAAATATGAGTTTACACTGATCAGAGTGCAAACTGACTACTGTTAATAAAATATCCATTTACCTGTATTTGAAATCCTGTTATTTGAGAAATCCAACTTCTGTGCATAAATAAGTGAAAAATAAAACACCTCATTTTATAGAGGAAGATCACCGAATCATATCACTCATGTCCTTATCTTGATGACAAGCCTATAAAGATGATGCAGCCAACTAATGTGGAAAGTTAAATGACTGAAGAACTACTGTCTTTTCTTAGTGGGGGTAAGGAAAGGGCCTTGCCCAACACTGTTGGTGTGAATAACCTGAGACGTACCTCCCTGGACTACATGAAAAGAGACATGGAAGAGCTCTCTGATCATGCCGCCCAGGCTGGTATGACCCTGACTCTGAGTAGCATCCTGCCCTCACCAGGAATGATACCTCAGTATAAAGAAAAAATGACCAATTTTAACAACTGGCTAAGCTTCTGGTGTCATTCAAAGGGGATCTAGTGTCTATCAGCCTGGGACAACATGCTGGACAAGCCGCGTTGCTTCGCAAGAGATGGCTTGCACCTGTCACCCCTAGGCTTTCAAATACTGGCCAAGGCTCTTGCTGCCCCCATAGTGCCTTTTTTAGGCAAGGCTCAAAAGTCAAACCCACCTCCGTAAACAGCACAATTAACAAAAAACTGAGGGTTATGCTACTCAACACCAGGAGTTTAAATCTCAAAATGCATGTGCTCGAAGCACTCCTCAGTATGGAGAACGTCGACATCTGTGCAGTAATTGAAACCTGGTTCAAGGCTCCAGAGAGCACCCCAACACTACCGGGCTACAACTCATACCACACGTTTCGGCCACAGAACATGGACCAAAACACAAAAGGAGGGGGTGTATCCATATTCATCAACGATGCGTACACTTCCAGGTTAGTGGCGCAGCATGATACCTCTGAGATCATCCATGTGCAACTAATATCAGGCAAATCTGCAATGCAAATTGTGGCCTGCTACAGATCACCCTCCATGATCCAGGACCACCACTCCACCTTTCTGGAAACACCGGAAAACATGAAGGTCCTACTGAACACCCTGATATTGGGCTATTTCAATTACTCTACCATTCACTGGGAAAACTACACAAGTACAAATTCCCAGGCCCAGTGCTTCCTGGAATTCATCAACTCAAAAACCCTGGATCAGCTGGTAAACTACCCTACCAGAGGTGAAAACATATTGGACCTGGTCATCACCAACATGGGTGACAGGTGTTCCACACCAGAGGTCAACCCGTCACTGGTTAGATCAGACCATAAACTAATCACTCTGGATGTCCGCACCCCACCACCACTCACAACTAAGGAAACCATAGTAAAAAACTTTTCTAAAGCAAACTTCACCTTACTTAAGACAGAGGTGGTAAGTTTGACAGCCCCCACGCTAAAGTATAATGCTGCCCAAGATGCAGAAACCTTTACAAATGCACTCTATGAGCACCTACAATGATGCATGGATCATGCCATCCCTACCAAAACCAAGACTCACTCCTCTAAGAGAAGGAAACCAGTTTGGTGGACCCCTGCAATAAACAGGCTATACAATAGAAGGAGGAAACTAGTTCAGAAAAAAAGCAAATCCCAAGAAGGAAAGACATCCCTGATCAGTATCAGTAAGAAACTAAGGTCCCTCATGAAATCATCCAAGGCTAACTTCGAAAGAAAAATAGCCAAGGATTCAAAAGATAACCACAAAGCCTTCTTTAGCTATGTTAAGAATCTAAGTGGAAACTCACAGATATGCACTGAACTAGTGCAAAATAGCAAAAAATATACTGAACCTACTGATATTGCCAACATCCTGGCAGATAGATCCAGTGCAAACTTCACCCCCCTCTCACCTGCAAAAGGGCCTACAACAATACCGGAAACATGTAGTGTCCCAAAAATCACAGACACACAGGTGAAAACAGCCCTTTCAAAAGCCAAAAACACAGTGTTAATGGGATCAGATGATGTCCCAGGCTGTGTCTTGCACGGACTACAGAACGAACTAACCCCCCACCTAAAAATGCTGTTCAACCTCAGCTTCTCGACAGGCTATGTGCCCATAGAATGGTGCACAGCAACGGTTATTCCTCTCCATGAAGGAGGGGCCACAACTGACCCTGGTAGCTATCGCCCCATAAGCCTGACTAGCCTGGTCTGCAAGGCTATGGAGTGCATCATCATGGAACTCATTAACAAAGACATTGGGAACCTCCAAACACTTGACCCGACCCAGTTCAGCTTTGTTAAGGGCAGATCATGCCTACTAAACCTGGTTGACTTCTTCGAGACAATCACCAAGGCCAGAGACGAGGGAAAGGTGGTTCACACAGCCTACCTTGACCTCGCCAAGGCTTTCAACACCATTCCTCACTCAGGTATTACAGAAAAACTCACCAGCCTGAACATAAACCCCTACGTCATGAGATGGGTTGCCAACTAGCTTACAGACAGAACTCACACGGTAAGAATAGCGGGCTCTGGGTCCGACTCTAAACTAGTCACAAGTGGTGTCCTGCAAGGCTCAGTCCTGCAACCCCTACTGTTCGGCATATACTTCTCAGAGGTACAGGCAAGCACAGGAGGACTATAGCTAACCAAGTTCGCTGATTACTGAAAACTGGGAGCCACAACTGACTCCCCGGCTGACACGGACATCCATCAAAAGGGCCTTACTGAGACGGACACCTGGTGTCAAAGTCATGGCCTCAAGCTAAATGCCAAAAAATGCATAGTCATCCCATTTGGGAAAAACAAAACACCCACGAATTACCACATAGGTGGCAGCCCCCTTAATACAGAAGAGGTAATAAGAGATCTGGGGACCCAGGTAGATAGTAATCTCTCCTTTGACAATCATATTGCCAAAGTATTTAGGAAATCCTTCTATGTGGCCCATCTAATTACTAAAGGGTTCGCATCTAGAAATAAAGAGGTTATAGTGCCCCTCTACTCATAACTCATTAAACCCATCACAGAGTACAATGCCCCATTTGGGATGTACCTCACAAGACACTTCCAACAGCTGGAAAGACCACAAAAGTACTTCACCAAGAGGATTACTGGCCTCAAACATATGTCCTATGCAGCCTGACTGAAAAAACTCCGGCTGTACTCAGTGGCATATCACTTACTCAGAGGTGATCTCTGCCTGACTTACAAAGCCATGTCCAACTCAGAATTGATGGACATGCTCCACCTAAAGAAATCCAAGTCACTGCGAGCCATGCGCTCTAGTGAGCTAAACCTCGCCACAACAATAAATCAAACATGCTGGAGAGATAGATTCCTGTCACAGAGACTCCCCATGCTTTGGAACAAAATTCCAAATTAAATCAGGCAGAGTCCCTTACTAACACTCTTCAAGAGAAACCTTGATGAGTGGATGGGTAACAGAAAATACACCCCTGGGATCACTTCATTGACTCTGCTTGACAGAGGATTAGTTAATTAATCAATGGGGTGGCGAAAGCTGACACACTCTGGCTAGGCTTATAAATGCCCTCGGGCAGATAGCCTAGTACATACCTATGAACCTATGAATTAGTCTTTTCCTCAAGACTGGATGCATCAGTGTTAAGGGTTCTCAAAATGTCCTTAAGTGTTCAGATGCACTGGGTGTGGACTTGCATAGGAACAGGTATATTCCACCATAACGTAAATGCACTTGCAACCAGAAGAGTTACAAGAAGGAAAAGTCTTTCTGTGAAACAGTAGCTGGCTTGAAAAAATCCTCAAAAGCAAAGACACAGAACATTGCCATAATGGTAGATTGATGCTGTATGGCTTGGGGGAAAAAGACTTACATCATATTTCACTTGTGGGAAATAATTCATATCAAGATTGGAAAGTCTAAAACAGATAAATCATAGTGGTATTACAGAAAGCTTTTTGGGGATGAAGCCTTAAATGGAGGGCTACTGGATTATAGCAGTTTGCTAGAGAACCAGGTGTGCATGTGTGTGTGTGTGTGTGTGTGTGTGTGTGTGTGTGTGTGTGTGTGTGTGTGTGTGTATTTGGAAGGTACAGTTGTAGGGGTATGTAGACTCCCTCATATAAAAACAGACTGAAAAAGCCATTTTATCATTTTGTCTTATAAACAAATATGAATAATTTTAAAATGAAATGCAATGTGAGAACAAAAATGTTTGTCATAATATTATGTTTAAACTAGTCATTATTGTATACATGTCATTGGGCCATTCTATATACATGGGTTTATGTCAGATTATTGAGTTTTCAGAAACTCGGAGTTCATATGGTTGAGACTATATGTTCGACTTTCAGAAAACTGAAAACATTTGAACTAAGATCATAGTACAGAAGGCATCAGGGAAGTTACATTTTGCCTACTGTAGTGCAATCTCAGAGGTGATATATATAATTTGCAGGTGGTGCAGGGGGGCTTGCCCCCCTGCAAAAATGTAGATTTTTTTTGTTTTGTTCTTTTCGAGATTTCAGAAAGTCGAACATATGGTCTTGACCATATGAAGTTCAAGTTTCCGAAAACTCGATAATCTGAGAGAAACACATATACAGATATCTACATAAACAAACACACACACACACACACACACACACACACACACACACACACACACACACACACACACACACACACACACACACACACACACACACACACACACACACACACACACACAGCATGCCAAAGTAGTGCTTTGGTGAGCTAATGGCTCACATGAATCTAAGAACAACCTGAAGTCACATGTGTATGCTAATTTGTACAGTGTATGCTGATTGCAGATATTGCATACTTGTTCCTGATTTCAAAACACTATCCCTGGGATTCAGAAACACTGCTGCACAATTGTGGTCAGGTCTTCCCTGTTTACTGTCCATGCACGACAAGCCCTGATGTTTATTAACAATGAATGCGGCCAGGCAAGGGGTGCGCAAAAAGCAACTCATTAAATATTCTAGCTGTGGTTGCAGCAGGGACTGTGGAAAAACCATATAGGTGCATGGTGTGGCCACAGGGACAATATGAGCAGCAGAAAGGCTTATCTATCAAGGAGAAGCCAAGATGATGGCCGTTGTGATCTCGTGTGCTCAGCTGTAGCTAGATAAAGAACTTATGTGGCATCATCACTGGGCCATGAGACATATGTGCTGATCTGTGTTACAACCCAGTGATACATACATGCAGTGAAGACAACTTGTGGAAGATACTAAGGGAATTGGATGATGCTAGGAGGGTAGAACAGGTACTTGGGCTACACAAACATATAACATAGGCAAGACTGTGAAGGTAGGTGGTGACACAATCATGGCTATGGAAGACAATGGAGAAGGGGACATTAAACACACAGATATAAATGTTAACTAACTGAAGATAAAAGGAAAATAATCCCATAGTGAAGGGACAGAGGAAAGTACTGATATATCACCCAAATGCAGGGGCAACTTCAGCAGACTGCCAATGTTACCTGAACTATAATCAAAACTGCAGGAAGCAGGTACTGTATTTAAACCATGATGTGGGTATAGGTAAACCCTGTTGGGACTTAAACCCACAACTTTCCTCATTTGTAGTGCAGAAAGCCCTTCACTTACAAGCTGACCTATAGCAGCAATGTAACAAAAAAGCCTTAGGGAAACGCACATCATTTGGGTGTCACACACTTGCAGACTGAAAGAGAGAAAAACATACAAACCTGAAGGGACTTGAAACTCACAACTTTCCTTATTTATTGACAGAGCAACAACAGCAGCACAGCAAAAAGGCTTTAGGGAAACACAGAACTATTGGGTGTCACTTGCAAACTTAGAGAATAAAAGAGTCAAAACTGACCCCCTCAGGACACTACCACTGGGGTATGAGCTATCATCCATGGGCATATTTAGTATGGTAATACTTTGCAAGCGGACCTTTTCAAATCTTGTCAGCTGTATGCTTTGTTGTATGTGTCATCTGCTGAGCAATGACACTTAGCTCATATGCACAGCCTGTGCCATCCAAGGCCAATACATGTATGAATGATAGTGGCTGTACTTGTATATTGATGTATGGAACATGGCAGCCTAGCTCCGTACTATATGGCAAGCAGTGCCAGGGTTTGGCAGTAGTACATGTTTATTGACAGAGCTCTTTGCAACCTGCCATTCACAATACAATCTAAAAAGAAAAACTGAATTGAAAGCTCTAGAAAGGCATGTATTATGTGTGTTTATGTATTTTTGACCAGATTAAAGGGTGGAGATATAATACAGCAAATAGATAAAAAGGGGAAACAAGCAGTGGGTAGAATGGTAGATGACCAACTAAGGAATGAGCAAGATGCAGGTAGTGATGGTGTTTTGTTTTTTTTTTCTTGGTGGGAGAGGTGACCATTTTTCATGCATAAAGAGAAGTTAAGTTGGGGAATGAAATAAAGTAAGTAAGAGGGTTAGGTTAGATAGCAGAGGAAGACAGAAGTGACTAACAGGGGGTGTAGTAACACAATGAGGAAGGGGGAACACAATAGTGAAGGAAACATCAGAAAAGCAAAATGATTGCAATGCTGAGGGGAGAATTTTGAACAGCCACCAGTGGTGAGCATAGACACAAAAAGGAGGGGAACACCAGGATAGGGGATTGAATGGGTTGGTGTCACTGGCAATTGTATCCCAGTGGTAGATTATTCACCCCATTGATTACCATCACCACTAGGGCCTGTCTCAGACTTAGGAGACAATGTTGTATAAGGACACGACTCTATGAGTCACCAGAGGAGGTTTTTCATCTGGTCAGTTGTGAAGGAGATTACTGACATGAGGTTGGATATCTCAATGTCTGTGGGCTGCTCATGGGTAACACACGTATCACCTTACCTGGCACTGCTACTGGTGGATAAACAGTCCAGACATTTAATGCAGGGCTACCTGCAGTAGGTGGTGCAGGTAGGGCAGAAGGTGTGGAGTGACTGTTGCAAGCTGGTTCTTGATGTGTTGGGTGTTTCTGGTGAGTACATTGATGGCGGTTCTCCAGCTGCCTGACACTTGTGAGGGACTGACACTGGCCTTGTCAGAGGGATGGTTGCAGGTCATGATGCTACAGCATATAATGGCAAAATAAATGCAGAAAAATAAAATGATAAGCAAAGTAAAAGCATGTAATAGAAAGGATAGTGACAAAGAGGGTGGGGAGAGAGAGAAATCCAAATACAATGAAAAAGTAGAGCTGATATTTAGTTGTACTATGATTAAGATGCACCAAATACATGAATTGGCCATAAACAAACCTCTGAAGTTAATATCACTTTTGCTGTTTACGGGTGATAGTGGGGTTGAACCTAGTGCTGTCAACATTGTATTCTAAAAAGCAACAAATTAACATGATGAGCTACTTGGACAAATAAATTGGGGGGGGGGTCTCTTGTCAAAGACAGTAAGAATGTGTCTGAGACAAATGTACATATACAAAGAAAATAATGTTGCATAGACATGCTTTTCACTCACAGGGTATAAGCAAAGAAAATAAATATATTAACAAGGATTTCCAAGATACAGATGTTCACCTGCCCAAAAATGCTGCTCATACATATTTCCCACGTAATACTTTAGGTAGGATAATGAAACAGAGACCTCAACTGAAACATTCTAATCTCACAAATGGGAGGGGGTAATTGAACCCACAGTCATTGTCACATTGTGGGAGCACAGTTCTAACATCCTGTCTCACTTGACCACTGTATGCCAAGATGTCTGCACATGCAAACTAATAACATTGCACAGTCATACTGCTACCTTTCACCTATGGCAGTTATCAGAGAAGTGACAGTGATTTATGAAAGGTATACATTCTGAAAATGAATCTCAACTGCTGCTAACATAACAAACAGTACATTCTGAAGCAGGTATACTTACCCCTGTGCTCACTTAGGTATTCCAATCTCCTCCTCTGCAGCTACCAATTCACTTCAATGTCTTCAGGGCTATGGAGAGAAACAGGCCACTGTGTAAGATCTGCAGAGGGTACACGGTGGTAGGTTATATGTGTATCTAAGATTAGTTATAGTTACAGTCGATAGCTAGTAATCCCTGTTTAACTTCATCCTTTCCTCAGGATTGCAGTGCCTCAAGTAGCACAAGTGACAGCCTGGACCAAACTATTCCAGGCTTCTGTCTTATACAGAGGCCCTTGACAGCCCTCCTTCAGTAGTTTTTGTCTGTAATCCTGATGGAGGAGGCACATAATGATTTTTGACTCCTCCACAAGCCATCTTGTGTTCTAAAAGGAGCATTACCGCTGATTCACCAGCCATGATGTCTCACTTTGAAGACTCTCAGTGAAAAATGGAAGAAAAATGGCACCCAAAGTAGGTCTTATGTATCTCCCCTGCCACATACCAATGTGCACCTCATGTGTGCAACACATGGCAGACTCAAACAATATAGGTACTGTATTACTTTGCTTCACAATGGTGCTTCAAGGTCTGAAACATGGCAGTCCAGTTTCACTGTGTCTGCTGTTAAGATATTTGGCACTTAGTAACTCTGCTTACAAAGGTTTAGATTTGAACTAGAGATCCAGCCCTCTTCCCAAAAAATGGACTGGACTGAGCATGTGAAGTGTTACTCGCAGTGACCCAGCAAGTGCACAGTATAAAGGAAACTTGGGTATGATGGTTAGAAGGTGTGCTCTTCATGCACATTAAGTGGTTCAGAAATGAGAATGAGTTGAGCCCTAATTAGCATAATCATCACACCCAGACAGGTGAATCTGCATGATATAAGTGAGTCGGCATGCCAAAAGACTTACCCTACTGTGGAGAGACTGTATAGTAGCCAAGGTTGGAAGCTGTGAAAGCTGATTAATGGAGAATCAATCAAGTAAACCTACTCTGCTTTTACAAGTTAAGTGGTAATTTTTACAAAACTATCTATTTATTTGTGACTGATTTTACTACTGTGGAACTGTTGGAGATCATAACTGGTATATTTGTCAGTAAATGTGTTGGGTTGGCTTATTCAGAGGGATATTACAAAGCTAAAGCACTTTTGGGCTGAAGAATTGTTAGCCATAATGTGAGACACTCTCATCATCTCATACTCATAGCGGAGGTCAGATCATTTTTCTGGGCTTCTGATATCACTTGCCGTAAATAATTGTACCTGTTGTGTACATGACACATATGCCAGTGGAAAAACTATTTCTAACCCTCAGAAAAAGTCATGTCACCTTATTCACTTGGAATGATATAGGTATTTTTTTGTGGGGGACATTTGCTCAGTAAGCTTATATTCCTGACTTTCATCAAAGAGTGCAGCCACAGATGCATAACTCATCACATCCTCTGTCAGGATCAGTGGATGATTCTGTGGAGGAAGGAGAAAGCAAATGTATTGCAAGCAAACAAACAAAAATACAAGCCTGCATTACAGATGTGCACATAAGAAGACATATAGTAAAATATATTACACATGACACGGCAGTGTTTCCCACTCAGCAATATAATGATGTACCTACCTGGTCATTGTGCCTGTGGCTTGACAGTGTACGATGGTCCTATAACATGGCATATGTGGACATGAAGGCAGCACAAGACAAATACAGTTTTACTGATATGAGAGGTAAGGGAACATATTGTCATCACTCGAGACTTCTCAAAGTAAAAGAACGAGACCAACCAACACAGCTAAAAAGCAGTAAAACTAATGTAAGGTAAGCTCTTTCATGCTTGATGGCACTTCATCAGACCAAGATACACAAAACTGTTAAACTATTTATAAGTATGTATCAAACTAGAGACTAATGGTATCACACACACACTGATCCCACAGAGATAGAAAACCTTATAGATTTGGTGAAAATTTCACTTCCCTCATAATCTCCAAACTTATCAAAAACTTTGCCTTCAACTCCTCCCATCCTACATATCCAAAGAGCAGGTCATTAAAGCCTTGTCTAAGGCAAAAAACAGAGCCACTATGGGAACAGATGGCATCCCAGTCTTCCAAACAAACTAAAACATGAACTAGCACCGCCATTAAGTACCTTGTTCAATCATAGCCTAACCACTGGCTTTGTTCCGGCGGAATGGAGAACAGCAACAGTTATTCCCCTCCACAAAGGTGGCTTAGCAAAAGACCCAGGGAATTATAGACCCATAAGTCTGACCAGCCTCATCTGTAAAGCCATGGAGCGTATCATCATGGCCCTCATAAATAAAGAAATAGGTGACCTCCAAACCCTAGATCTGACCCAATTTGGCTTTGTCAAGGGCAGATCCTGCCTGTTAAACCTGGTGGATTTCTTTGAAAACATGACTTGAGCCATTGACGAGGGCAAATCTGTGCACATAGCATACCTTGACTTGGCAAAGGTCTTTGACACAATCCCACACTCAGACATTACTGATGACTGCAACCTTAACCTTGACCACCATGTGTCTACTGTATTAAGGAAGGCTTTCTACATAACACATTTGATTAGCAAAGGCATCACCTCTAGAGAAAAGGAGGTTATAACCCCTCTATACTCGTCACTAACCAGGTCCATAATTGAGTACAACCCCCTCTTTCGGCATGCACCGTACAGAGCACCTGCAGCAATTAGAGAGACCGCAGAGGTTTCTAAGTAAGAAGATCAAGGGACTCCAGTATGTGCCTTACTCAGACCGACTAAAGTCCCTGTCACTATACTCAGTATCATATAGACTTCTTAGGACAGACTTATGCCTGGCTTACAGAGCAATCCAAGTCCCAAACCTAATGAATTTGCTACACATCCATAAATCAAACATGACTAGAGCTACCCATTCTAGGGACCTAAATATGGCCTGTGACTTGAATAGGACATGATGGAGGGACAGATTTGTCTCCCAGTGACTGCCGCTTCTTTGGAATAGGCTGCCAATTCATGTGAAGCAGAGCACCTCTATGACACTGTTCAAAAAGACCCTGGACAAGTGGATGGGGCACTGTAAATTCTTACCGGGGATAGCACCCACAGCCCTTCTGGACATGGGTAGTCACTAAATGATACAATCCTGGATATTGACTAGAGTATCTATGGTAATACATTGGGATGAAATGACTAGGCTTGAAATGACTACCGGGTCTATTGCCTAGTACCCTCCTATGATCCTATGATCCTATAACAGACATTCAATCAGTAACAGATCACGTTACCTTACATTAAAGTTTTACTGCTTTGTAGCTGTGTTAGTCAGTCTTGTTCTTTTACTTTGGGTAGTTTTGTTTCCTGTATGGACTTGCCTTTATCCATCGTATTGCTGTTCATATCTATCACTAGAGAAATGATGACTTCTGCTGATGTGTGAAGCTGCAGAAGACATAACCATGTAACAAATGGTAATGTGTGACACATATGATCTATATAGTATAAAGTGTGAGATAGATTAATGAATGAATTACCACTGGGTCTTGGTAGGCCAACCTCAATGTCTCCACCTAGTATATGCCAATTGTGACAGACTTTGATAACGGTGGTGGTGGTGGGATGCCAGAAACAACTGCATATCTGTCAGTGTCAGAATTGTGGGCCCCCTATGGCATTGCTCTGTCATTTGTAGTGGCTGAAATGTTTAGTAGTGTGGAGGATCATATCCATGCATTGATGATGTCATTCCCTCAGAGTCCTGATATGCCCATCCACAGCACTGACCCAGCTAGCAATATAATTCCAAGTTTTGTCCCACCACACTGTATCACCTCTTCTTCCCTTCAAATTTCTGCCATGCTCCCATGGGCATCCATAATTATTTAATTTTCACTGGAGGAGATGTTCTTTTTACCTGGATTGTGATGGACACATCTAGAGCACACAAATGTGTATGTGTCAAGAATGTGAACACCATTTGTAATACACCTACACAGAGCTTATTTGTACGATACAGTCTAAGATACATGCACAGGAAATGCATTGTACTGTCACTTTATGGCAACACACATCCCTAATTATTGCCTGGCCCCCAACATGAGATATGTGCAGGAAGAGCTAGCAAGGAGATTCATTCTTATTCTGAAGAGTAGTGATGAGGTTGGGGGTATGAACCACTCATACTTTACTGAAGAGTAAGATTATTAAAAGCCCTATAGAAGGATAGGCTCAGTTAATACAAGAAACAAATGAAACATTGCAGACTTTAATAAAGAATGCAGCAAAACGAAGGCAGGGGGCAAAGTGGCACACCAGAAAAGTGAAAGTGTTAACTTAGTATGCACAAGGAAAGAAATTTCAGATAATAAAACCAAGCAAAAGTCTAAGTCAGGGGTGTCCAACTGGTGGCCCTAGGGCCATGATCCGGCCCACTGAGGTGTTTTATTTGGCCCTTGATATGTCCTATAACAAATTGTTTTGAATGGACTGATACATGTTGAGCATGGTAATGTGTTCACCCAAACCTTACCAGGCATGGTAGGTGTCCCCTGAGCCAAAAAGGTTGGACACCCCTGGTCTAAGTGGTTGTCATGAAAATCTTCCAAATTGGTCTGTGAAAGAGAATAAAACCCTAGTGAGTAGCCTCTGGGATAAAGGAGTAAACCAAATGAAGGGCAGAAACTTCCCTGTTGGAATTTTCAGGGGTGATAAACAAGGAAAGACATTTGCCAAAACTTGTAATAGAAGAAAAGTATTTGTTGGTGGTTTGGCCTATCCTATAGATGTTTAGAGCATTGAAAGATGTTAGGCTACTATAGCTGGCATTTGAAAGTCATTCTGGTCAGAAAAAAATCTAAACTCTTTGGAAATTTGGTTTTGCATTATCTCAAAATCTAGGAAATGTCCAAAGTGCTAAGGCAGTGTTGAATGGATTGTGGTTGGATGGAAGGCTGATCCATGCAGCTATGGTGCTCATATCTCTGGGGTGCATCTGGAAGGTGTGACTTAACAATGTTCAGATGACAATTCTAAATCAGTTGGCTGGCTATGTTAGGAACTGACAGACCACTAATGTAGCTCAAATCCCAGGTCTGTGCTTGGGGGACTGATGTGGTATAAGAGACTTGGATGACCTACCATTCACTAAAATGGCCTATAGATAATGCCAGAGAATGAAGAGCACTTACGTTACAAAAAGAGAATGGAAGATGGAAATGAGAGAGCATTTGCTTCTCAATATGGAAGGATTATAGTGGGATGCATGTAGGGCCTGGTCCACAAGAGATATACATGCAGGAGCCTGATTCCCACCCAAGGGCCTGTTAAAGAGAGGAATTCCACAGATTTAAAAAAAGGAGAGTAGGCCTAATGCACCACAGAGGCCAGGGGGCCTAAATGAAGACAACCTGAATCAAGGCCAGAGGCAAGGAAGACCTGTGCTCGATATAAATGAGACAGGAGAAAAATGAGAAGCATTGAACATTAGAGATCTAAATAAGCTCTATATTTTAAGTTTGAGAATTATTATATAATTTAAAACATTTGAAAGAGTTACCAAAGTATTACACTGATGTGACAAGTTTACTTTGATGAAACCTTTGCATATTACATGAAAGCAAAGATTTGTATACATGTGGTTTAAGCAGTAAGATGGAAGAAATACAAGTTAGAAATGTCTGCCACATGAGTGAATACCCATAAGATGTGACTTGAAGGGGTCAAGTCACCACAATGGAATTTTAATTCAGGCAAAATTCAGTTTATTGCATACTGCTATAGTTGACACCTGAGTGGTCAAGTATAGCTTTTATTTTTTTGGTGGGGTGTAGATCTTGCCTTTTATCACAGTTATGCATCTGTGGAGTTAGTATATACAAGTTGCTGTTGCCCTGCCCCCACATTGGGGGTGTTTATGCAGGTGGAATGAAACTTTCCATGTAAAATACTGTTTGTATTTTGTCTGTGTGTGTATATGAGTGTGTGGATGTGGTGACTGGCTGTGTGTTGCTTTTGATGGTTTATGTGTTTTGATGTCGTATGCTTGTACATATGTATGTTGTGCTATGATAATTGTTTAACTGTTTTATGCTCATCTCAAAAGGATACATGCTATATTTCCTTTTGCAATGAGTTTAGTTTCAGTATTAGTGGCTTTTGGTGGACTGACTAGTCAAGTGTTTTTGGTAAACTGGTTGATACGTTTTGTATTCCATATTTTTCAGTATAATAATACACACACACACACACACACACACACACACACACACACACACACACACACACACACACACACACACACACACATGCGCACACACACAAAGGATACAGGCGCACACATACGCATGCAGAAATGCACACACATATGCACAAACATGCGCACATGCACACACACGCACAAACACGCACACACACACACACACACACACACACACACACACACACACACACACACACACACACACATACACACACACACAGTTAGCCAAAAACTCTAACTCCTGAGATCATATGTTGTAGCCACATCTCTAATTGTGAAGTTCATGTAACTTCTTTCTCTCCTCTAGTACAGTTAATTGATGTTTTTTGACTTAATAAAGTAACATTAAAACTGGAGGAAAAGACAAAATACTATCAGAACTTTTATTATTCATCCCACTAGATCACATTTATATCAACTTTTTAAGAACATTCTTAGATGGAATTCTTCATAAACTTCTTAAACCCACCAAAAGAAAATAAAGGAGAACAAAAAAGAAATTCTAAATTAAATGTCTGATCCTTCTCACTCTCCTGCTATTATTTTTTTTCTCAGTTCCTAGATACTTGTCATAATGTTAGATACCATAATATTCTGTCATCATACTTATTCTAGGCATCTGTTACACTGCATGATTAATCACAGCCGTAACTTACTTGTCTGGTGCCTATAGACATATTGCTCAGCATCCCACTCATAAATTTAAATTCATAGTGCTTGAACAAGTACTGGCATCTCCTAGAAAAGGCCCTTGGAAAATAATTTTAGAATCTAAAGAATATTGGTGGCAAGTTTTGTGTAATGCCACGCAAACTCCTGGTATTAATGATTCTATATCTATATCCAGTGTATTAAAATTGAGGGCTTTGAATAGGTAAATTTATTGTGTAATTTATTATTCATTATTTAATATATTGCTATTCATATACCTGATGGTGGTTTTTATAATCAAATTAAATTTATGTTTAAAATGGATTTTTAAAAAATTATGTTCAACTGGGTTTAAAATTAGTTAGTATTTAATTTAAGTTCATGAGCAAGTTTTTAATATTGTATTTGTAGTAATTTTATATCATAATTAGTATTTTTATGTTAAAAAAGCTTAAAAATTTAACAAGATAATTGATTGTGATATTCATCAATTGATTAATTAAGTATATGGTATATAAGTTAATTCATTTGTGGTTCATTTTGTCTGATGAAGGCTGAGTAACACAGCCAAAAGCGCTTACAATAAACTTGGTATCTTGGAAGGAACTTTGTTTTGCTGCTTCTCCTGCTATCGTGCCTTTGGTTTATTACAGTTTTTTTGGTTCTTTTTTGTGGATATAGCATGCCAAATCTGTTATCACTGATCTGTGAGCAAATAAAGAAATAAAGAAAAAAGCCATATACTACTTGAAGATTATAAAAGAAAACTCCTATGTTTTCTTTACTCTGAAATAAACTGCTTGCTACAAATATAACAAGTGGCTTACTAGAGTTAAACATATTACATTGAGTCCTGACAGAAAAGGCATCAGTGATATTCAATTCTGAAAGCTGGCACTACACCAGACAACACACAGAGCACCAAAGTGCTTAAACAAATGCAGTGTCAGCATTCAGAAATTGTCCCAGTGGTTGACATTATAGAACAAGCAGTCAAATATGTTGTGTAAGTGAGGCTATGTGTGCTCATGTGCATAATGAAGTGCCATATCGATGCCACTTACAAAGTAGTAGACAGCCTAAGGATGGTCATACCCACCTCAGCATATATATATATATATATATATATATATATATATATATATATATATATATATATATGTTTAGTTTATTATGAAATGGTCGATCGGACTTTGAGAGATTCACATTAGTCCGAATCGACCCATTCGGTAGTAATGAAAGAATGAATGATGAAATGTAGAAAGGTACAACAGCATAAGCAGTACAGCATTCGCT
This sequence comes from Protopterus annectens, assembly GCF_019279795.1. Lineage (NCBI taxonomy): Eukaryota > Metazoa > Chordata > Ceratodontiformes > Protopteridae > Protopterus > Protopterus annectens. Next base: position 838,004,927 of record NC_056744.1, read on the forward strand.
GTTGTGACTTTATACATTCTGATGCAGATCGCACTATAGTGGGGATCAGGAAACGTACCCTTTCCCTCACTGTAGTGTGCTCTCAGAGTTTGTATATATAAGCAGCAGGGGGTGTGGGGGGTGCAGGCCCCCACATGGGGGTGCAGGGGGGCTTGCCCCTGTGCAAACATGTTGTTTACTGTCCGTTGGAGAGTGATTCCATTTGTGGAAGTGTAGTGCATGTTCAAAATGTGTCAACTTCGACCATTCACCACTTTCGTGTTTGACATTTGTGTTGTTCGCTGATGGTACTTTTTGTTTCTGTAGTTCATAGAAATGATAGTTCACATGAAGTGGGATAGGGAAAATGATAGTAAACCATGTGTGTGTATATATATATATATATATATATATATATATATATATATATATATATATTGGTCTACTACCGGAGATCGAAATTACACTATTTTGAAATCCAGTAGTAGATGCCCACTAACGAGAAAGTGCACTTCACTGAAAGTGCACTTTCGCGAACACCACTAGAACGAACGGGCAATGTCCTCCACTGTGGTGTGGTAGTCACAGACCTTAAGGTTAGGGCTTGGGTTAAGGATGGTGGATAGCTATCCACTATCCTTAACCCAAGCCCTAACCCTAAGGTCCGTGACTACCGCACCACAGTGGAAGACATAGGTCCATGACTACTGCACCGTGGAGGACATACAATTTCCTCCACTGTGGTGCAGTAGTCATGGACCTTAGGGTTAGAGCTTGGGTTAAGGATAGTGGATGTCCCTACTAGCTATTCACTATCCTTAATCCAAGCCCTAACCCTAAGGTCCGTAACCATTCGCTCAAGTGGTGTTCGCGAAAGTGCACTTTCGGTGAAGTGCACTTTCGTGTTAGTGGGCATCTACTACTGGATTTTGAAATAGTGTAATTTTGATCTCTGGTAATATACCCATATATATATATATATATATATATATATATATATATATATATATATATATATATATATATATACATATAGGGGAAGATATTGAGGTTAGAAAATGGGGTAATAGCAAACAAGGAGGAAAAAGAGTATATGCTTTTTTTTGAAAAGGCTTCCATTTGTCATATAAGAAGAAGAAGTACAAGAAGTACAAGGGTAGCTAGAGAAGGTAGAAAGGAATGGTTATAGGAGGAATAGATGGAGAAGTGAAGATTGCAAGGGCAAATAAATGCACATAAAATGTAGACATGGATAGACAGATGTGGCAATGCCACAAAAGGTGGGGAACAACAGTGAATGGTTATGGACATACAGAAGGTGGACACTTGGTGATGAGGAAGACTGGATGACATCAAAGATATAGAGAATGACACACAAGACAAGGGAACACATGGATTGCAGATTGGGTAGACTACATGGTAGATACCAGACCTGCCCAGAGGCCAGCCCATATAGACATTAGACTTATATTATGTGCTGGTCATGTCCCTGTCAATCTGACATCTGGGATCTGCTGGTCATATGACTTAACCAGCTATGCCAGAGGTCTCTCCGCAGTAGTATGGTGGATATCCAACTATAAAGCTATCAATGCACTTCAGATAACACCAGCATACTCAATTGTCACTGCAAAACCACAGGGCCCCAGATGACCATTCTGGACCACTATTAGCATAAGAGCCTCTGCTCTCTTTGTGAATAATGGTTATGGAGGCCACCAGTGGGCCCATTGGGTTGCCTTCAGCAGGGTGACCTCTGACCATCTTGAAATATTGTCCAGATGGCCACTTGTGAGCCAGTGACACAGATGTTTACTAGCACAGATTGAGATGACTGCAGCTACTTTTCTACCATCACCACAACTGGACTTGCAGAAGGAAGAGAAAAGAAAAAATGACCACTTCAGTACACACACACACGTTAGACTCTATAATAGTGCACAGGACATAATTGCTCCACTGCTGATTGAGGTTCTCTTGCATCCTGTAACATTCCTTCATCTGAGCTTACTCCTTAGTGGCTATAAGACTAAATCAGAAGAACTGAGTACAGTGTTGGACCTTTGAAAAGAAAAGGGCCAAAAGGGTAAAAAAGAATATTTATAGTAAATATCTGTCACTCTGTGTCTTGCTTTTTACTGGCAATGTAGATCTGGGTGATGTCAGTGTATGTCACTATAATGTCACTATAATGCTGCCAACACTGCTCACCAGAATGGGTGATGCTAGTGGCATCACTGACTATCCTGCCCAAACCCATGCCAGGCATGCACCTTGTGCAAATGGCAATCATCCTGGCCCAGTAGGTGCTTCTGAAAGTCCATGTAGAAGAGAAACAGGAAAATCATAATCTTCTTTGTACAACACATAGAACCCCTCTTGCTCCCAGCATCTGAAACAGCCATGGTCACTCAGTCAGTAGCACAATGCTAGCCCTATGAACAAGGATTCACATACATACATCATGTTATACATAACAGAGTGCACCAAAGAGGTGCTACAAAGAAATTGCAGGCTGTAGAGTTATGTGTTTCACAAGTTCCATGCATGAGCATATTGTAAATGAGTTTGCATCTCAAGGGCAGGAAGAGGCAAGCAGGTTAGTACTGCTTTGTGTGGCTAGCACAGTCCATTAAGGCCGTGATTTTGAGATTGCTGTGATAAATTCCCTCATTGCCATAACTCCTTCACAAATAAGTCTATATCAACATGATGTAAGTGGGAACACCATATTGTGAGGGACAACAGAAGATGAGAAATTATGGATTCAGGAGTTTACTGAATGATGACACTGGACTTTAAAATAACATACTGAAGGAAGGAAAGACAGCTGGTAAATGTTTCTCTGCATTGTATTGATAACCCATTGTGCATGGCAATAGCAGGGTCATAAACCAAGTAGTATTTGTGAGTGTGGGAGCAGATCAGAATAATATGACACTTTGTTCTCCAACTGTGGGTGGGGGACTCACAGAGGGGGCAATGCTCACATATCATATGACATGCCACAAGGGACCCAATGGTCCCTGTACATAGGGTAAGGAGTGGCAATGCACACTGTTAGGGAGTCAGGATGTGAAAAGTATTACAGGGTTTCAAATCACTGATGCAGGAAGTAGTGTTGTGATAACATGCCCATAGCTGCTGTTTGTATAGCAAAGGGGGGGCTGTCATAACACAAGAGGGAACAGTTAAGTGGCCCCCATATGGCCTGGGGAGCAGCATACAGTCATATGGGAAATCTGCACACAGCCAAGCATTACACACAGTGACTGATACATGTAATCCACAATTGTGCATCTCTTGTTATGGGCCCACATGAGAGGCAGTGATGGCAAAAGTTAACTGCCCGGCTAGTGTTGCACCTTTTCAAATGCCCAAAGTGGAACACTTTTATGTAAGCATAAAATTTTGCAAGGCAGACCATACTTGCAACTAGTTCAAAGGTGTGGACTTCACTTTTTGCCAAAATAAAAGCTCATGCTTGCAGAATTTTAGTTTCTGTTGTTTCATATAATATTAAGGTTTATCGGACTCAAAACAGTTGTTTTGCGCAACTATTTGAGGAAACTTAGGAAATATTTTTGTCATTAAATCTCAGTAGATTTGCTGTTTTTCATGTTTTTTTTTTCTAGAGAAACCAGTTTACCAGCTATGAACTGCTCTGCATAATGAGGGACAGGTGGTAATTCTACATCCAGGACACTGAGGTGTTATTTCAGCCACCCTGCACACAGGTTATATGTGTCCTGACAAAAGGTAATATGAACTATCGCAATCCAAGTGCAGGCAGCCACAAACAGAGACGGGGATCCTCGCAAATCAATAAATAAAATGTCAAACAATATAAGCGAACACCCCTGATGGCAATAAAACGTAAATGTAATCCAGTCAATGAAGGCTTCTCGCTCTTGTTATAAAATCAAACACCATTTATTAGTAACGTAGAGTGAGCGCTTTCGCCATAAGGCTTTTCAAACTCTTATAACAGTTAAAAACAGTTTAAAATCCTTTATAAAACATTCATTATGTTCTCATTGGTTAGAATGCATCACTTGATGAAAATTCAAAGTAACCCTTCAATTTTAAAATGTTCATTCATTAATAATATACTATGCATACTAAACACAAAATCTATCAGTTATACATGGATCTAAAACGTATATCAGTATATAAAAAAGAACGTGAAGCAAAGTAAAATGTATTATAAAATATCGGTATGCTTCTAAATACATTAAATAGATGAAAGGGTTGATAAATGGATCAGATAACAATAGATATAGTCACAATGAAGTATAAGCATGTTGTAAAAAATAGTAAGAACAAACTCACATAACCTGTAAACTTAGTAATAGTACATATAACGTGTACCAGGTGGATTTAGATGACAGCAAATGTTCAGAACATTCTTTATGAACGTATATAGGCAATCTGTCAATCTAACCTATAGCACTATAAAAGACAAAACGTCACACTTCTAGAAAGTTTAAACGTCACATTGCTATCTCCTGGTAAGTGGCAAAATAAAATGTATTATAGGACATCAGTAAGTTTCTAAGTATACTGAATAGGTGAATGAATGATGAATAGACCAGACAAAATAGATATGGTCACATTGAAATATAAACACGTTGCAAACAACGGTAAGGGCAAACACACATGACCTATAAATATTGTAATAGTACATATAACGTGTACGAGATAGACTTAGATGACAGCAAATGGTCAGAACATTGTGTATGAACATATAAGGATATCTGTCAATCAAACAAATAACACTGAAAAAGACAAAACATCATACTTCTGAAAAGATTGAACGTCACATTACTATCTCATGGTAAGTTGATTACACGCAGCATATCATGTAATGACCCTGAAAAGACATACGTCAATCTAGATCAGTTGTGAAATAGACTTATGGATGAATGTATACATGACAATGATACCAGTGTTTACACAAAAACCTTATTAGCCTATATACAATATGAAAATGCACATACAACTAGACTGAACAATTACCAGTATATACAAAGTAGGTACATAGAGAGTAGGTACATAAAAATAATTTACAACGGCAATAATCTTAATAATGTTAATAATAGGAGAAGAAATAAACCTTCAAATAGTCACTTATTGCTCAGAAGATACATAAACCTAACACGGTTACAATTATTTATTAATTTTTGCTCTATGTAATTTTCTATTTTTCAGGAAAGGTTTGATTTGTACCTTATCATTAAGGCCTGGTGGTCTATCTGATCTCCATCTGATGATCCATCTAGTTTCATTCTCTAGTGTTTTGTTGATCAAATCACCTCCTCTGAGCCCTTGATAGATAGTTTGAATGACATAAAATCTAAAGGTGTGCTCTGGACCTGTCGCTTTATGATGTCTCGCTAGAGCATTGATGTCTGAACCTATCCTAATCAAATAGTTATGTTCTCTGATACGTTCTTTCAGCATACGGTTCGTCTTTCCTACATAATATGCATTGCATGCATTACAAAGGGCAACGTATACTATATTCCTACTATCACAAGTTGTATTGGTATTAAAATAAAAGGTACGTTTAGTAATAGGATGTGTAAATATAGTCTCCTTACAAATAAAAGGACATTGGTTACACCTACCACAGGATACTGTGTTCCTGTTCTCAACTCTACTTCTATGAGAAATATTTCTAGGTCTACAAAGTAAGCTTTTCAAATTCGGATGGTTCTTAAAGGTAATATGTGGTGTTGGACCTACCACGTTGCTCACTTCTCTATCCGAATTAAGTATATCCCAACGTCTATGTATCGCTCTTTTAACTTCCAACCCCATCTTACTAAAATTCAAACTGGCCCTGACCTCATTCTTAACTTCAGACTCAGAATTCACCTGTACTGGGCTTTCTGAAAAATATGGTTTCGCACTACTTGATCTTAATGATTTTACTGTCTGTATGGTGTCAGATATTTCTTTCTCATGGTATCCTCTCTCTAAAAATCTTTTCTTCATCTCCTGCAAACTACTCTCATAATAGGAACAGTCTGGGTTGAGTCTAGACACTCTCATAAACTGTCCTTTAAGTACATTACTGAATACATGCCGTGGATGCATGCTTTGTCTGTGTAGTAAATTATTTCTTTGACATCCCTTCCTGTGTATGGAGGTATTAAGCATGCCATTTGGTAACCGAAAAATCTCCACGTCTAAAAATGAGATATTGTCATATGAGGAGTTCATTGTGAATTTCAAAAATTCAGTCGTGGACTCAAGGTAAGTGACAAACTCTTTAAGAGAGTTCTCATCCCCTAACCACAAGAAAAAGAGATCATCTACAAAACGGCAATACATGCCCACATATTCATTGAATTGTGTAACACCATAAAGATATTTATTTTCCCAACTTGCCATTACGAGGTTGGCGTAGCTATTCGCACAGGACGTACCCATTGCTACGCCATCCCTCTGTAAATACATTTCTTCGTTGAAAACAAAAATGTTGTTGGTTAAGACAGTCTCTAATAATAGTGTAATCAGGTCTATTTTCTTTACAGATAAGTCCGAGTATTCACCCAGGTATTCGGAGATGAGTCTGATGCCTATATCATTCGGAATTACAGTAAATAGGCTTACAACATCCAGGGTGACTAAAAGAAACCTTTGATTATCAGGTAGACGTTGTGTATGAGAGTACAGATCAACTAAAAATTGCTTGCTATCTTTCAGTATCTTCTTATTTTCATTCACTAATGGCCTCAATGTGTCCTCTAAATATAATGACATGGGTTCTGTGACCCAACCTTGACCCGCTACGATGGGTCTCATCGGCGGGTCATCTCTGTTTTTATGAACCTTAGGTAAACCTTGGATTACCGGTATGATTGGGTCTTTGACCTTAAGGTAGTTATATAATTGCTCAGTTATATCAAAGGACATATAATAACGCACAAATTATTAACACAACTTCTGACAGAAATGTTCCTAATGGGCAGGTCATTGATAATAGTTCAGATGTAGGTACCAGCTCTATTGCACAGTCAGCAGTGAAGAATAAAGTTTTGAGAACAAATGAACCCTTATCTTTAGCTAATACAGAGGGTGGTTTGATGAACCCAGAGTCAGAAGACAGTTTAACAGGATGTATTACTGACGTACAGAGGTCGGGAGCTGCTGTGGTTAGACCGAAATCCAACAGCACCTTCCATACCCCACATAATTTACCTGCACCACTCCCCATAGCCCAGAATTATTTTTTGGAGAAAAAACGGTCAAACAGCAGGGGGAGACAGAAAAGAAAAGGGTCCACAGAGGAGCAACCACAGGGTTCCACTATAAAGAAAATGTGGGGGAAGCAGAATCCCTAGTTTTGAACCTTTCAGATAGAATTTTAAGTATATATGAAGCACAAGTTTTAAATAAAGGGTTGGGATTCATTCCCACGAAAGATAGCAACTTGGAAGATACTATAATAGATACTAAGTTGTTTATTCGGAACATACAACTTAAAGTTGATTATGGACAATGTAATACGATGGTTGGAATAAATAAATTCCGTGCAAACAGTGTATATGTCCCACAATTACACCCAACTGTTGAAGTTTTTGGGAATGTATTAGAGGATGACATCTATAAACTTTTTGAAGATAAGAAACCCATCAAACATGGAAAAAATCTAAACTATAATCAAAGACAAGCACTAATGACCTTAAGAAATGATAGGTCTATTATTATTAGACCAGCAGACAAGGGTGGACCAGTAGTGATTATGAACACTACTTATTATGAAGATAAAATGAACGTTATGCTTAATGATGCCCAGACATACTGTAAGATTAACCAAGATGAATTAGTTGATAAGGTATTCAGAGTATACCACACCCTAGATGACCTGGTCATGTCCTTTGATATAACTGAGCAATTATATGACTACCTTAAGGTCAAAGACCCAATCATACCGGTAATCCAAGGTTTACCTAAGGTTCATAAAAACAGAGATGACCCGCCGATGAGACCCATCGTAGCGGGTCAAGGTTGGGTCACAGAACCCATGTCATTATATTTAGAGGACACATTGAGGCCATTAGTGAATGAAAATAAGAAGATACTGAAAGATAGCAAGCAATTTTTAGTTGATCTGTACTCTCATACACAACGTCTACCTGATAATCAAAGGTTTCTTTTAGTCACCCTGGATGTTGTAAGCCTATTTACTGTAATTCCGAATGATATAGGCATCAGACTCATCTCCGAATACCTGGGTGAATACTCGGACTTATCTGTAAAGAAAATAGACCTGATTACACTATTATTAGAGACTGTCTTAACCAACAACATTTTTGTTTTCAACGAAGAAATGTATTTACAGAGGGATGGCGTAGCAATGGGTACGTCCTGTGCGAATAGCTACGCCAACCTCGTAATGGCAAGTTGGGAAAATAAATATCTTTATGGTGTTACACAATTCAATGAATATGTGGGCATGTATTGCCGTTTTGTAGATGATCTCTTTTTCTTGTGGTTAGGGGATGAGAACTCTCTTAAAGAGTTTGTCACTTACCTTGAGTCCACGACTGAATTTTTGAAATTCACAATGAACTCCTCATATGACAATATCTCATTTTTAGACGTGGAGATTTTTCGGTTACCAAATGGCATGCTTAATACCTCCATACACAGGAAGGGATGTCAAAGAAATAATTTACTACACAGACAAAGCATGCATCCACGGCATGTATTCAGTAATGTACTTAAAGGACAGTTTATGAGAGTGTCTAGACTCAACCCAGACTGTTCCTATTATGAGAGTAGTTTGCAGGAGATGAAGAAAAGATTTTTAGAGAGAGGATACCATGAGAAAGAAATATCTGACACCATACAGACAGTAAAATCACTAAGATCAAGTAGTGCGAAACCATATTTTTCAGAATGCCCAGAACAGTTGAATTCTGAGTCTGATGTTAAGAATGAGGTCAGGGCCAGTTTGAATTTTAGTAAGATGGGGTTGGAAGTTAAAAGAGCTATACATAGACGTTGGGATATACTAAGTTCGGATAGAGAGGTGAGCAAGGTGGTAGGTCCGACACCACACATAACCTTCAAGAACCATCCGAATTTGAGAAGCTTACTATGTAGACCTAGAAATGTTTCCCATAGCAGTAGAATTGAGAACAGGAACACAGTATCCTGTGGTAGGTGTAATCAATGTCCTTTTATTTGTAAGGAGACTGTGTTTACACATCCTATTACTAAACGTGCCTTTCATTTCAATACCAATACAACTTGTGATAGTAGGAACATAGTATACGTCGCCCTTTGCAATGCATGCAATGCCTATTATGTAGGGAAGACGAACCGTATGCTGAAAGAACGTATCAGAGAACATAATTATTTGATTAGGATAGGTTCAGACCTTAATGCTCTAGCGAGACATCATAAAGCGACAGGTCCAGAGCACACTTTTAGATTTTGTGTCATTCAAACTGTCAATCAAGGATTCAGAGGAGGTGATTTGATCAACAAAACATTAGAGAATGAGACCAGATGGATCATCAGATGGAGGTCGGATAGACCACCAGGCCTTAATGATAAGGTACAAATCAAACCTTTCCTGAAAAATAGAAAATTACATAGAGCAAAAATTAATAAATAATTGTAACCGTTTTAGGTTTATGTATCTCCTGAGCAATAAGTGACTATATGAAGGTTTATTTCTTCTCCTATTATTAACATTATTAAGATTATTGCCGTTGTAAATTATTTTTATGTACCTACTCTTTATGTACCTACTTTGTATATACTGGTAATTGTTCAGTCTAGTTGTATGTGCATTTTTCATATTGTATATAGGCTAATAAGGTTTTTGTGTAAACACTGGTATTATTGTCATGTATACATCCATCCATAAGTCTATTTCATAACTGATCTAGATTGACGTATGTCTTTTCAGGGTCATTACATGATATGCTGCGTGTAATCAACTTACCATGAGATAGTAATGTGACGTTCAATCTTTTCAGAAGTATGACATTTTGTCTTTTTTAGTGTTATATGTTTGATTGACAGATATCCTTATATGTTCATACACAATGTTCTGACCATTTGCTGTCATCTAAGTCTATCTCGTACACGTTATATGTACTATTACAAAATTTATAGGTCATGTATGTTTGCTCTTACTGTTTTTTACAACGTGTTTATATTTCAATGTGACCATATCTATTTTGTCTGGTCTATTCATCATTCATTCACCTATTCAGTATACTTAGAAACTTACTGATGTCCTATAATACATTTTATTTTGCCACTCACCCCGAGATAGCAATGTGACGTTTAAACTTTTTAGAAGTGTGACGTTTTGTCTTTTATAGTGCTATAGGTTAGATTGACAGATTGCCTATATATGTTCATAAAGAATGTTCTGAACATTTGCTGTCATCTAAATCCACCTGGTACACGTTATATGTACTATTACTAAGTTTACAGGTTATGTGAGTTTGTTCTTACTATTTTTTACAACATGCTTATACTTCATTGTGACTATATCTATTGTTATCTGATCCACTTATCAACCTTTTCATCCATTTAATGTATTTAGAAGCATACCGATATTTTATAATACATTTTACTTTGCTTCACGTTCTTTTTTATATACTGATATACGTTTTAGATCCATGTATAACTGATAGATTTTGTGTTTAGTATGCATAGTATATTATTAATGAATGAACATTTTAAAATTGAAGGGTTACTTTGAATTTTCATCAAGTGATGCATTCTAACCAATGAGAACATAATGAATGTTTTATAAAGGATTTTAAACTGTTTTTAACTGTTATAAGAGTTTGAAAAAGCCTTATGGCGAAAGCGCTCACTCTACGTTACTAATAAATGGTGTTTGTTTTTATAATAAGAGCGAGAAGCCTTCATTGACTGGATTACATTTACGTTTTATTGCCATCAGGGGTGTTCGCTGACACATAATATGAACTATGTTTTTCAAGACAAGGTGTGGCATGGAGTGGTACAGTATGTGATGATGTGAGATAGTGCCAGCTGTGCCAGAGTAGGGCAGTGCATGTTTAACATTTGTCGGCATAGCTAGCTGGAGTTTTGTAAAGAATTATATGTAATTTGAATATCAAACTGATTTGCACAGATGCTTGTGTTAAAATGTATTCATAAAGCTGCTTGTGTTAAAAATGTATCAACAGAGGGTCCTGCTGGACAGAAAAAGAAATATACATATTTGTCAGGCTGTATTGTTGTAACTGCTGAAATGTACATATTTTAACAGAGGATACTGGAAGGTAAGAGGGTTAAGCTCAGCCCAGCTAACATTAAGAATAATAGCCTGAAATTAAATGACTTGGCTTAGGCCATAAAGATTCTATCTCACAGGTCTGAATGCAGCCAGAGACACAATGTCTATGAAAAGCCTTTCTACAGGAAGGGTAGAAGTGCTAAAATTGTTTTATAGCTTCCAGATGCTGTATTAAGCCTTTAGCTAAAGTTCTATGTTTGTATTGTGACACGTGTGCCAAATCCTGTCTCAATATCTAGTGAGAGGTAGTGTGGGAACCACAGTCAGGTGACCAGATATGATGCCATCCTGGAGCCAGCACTGAAATTGTATTTAGATGCTAGTGAGAGATATGATAGGAGCACTCAGCACTTTGTTATTAGACCTGACAAGAGACATGCATCCACTTCATCTTGCCTTGCTCTAGCCAGTAATTAGGGAGCAGCAATTCTACATCAGTTTGGAAAATATAGTGAGATTAGTTATATATTGTTTTTCTGTATCTGTCTGAGTCTTTCTATCTGTGTTTTTTATATTTTCTGTGAATGAAACTCTGGTGTTTATTGTAAATAGATATTCAGTATTTTCATGTTTTCTATTTTATTATTTGTTATTAAATATATTTATACCTTTCATTTTGGTTGGTCTTTTAGAAAATATTTAACCCTTGAGAGTAAGTGCATTTATTTAGTGTCACTGTGGCTCCACGTTCCTGAAAGTCTTGCTACTTGGCTTAGAAATACTACCATTTCTATAAGTATTAATTTTACTAAGAGTAATTGGGTACCCTGGTAAGAGCCTTAAAGTAGGTGGCTGGTGGCAGTGAACCTACCTTATAGTCTGGATAGAGTGGCAAAGCGAGTAATCTGTGCCAACCATTCCCAGGTATATGTGAACACCCTGCTAAGGGTTTATCTGTATAGCTGTCTCAGTGGGGAGTCTTATTTAGGGTCTGGAGGGGTAGCCCAGCCCCAGAACTGGACTGTACATTCCCTGTGTGTTTTTAGAAAATTGTACTTGGTGCAGAGAGCTGCATCTGAAAATAGTGTGTGTCTCTATTATTTTTTCTCAGTGAGTATTCCCCACCTGTGTCAGTGGTGAGGATTGAGGCTCCTTGATCTTTGGCCCAGAGGAGGGACATCATACAGTACATCAGTGCTGTGGATGGATATAATAAGGGTAAACACCATGCTTAACTCATATGATATTACATGCCAATATATGGGAATGATATTGACAAGGTCAAGGCCACCATAGAAGGTGGCACACCACCAAAGAAGCAGTACACATCTGGGGATGGGGAGTGGACCCTTATACCTAGTAGTGACTAGGATGTGGGAGATTAGCTGATGATGACTGCACGGGTATCTGTAAGGGATACTCCAGGTCAGTATTAGCTTTTACATTGTCGTATTGTACAGTGCAATGAAAATGATGTAGGACTTACTTTGCATGAGGCTTCTACATATCTGTCCACTAGGTACATTCAGTGTGCAACTGCGACAAGACATGTAGGTGTCTATACTGGTATGCCTGCCATTATGGGAGTATTAGGCATTTATTTCCGTACTAACACAGGTATCTTGTTTTTATGCATCCCACTTGATTCTGCATTTGAGTAACACTATTTGACAAGCTCCCATTTCATATCCTTGCCTATCCACATAAAAGCAGTCCACCATCTACAATCAACTACTGGTCAGCCAAATGGTGGCAGATTAGGCACTGAAGGCACTGTCTGCACTAGTTGGAGGGGCAAACCATGCAACATCATAGGCATTGACTATGAGAGCGGCCACTAACGTGTGTCCTCTATTATAGCTGCTGCTACTGTCGAAATATTGTGATGTCCTGTACACTGGCAGTTACTTGTGCTTAGAACAGGTGAATGCCATGGTGCAGTGGACCAGATTTATGCATTTTTGAAATGCTGTGTATAATTATCTCCCATTCGCATTGGAGACCTCATTTCTGTGTTATTATTATATGGCCATTGGCATATGCTTCACACTGTACTATTTTACCCTAACATTGCTGCAGTACCTGTATCTCTGAATTGCCTCCTTCCTGCACATTGCTGCTTTATGCACTACTTTGTACAGCACAATGTACTAACCGAATGTGAATAACAGGCAAAAAATCATATTGCAGTACAAAGAATAAGGGAATAGTAGTTTGAGGAAAAGAAAAATGAACTATTTAGATTAGAGCTCTAAACAAATAACAATATCACCACTCCCGGGTATTAATACTTGTGTAATCAAAGCACTGACAACATAAACCATTTGTGTAAACCATAGACATACTTCTAAGCTTCCGCTTTGGAATATAATATCAGTTGGTGGTGGCATATTGTCAGTTGGGAGCGCATAATCTCACAAACACAAGGTACAAGATTTCACTCTCACCTTTGAGGGAAATTGGCTAAGCTTAAATGGTTCACAAGGGCAGCTAGCCAAGAGCTTATCTATACATTTCTGCTGTGGGACTTGAGGCTAATATGTGTTCTCTAGATTGTACAACTTGCTAGGTACATGGTTCAAATCTGACAGTGGTGAACTTTGGTGTCTGTGTGGCTCTGGTGTAATGGAAATCAGCCTTCAATAATAGATATGCTGAATCCACTTCTACTCAAGAAAAAAACTTTGAGGGGTGGGTTAGGCATAACAGGTAAGGTCTTCATCTCCTAGATACAGGGTGCAGGGTTCGAGTCTGACCTCAGGGTGTTGCTTAGGTTTAAAATAGCCCTTCAAGGTAGTGAGCCTATATTCACCTATGAAGCTGTTTGAGAAAATATATGCTAGGCATTAGTCATAAACACACTGTAACACTAGTCTTGGCCATTTTAACAGTGGATATATATGTACATAAAGTAAACCTGTACTGCTTCAACAACATTTATTTTCTTGTTTTCTCACCTGGTTGGATGTCACCAACAACATTTGTTTTCTTGTTTCTCACCTGGTTGGATGTCACCAACCTAAAACCAAGAAGCATGTAAGAACAATGTTTACTGATTCTGATTAGAATATTAACTAAAACTAACATGCCCTGCTCCAGCAGCATTTCTGGAATGTTCTGGGTATAAGCAGTAGGTCTAACCTGTGTCCAGCCACTATTGCTTATTTCAAAGGTACTTTCTTACTTTGGTTGAGGGTGCTGAATGGATATTGTGACTGTTTTGGTAATGGCAGCGTTACTAGACTTCTAGGAATGTAATTATTGCTATTTGATTTTCTATAGTTTGTAAAATTGCATTGCCTGGAATTGCACAGGGGAATAACCACTTGTGCAACTTCAGATAAAGACAATATCATTGTTATTATGGTTATTGTAGTGTTATTGAAGTATAATGATAGATTTTTTATTCAGCTCAGATTCTGAGTCCCTTTCTTATGTGATGCCTCGCACTCACACTTCTCATCCTCTGAGCGTTAAAAATCGCAGTGCTGGCTACACAAAATCATAACAGTGACTCAGGAAGAGGAGTGCAGTCTTATTTTTCACAATAGAAGGTCTTTATTTACTAGACTCTATATAGTTAGTGGCAGTGAGTCTTTGTATAGGCTTAGTTTATTTTTTTATAAGGTATGTGTCCCAAAAACGTCTGTATTTATGAGGAGCATCAGTAAATCTAGGAAGGCCAAGGCCATATTCAAAGCACTGTGCTTAAATCATATTTGTTGAGAAGTATGCTAACACTTCTGTGTACAAAGCAAATGCTAATTTCACAATTTACATTCATGGTACCTTACAAATGTTAGGGCAAATTCATCAAAACACAAGTCACAAAATCATGTCTGAATGAGTATGTCTCACTTGAAATAATATAATCACTGTTCACCAAAAGAAATAAAGCAAACCATGTCTTTAAGAATTGAGAAATACTGAAATCTGCTTCTCTGAGGTGAAAGCCTGATTCTGATCACTATTAGCACTTAGCTAGCAGACATGCTGTAGCTGATTACTGTGCTACTTTTAGAAAGTTTACCAAGAGCATAAATCTATACTAAGGTGCATATTTTATTTAAATACCTGGACTGTTTAGGATTGAACTCTTCTATATGAAATTATGCACACTGTAAGTGTGGCATGCCACATACTGTAACTTGACTTGGGAATAAGCAGATAGGAACTCATCAATGCTCATCTGTAGTAGTTCAGTGGATGTCTGACTGTGATGGAGTTCAGAGTACAGTGACAGTCAACATCTATGCTTTGGATTTGTATTTCATGTGAGGGTGTTTGAAGTACAGGGAGGGGTGATACTGCTTGTCTACTAGATTTTGGGGTCTGTTGTATATGATGATTTTGAATAAGGTCTTTATTAAAAATCAAATGAACTTGGCAACATTCAGTGCAATTTTCATGCATGATGGTAAATGTTGGAGGTTTATGTTACTATACAAAGATATGTGGTTTCCCAGGGCATTATTGGTTGGGGATATATATGCCAAGAACTTGCGAATGTCACAAAGTTATGTATATATGTACATGAGTATGTGTATGTGTGCTGGTGATATGGGGGACATAGTGCACCTGCACTGTGTCAGTATACCCGGTTGTAACATTGTATGCTTTTTATTTTTTGTTGTCTAAAACCAAATACCTGGTTTTAGCAATGTTTTTGATTCTTGATTCAAAATGTATCCTGGGATTCGTTAACAATTATGTAAACATCTCACTGACTACACAGTTTAAGTGTGTTAGCGAGATGAGCAGCAGTGCTAATCGAATACGCATGCTGCTCATCATGTCTACATGTTTGCAACCATCTTTTCATGGTCATCAATTGTGTTCATGGCCATGGAAAGGTGTTTGCAAGTGCAAGCACAAGTACAGAATGTAAACAAATGAGCTTGCCCATAGGCAAACCTAATATGCGAGCAGAAATACTAAGGGCAAGCACATCAAAAGATTTCTGAAGTTGGGAAAGTGAAGTGGGGGAATTGTACACATATAACATTGGTTGAACGGCAAAAGTTATTAAGAGCAGAGGCAAATGTGCTGAACTGTCAAATAAATATTTGTAATATAAATACTGCCATATTGATATAATGTTAATTATATCAACTGGACATTTGCACATAAATAAAAAAGGACATGCAAACAAAAGATGTGAGAGGGATGTAAAGCTACAGTGTGACAAAGGGGGTTAATTGTGATATACATGTTAATAAAATAATGAGTTGAGATAACAGCAAGGGTAGTATATACCTTGTGGGAAAAATGCATAGACTGCAGTTATTGCATATGAGATGTATATACAGAGAATTTATGCAAGATATTCATCACCACTGCTGTATTCTCCACTTCAACATGTATGTGCAAGATGAAAGGAACCTTATAGTTCTTGTGTCATGCACGTCAGAAAGGCACACATTTTTGCCTTTAACTGTTACTAATACCCATAAGAAAGGGGCTTATCACCTAGAAACATGTAGTAGACAAGCATGAGCTGCATAGTCATGCAAATGCTAAATGGTAATATAGCAACTCTCAACAAGTGACAACATAGATCTGATGACATGTCATGATTTCAACTTTTCCATCAGTAAATGTCACACATCTCATACATTATTATACTGAGCATGGAGTTAAAGGGAACAGTACAATAACAGCAATTCAACAACACCAAACACACAATAAAGTGTCATAACAGAGGTCCAGTCACACTTTCTGATGATCTGACAGCAGCCTTCCAGTAAAAAACATATTTATGGAAGCCCTCATCTGCCATTAAGCTGTACAGTGTGAAGAAAATAACTGCAGTAATAAAGAGATGTTTTGGTGAAGACATAGCACACAGCATAATTATTTTGAAAATAAATAATGCCTATGAGCAGTGAATCACATAATAAACACCCACATCTTGTCACTGTTGAACACATGCAGGGACAGATATCAGAGATATCCATATCAAGCATGGATGCCACAGAAATGCATGTATCAGTTATGTCATGAACAACACCCTTGAAGGGTTTCCTATCAGAAGGGGTATGGACAAGGGCTGAAAAATGTGTCTCTCTGACTGTCCCATAACTATTTTATGTGTGTAAGCCACTCCTGTCTGGCAGACAGATATTACCAGATTCAAAACCCTTTCTATGACACTAGACTCTCGACAGACCTCTGTATTGACTGCACATGCCACAGGAGAGATTGTCAAAAATAACTGAAATCAATGTGCGAAGTAAGGAAGGAGTTAAAAATATAATGTGAACAATCTGATTTAGACAGAATGCTGAAAAGGAACTATGCATGTTATTGTCCACACAACAGTTAGCAGTACAATATCAATGCTACTTTGCCAAAAAAAAAGCTGTTTCCATCATGTAGCACACACACACACTGTCCCAGAACTAAATCACAGTCTATCTGTGAAGATATGCTATACAAGCAAGTGCTCAATGCATGTGCCACAGGAGCACTCACAGCACAACATGCCCTGAATAAACATTGCACTGTCATGCGATCACAACCTGCAATTTTATATCACTGTCTAACATAAAAAATGGGTAGAAATAATTAGATGCAGTATTTTTATAACATCAGTCGACTCCTATCATGTTGCCTTTTCAGGAATTGAACAGCAAGCCATGTAAATAGACTGAATAACAACATGTGGATGAAACACAAGCACTACAGTGGAAGTCTTGATACAAGTGCGACACTCCACCTATGCTAAGTCATTACATCATATGATTGTGTTGCAAACAATCTACTTGAGATAAAATGGATGGGGAGGCCTCTCCCATTGTGAATATACACATCAAAACTATGTGGATACCATTCATGCATTACAGTAGAAGGCCACACAAAGCTAACCGTGACTGAATGTGGGTTTTGAACCCCTGAACATCTGACTACAGAAAATACATGATAATGTAGAGAATGAACGTCATTGCAATTGTGAGATTTGTTAGCATTTCAAGACATTATATCATGTTATTGCTACAAGGGGCTTGTAATTGTGTAGAAGGCAACAATTTACAGAATATTGTCTCATTTCCTCATGCCAGAGGAAAATTGCTACTACAATTGTTGTGTAAGGAAAATGTGATCACATGTCATTATTACTCTGAATGAAAGTATTGCTAAGTGAGACATTATCAGAGCTTTTTGTAAGAGGAATCAACATCTATACGTGTACACAGCAAATGTATTTGACAACAGTGTTCATGACATGGACAGTAAAAATAAGACTGTCACGATGTAGTCTGAGCAATAATGGCTGAATGTGAAGTAACTATCTAAGATCACAAGCTACAGATTACTGCCTGAATCGCAAGCACCACATGACATACTGCGGTATAACTGAGACAGTGCACAGTTAAATGGATGACATCATTGTTTATTAGTCAGATGTTTATAGTAAAAAGTGGTTGAAGGGCATAATAAGGCTGTACAGCTATATATTATATATGTATTTGAAGAGTAGTTATACTCAATATGAGAGAGAAAGATACATTCACAGCTGGACTCAAACCTTGTACTTATGTAGGTACACAATCTACAAAGCACAGTATAAAAATCATGCAAGAGATACGGCAGTTATGTAACCATTATGTAATCATTGTATTGCCAAAATGTATTTTCCATGGGGATGGTAAAAATCCCTAGTTTAACACTGTGCCATTAAAAATGCATCTCATAAGTGTTAAGTGTTCATAATAGTGTTGTAAGTTAGCCAGCTGTATGTGGCAGTAATCACAGTCACACTATTTAAACAAGGATGGACTCAAACTACTATGTAATTACACAAAATATAGAACACAGTATCAGCATCCAGCACCATAGGAGAATTCTGACTACAAGTGAAGCATGCAGAATCTATGAAAGGATGGCATTAGCATTGTATTGCCCAGTGATGTGTGTGTTAAAATGACTTTTGCAGCCATCTGGAGTTGTAAATGTTGCCAATACAAATGTGTGTAAATGAATCTGGCATCTAGCACTGAGAAGATTGGCAACATTAACACCACACTTCAAACATCACCCACACCTACATAACACACCCCTACATATGTGGAGGTCCTCAACAATAGCATACCCAAACAAGAGAGATCTCAAAGGCATAAACGCATGCAAACTCCATTGTCTACCACACCACACATAGTCCACACACCTGTGCCTCACAGCCACTAAGGCCTAAACATAAACCCAACATATTAGTCATAGGAGACTACATTGAGAGACACACAGATGTGCCCCCCACCAGGATGGATAAGGAAAAAGTCCCAGTTAGTTGTTTGTCAGGTGCCAGAATCCACCATATCACCAATGCACTCAAGTCTCTCAACAGGTACTGTTATGACTCTGTATAGTCCATGTTGGAGTGAATGACTTGAGATGTACCTCCCTGGACTATATGAAGAGACACATGCTCGAGCTCGCTGAGTATGTGTCCCAAGCTGGTATGTTCCTTGCCTTAAGCAGCATTCTACAGTCACCCAGAATGATGCCACAATACAAACAAAATGATTGACTTTAACAAATGGCTTAGTTTATGGTGTCATTCCAAGGGGATCCAGTACCTGACAGCCTGGAATGACATGATTGACAAACCACGATGCTTTGCCAGAGATGGCCTGCATCTGTCTCCCTTGGGCTTCAGGCTCCTGACAAAGGCTCTTGCCTCCCCCATGGTACTTATTTTAGACAACTCCATGAGGTCAAAACTACCAACATGAAAATGTTATCAAAATGTAAATTAAAGATCAAGCTGCTAAATGCTAGGAGCCTAAACATGAAACTGCACTCATTGAAAGCATTATTAACCCTGGAAAAAGCTGACATTTGTCTGGTCACAGAAACCTGGTTCAAAGCTGTGGAGAGCACCCCAGCCATAAAACTGTGGGGAGCAAAACAAAAGGAGGTGGAGTTGCAATATATATAAAAGAAATACACATCTCTAGGCTGGTCATACAGTATAATGCACAGGAAACACTACAGGTGCTGTTAACAATTGACAAGACCCCTATTCAAATTATAGCTAGCTACAGGCCTCCAACTCTAACTGAAGATGACTGCTCTACATATCTGGACCTCTTTGAATCTATCAAGATTCAATCCTTTACCCTGATCCTGGGTGATTTTAACTATCCAACCATAGACTGGAAGAAATACTCATGCCAAAACACAAATGCCAAGAGATTCCTTGATTTTGTCAATGTAAATGCTTGGACCAGTTGGTTGACACCCCCACAAGAGGTGAAAATATCTTGGACTTGGTATTAACCAATAAGAGTAACTACTGCAGCATCCCTACAGTGTCATCATCACTGGTAAGATCCAACCACAAAGCAGTCACTTTCAAAGTCACCATCTCCCTTGCCCCCCCCCCCCCACCCACAGCTAGGGTCAAAAAAACAAACTTCTCCAAAGCTGATTACAACCTCCTGAGGGAAGGTATAAACAGCTTCACAGCCCCCTACCCCTCCATAGGAACTGGCACATATGTCCAAATCTACATCAAACTACTATATGAGCATTTATATAGCTGCATGGAATCAGGAATACCAGAGAGGACAAAACCATCCTCCCCAAGGAAGAGTTAACCTGTCTGGTGGACATCTACAATAAATACACTCTATAATAAAAAGGAAAAAAAAATGTTGTCCAAGACCAAGAAGGAGCAGGTGCCTAATTGGAAGCAATCTCTCCTTAGTCTGAACAAGCAAACAAGAGCACTAGTGAAATCCTCCTAAGCAAACTTCGAGGCCATACTGGCCACATCTACTAAAGACAATCATAAGGTCTTCTTCACATATGTTAGCAATCTCAAGGGAAGCACCCAGATCTGCTCAGAACTGGTGGTCAAGGACACCACATATAAAATGTTGTAAATATAGCCAACCTGCTGGCAGATAGGTTCAGTGAAAACTTCACTCCTCTGTCCCCATTAGTAAAACAGGACATCCTCAGTACCTGCCCTCCTCCCATTATCTCTAGGGTGCAAGTCATCACTGCCCTCTCAAAGTGAAATTATAGACCCATCAGCCTAACTAGCCTGGTCTGCAAGGCCATGGAGCAGATTATCATGGACCTCTTTAACAAGGACATTGGCAACCTCCAGGTACTTGATCCCACAGAGTTTGGTTTTGTCAAGGGGAGGTCATGCCTGTTAATTTTGGTTGACTTCTTTGAGACAGCCACCAAGGCCATAGACGAGGGGAAGATGGTGCACACCACCTACCTTTACCTGACCAAAGCCTTCGATACTATTCCCCACTCAGGTATAATAGATAAACTCTCTCAACTAGGCATCAATCCATATGTAACCAGATGTTTAGCAAACTGGCTCACTGATGGAACCCACCTAGTCAAAAGAGGGGAAGCCACCTCAAGCAGTAGACCCATAACAAACGGTGTACACCAGGGATTGGTCCTGGGGCCTCTGCTGTTTGGGATATACTTCTCAGAGGTACAGGCCAAATCTAGTGGGCTATGTCTAACAAAGTTTGCAGATGACTGCAAGCTGGGTGTTGTCATCAATTCCCCTAGTGATTGTGGGCATCCTCCAAGAGGGTCTTACCCAAATAAATGACTGGTGGCAGAAACATGGCTTCAAACTAAATGCCAAAAACTGGGAGAGTGATGTCTCCACAGATTATCACATTGATAATAAGATACTAAGGATGCAAACAGTCGTGAGGGACTTGAGCACCCAGGTTGACACTGACGTTTGACCACCATAATGCCTCCGTTGTGAGAAAAACTTTCTACATGACCTACCTCATTAATAAGGGTATCTCATCCAGAGGCAAGGTGGTCATAACATCCCTGTATTCTTCCCTTATAACACCCATTATTGAGTACAATGCCCTTTTTGGCTGCACCTCACAAAGCACATGCAGCAGCTGGAAAGACCACAGAGGTTCTTCACCTAGAGAATCCAGGGCCTTAGACATCTACCCTACACATATAGGCTAAAAGCTCTATCCCGGTACTCAGTCTCCTACAGACTCCTCAGAGGTGACCTCTGTCTGGCATACAAAGCAATCTCAGACCCCGCCCTGATGGGATTGCTGCGTAGCCACAAGTCAAGCTCTACTCGAGTAACCCACATGTCTGACCTCAACCTGGTCTGTGACATCAACAGGACTTGTTGGCGGGACAGATTTGTGTCCCAGAGACCCCCCCTTTGTGGAATAGACTCCCTCTGCATTAAATCAGAGTACCTCATTAAACCTTTTTTAAGCGCAACTGGATAACTGGATGGGAAACAGAAAATACACCCCTGGGATTCCACCTGTGTCCCTGCTGGACAGTGGCATAGGGTGCTTACTTGTTGGAACATGGGCTAAATTCTTGGCTAGGCTTGTAAGAGCCTCAGGGCCAATAGCCTAGTAACTTCATATGATCCTATGATCCTAATCCTGAATCCATTCATTGTCTCACACACACTCTTAGAAAACAATCACTGATGCATTCAAACCTCCTAACTAGTTACATATTCTAGAGAATAGTGTAATAACTGCAAGTTCCACAGGAAAAGTCTGACCTTTAAACTGTGAGAGTGCACTTTAGAAAGAATGACTTCATCAGTGTGTTGTAGAGAAGATATTGATATGAAAAATGGGATAAGGGGATGGGGGCTCATCTACCTTTCTAAAGTTTTTCCCATGTAGGGATGGATTGATTTCAGCTGTTGTGGAAGGTACACCTTCCTGACTCTACAGCGCCACACAGACAAGTTCACCAGTGTGAAATCTGGACATGCTGCCTATCTAGTTACATAACCTACAGGTCACTGCATTAAAACAGATGTGCAACAGTAGAAGTCTGACTACAAGTGAGACATGCACACCACTTCATTGTAGAAGCACTGCTATGGTTGAACTTCAATACAATGATGTTGGATGATGGTTGTAGGTGAAATGTATCACTTTTGCAGAATGTTACAAAATGCAAGTGCGAGTGAAAGCATTTCAGTGTATTATGAGCTCTACTCAGACATGGTAGTCAATGCTGTATGTGATCCACCTACCTGACTAGTTATACATTCTAGACATCACTGTATGAACTGCAAATGCCACAGGACAAGCATGCCTCTCACCTCTGATCACAAGAAATCTGGACAAAGCCTAAAATAATGGGAGCACAAAGTCCCCAAAATAAGGATGGATTTTCAGTATTGCTCTTATAGTCTTAAAACATTGCTAGAATAACAGGTTTTATGTTAGGATGCATTTTTTGAAGGATATGAAGTCTGAAACTTAAATGTATGTTATTATTTAGTTACTTCAATAGTCACTGATTTGCTAAAGAACCACATATTTCATGAGGAACAAACCAAAAATATGAGGCAAAAATCTGCACATTCTACGAAAATCTGGACAGTTGAGAGGTGAAGTGCACTTTAGAATGAATGACCTCATCAGTGTGTCGCAGCGAAGATGGTGTGAAAGGTGGGATAAGGGGAGTCATCTAGCATTTAGGACATGCTCACCTGTCACTATACCCCCCAGCACCCCCACAGGTTTTTCATGTTATGCATGAAACCTCCTACCTATCTAGTTGCACAATCTGGACAGCACAGTGTTATTCCCAAGCCCCCCCAAGAGAAGTCTGACTCTTAAGGGAAGAGTGTGCAATTTTGACAGGACAACCTCCTTGTTGTGTTGAAGAGAGGAAGTTTACATTAAAAATGAGATAAGGGAGCTGTGTTAAATGTATTTACCTCAGGGGAAGTGGACACAGCACCAAGTGCTACTTATAGAATCATAGGAGGTTGCTAGGCTAATGGCCCTGGGGCCGTTACAAACCTAGCCAAGAGTTTATCTCCAGAAAGAAACCTCAAGTCAGCCCCTGTCACCCCTGTCAATGAGGGACACAGGTGAAAACCCTGGGACAAATTTGTGGTTTCCCATCCACTCATCAAGGTTGCACTTGAAGAGGGTCAGCAAGGTGCTCTGTTTGACATGTATGGGAAGTCTATTCCAGAGACGGGGCAGCCTCTGGGAGACAAACTTGTCTCTCCAGCAGGTTTTGTTGATGTTGCATATTCGATTCAGGCCTTTTGAGTGGGAAATGTATGAGGAGTTAGATCTACGGATGTGTCACTATACCTCCCCCTTTACACAAACTCAAAATTACACACACACAATTTTTCCACATTGAGCATTGAACCTCATAACTATCTAGTTACATAGTTTAGAGAACACATTATTATTCACAAATGCCAAAGGAGAAGTCTGACTCTTAAGGGAAAGAGACCTTCTTTGACAGTATGACCTCATCACTGTGTTGCAGAGAGGATATTTTTGTTTAAAAATGTGCCAAGTTTAATGTATTCTTCTCAGGGGACATGGACATAGCACCAAGCATTAATTACTCATCACTATAATCCCAGCCCATCCACACAATTTTCCCACATTGCGTTACTAGATGATAGGAGGTTCAATGCTCAATTTAGAGAGTACAGTATTACTCACAAGCACCACAAAAGAAGTCTGTCTCTTAAATGCAGACAATGTGATTTTTGACAGGATGGCCTAATCATTGTATTGCAGAGAGGATATTTATGTTAAAAGTGGGATAAAATGGAGAGGTACATGTGTGGAAAGTTAAATGTGTTCTCCTCAGAGGAAGTGGACACAGCACATTTAACATTGAAGTGTTACTTACCTATCAGTATATCCTTACCACACACACACACACACACACACACACACACACACACACACACACACACACACACACACACACACACACACACACACACACACTCACTCACTCACTCACTCACTCACTCACTCACTCACTCACTCACTCACTCACTCACTCACACACACAGTGAGAACTGACCTCCTACCTATCTAGTTACACAATCTAGAGAGAACAGTATTGGTCACAAGCACTACAGGAGACGTCTGAATTTAATGATGTGAAAAGACACAACTGTACTTGGTAATAATTCACTGTTGGGAACACATGGTACTATGCATTACAGATTTTGGGACAAGTGCATATGTGCACACAGGACAATGTAAACCACTGTGATTTTCCCATGTAATGACATGTCTCTACTAATATGTATATACTGTCTTTCATGTACATTGTGTTAGTGTGATCAACATGGATAACAAAGACAATCACAGTTGTAAATCAGTGGATTATCAAACATTTCTGCCACTTCATTCTGGGATGAGTGCACACTTGTCTTATGCTTGCACAATGTGCATTGACAAGACAAACACATACTTCTTACATAGGGCAGTGCACTGCAGGATAACAGGGATGGATTGTGTGTGAATAGGTTAACCAACATTGTAACACAATTGCAAGTGTAGCCATTGGACAGCAGGCATACATTAACAGTCTGAATTAATTGAGTCACCATCATCTAAAATAAAGACAACTTGTCAAAATTCAGTGCAGACACAAATGTTGTGCAACCTGAACAAAGACATTTTTTTGTACTCTCTGTCTGAAGAGCAACACTTAAAAGCTCATTTGTGCCGCAGATAGTAAAGTATTAGCAGATGTGTAATGATATTTTGAGGTGTTGAACTTAGAATTGGAGTTAGCAGTACTCTGTGGTGCTCTTTGCCAGCTTTCACTGAAAGAAGCATTATATTCATACAACCATATGTGAACATGTTGTAATACAGAACAGATATGTGTTGTGTTCACATTTCGTGTGTAATGATTTACACATTTGTCATGACAGAATCATTTAGTCAGTCCTTATATGAATACTACAGGTGCATTATGAAACACATGAGGGACCAAATATGTGATTGCTAGTGGAAACATAACTTATAGAAACATTTTGAAATCAAAGATCTTTATTGGATGACACATAATTGGTGAGTAGAGGTGGACAGTTAGTAACAAGAATATACAATACAGACATAATAACACATTAGTACATGTTTCATTTCTGCAGATATTTCTAATACATCAGTACATGTTTCATTTCTGCAGATATTTCTATTGTGTTACTATTTTCTTTATCAGCATGATTATTCAGGCAAGATCTTGTACAAAGCAGGTTTCACAAGAGGAAGCAGGCACCTTACTATAGGAGTAAGATAACTACTTGTTAAGGAAAGGTGTAGCCAACACTTACAGACACAGGAGTCATGCAAAACATTCAAAAACATTTTTGCATATATCTGGATTCGAACCTTGAGAGCATTCCAAGAATAACCTACATAGTAAGTATTATCTACACACACACACACACACACACACACACACACACACACACACACACACACACACACACACACACACACACACACACACACACACACACCATGTAGGAAGTCATACTTCACAAAAGTCCCCTGTGACAGCAGATTGCAGAAAATGAGATTGTTAGGTGTTACTCTTCCTTACCCTCTTGACAACTGTAAGCTGTGCATTGAACTCTTAAGTTTGTTGAAAAGAGGATTAACCAGATTACATATAGCTAAACACAGAAGTGCAAAGGGTATCACAGTAATGTGGATGAAGGGTAGAAGCTATGTAGCTCTATTTAGCCACAGTTACAGTTGGTTCTCGGCACCAGACATTGCCCAAATGCTGAGGAAGACTAATGACACAGAAGGGAGAAGATACATAGATGGGAAGAGGGAGGAAGGGACAGAGTAGCTTATGACAAAAGCAGAATAACATTGGCTAATAACAATATGAAGGCAACAGCTACGCATAAAATAGGGTATTAAAAACAGTCAGTAACACTTAGCTATTGCCAGGATTCGAACCCTTGAAAGTATGTAAACATCTATAAATACCTGTGAGCATTATCTCATCACATCGCAAAGGAATTACTACTTTATACCATTTAAATAGCACTCTTGAAGGACCATGATAACTTACTGAAGCAGAAGGGGTGAACGGAGAGAGACAGATGGAGAGAGTAATAGCAACAATATTTTTGTGGGACATATAGGACCATTTTTCTAGTGTGTTCCTGTTACTTATTACCTCATTATTGAGCTGTCATGCTCTGTATCATAAACTGCTAGCTGTAGAGACAAGACGAGGGAGTGCAACCAACATTAAGACATCGCAGGATAAGGCTGGCTCTGTGTTGGGGCTGCAATGTTTTTGCATATGATGCCTTGCTACACTTTTCAAATGGCATGTTAATGAAATGAAAAGTGAAATACAAATGTTTGATGTTAACTATATGATAGGAATATGAAATGCTATGAAATAATTTGACCTACAGCTGTAATGAAACCCATGACTCAATGCAAAAACATCAGAGTGCAAACAGGAATTATCTCAACACTCCACACAGGAATTTCTAGTTCATTACATCCAGCAACATAAGGACTGTTAATGGTAACTGCTTCACAGTACTGCCTTTACTCTATATTCCTATAGCGCAGGACATTTAAGCACATGTGCATGGAAGTAACTGGACTACTGTGGCTGAAATTAAAATATTCAGCTTTGCCATAAGAATTCACCATCACTCAGCATTGTTGTGCTATGTCATCCTCTGCACAATTGCTGGATAAAAAGTGAATGCTTTTCCATGGGCCATTTCTGGCCATGTCTGTTGTGTGTGATTCTATTATTTGACCAGATTAAGCATGTGAAAAAGGGGTTGATAGGATAGTGGTGAAAATGTGGGATAAGCAGAGGGCAGGACACAGGGGAAGGAATACAGGAATTTGCAGGAGGGTGGTGGGACAACACCAAAGCTATCCACTTCCTCAAAACATAAATGTAGAACTGTACAAAGAATTTCATGACTAGTCACCACACTGGGGATGGTGACAACAAAAGAAGATTATTGTGTAGCCAATTGGACCAAATCAAGTCTGTCAAGAAAACACACAGGGGAAGTGGAGAGATGGTTGGCCAAGCTGCAGTGATTAATCTACCTCTCTTATCTTTTGGTCATTTTGTTTTCAGCAGCAAAGTATTCAAACAGCAGAATTTTAAGAAATTATAAAAAATAAATAGAATAAAAATAAGAAATAAATAACAGCAATAGGATTTTGGGGTGCAAAAATAAAATTAGATCCATGGCATATCACATTATTTCATTTTTTCAATACATAAATTTGATAAATAACTATTGTACACCCTTGCCACATCCAGATATGATGGCAAGATATTGTGACATAAAATAAACAAAGCTAAGAAATAGCAACCTTTATTTCCCAGTGTTGTATAGGATATATGCATTCACATGTAATAAGTGCACTTACTATAATTGAATTGTTTCTGACATTCATAATTTCTGTTAATATATTAGAAATACTATCCTGTAATGAAACGTAATTGCTGCTTCTTAGTATTGAACCAACACAAAAGTTAAGCTGGTGTCCTCATTGCCTTATGCAAGAGCTATTGGACAAGGCATATGTGCTTGCTATCAAGTTAGAGGTATGCCTGGTCAAGATGCTAGGGAGTGGGGGACTGAAAATATTTATATTGCTTGCATTTAGATCTGAGGAATACTTTCCTATTCTTCTCTGAGCTGAGAGAGTGTGTTGGTGCACCTCACACTTTGCTCCTATTTCCAATGCAGCTGTGCAGTAGAGATAAATAAAAGAACACATATGAAAGCATAATGAATAGCTGTCATGGCTGTCTAATGCATGCTATGTCATTCACTGTTGATGGATTAGTGTACTTACACAACTGAGGGATGTTTGTAGTCTTAAATTCATCCTCCCATTGGCTTAGGAGGTCCTGTTTGTGTTGTAGCACTTCTCGAGAATTGCCACAAAAACCCTGGACTCCTCCACACCCAAAACACCATTCTCTTCATTGCCAGCCATGTTTGCAGAAGCCAAGCTAACAATATATGTCTAAACTGGCTCCCAATTCAGACTTCGCATGTAACAGGTTGTGCATAAGGGCACACAGCATTGCCAAATACATTTATTAAGTTGCAAGCATATGGATTCCTTGGCAGACATATTGGCAGCACTTACATCAAAACAGCAATAAAAGTGTGAAACATGGCAGTGAGATTTATATGTGTAATGCTCAATTTATTAATACATGTTCCAGTGTTCAACAGTGAAATGCTTAATGGCTTTGTTTGTAATCCTTGGTGTTTGGGAAGATAAGTAGGATGAATTGTGACATATTTTGATGTTGAGACTTGCACACTGTTAAAACTGTGTTTTGCCATCTGAGAATTGAGCCTATGGGATAAAAAAATGCAAAACTGAACTGTATCTTATTCTTATTGCAACAGGAAACTAATTTCATAATGAATGGAGTTATACTTCAGAGAAGCCTGTATGTGTGTGATTTTAATTTGCCCTAAGAATGTATTCCTCTGTAAAATGTAGTATTTCTATTTGTAAATATATATCAGATAGATGGAGTTGCATGACATGAGTAATACAAGAGGGGGGTATGTTACATACATACTTCACAAGGCCTACTATCCTAAACACATAGTTAGGATATGTGATGAGGCATGATAATTATAACAAAGCTATTCTGTCTATCATACATATGCAAATGCATTTTAAATTAAATATCATTGTCATGTTTAAGAAATTATGCACACATTATCTTGAGGTTATATGTGAAGCATTAATGATAAATGCTAAGTAGAAGAGTTTATTTATGCAAGCATTACTGACACATTGCTTGCAGTAAACAGTTTTTATCATTCTCATTTGTATTTAATTTTACATTCCTAAATAAAATTTTGTGAGAAATAGGATTCTGACACCCTTTACAAAAGTATCTATTAGCTGGATTGGAACCCTTAATCTCCTGTTTTTTATCTAAGCTCACTGCAATTACACCTTCTGCTACAGAGATAGGTATGCAACAGCTAAAATTTCAGCACTCGGTACTGTCCAGAGTGCTGACAACAACACATCGGTGCCAGGGTTGTTTACACTACAGAAGGCAGCCCACATTCAGTTTTCACCTTTTTCCTTAAGCAGTGAACTATTTTGTGCACTGCCAAGAGGAGCACAAATGCAAAACACAGTAGAAAAAAGTAGGTGAGAGAAAAAAGATGAAAGTAAAATGAATTCAATCAATGGGTATATTTAGCAATTACCAGAGCAAGAAGTGCATTCGAGCAACACATCCATCCTTCTCATATCTCCTTGCAACATCAAAAATGATGTGCAAATGATGGCATAATTGACCTGTTCCATGGTTTATAGAGAGTGGTCAAGTGAAATGCTTGATGCACATTACTGAGTAGAATACATACCTGTATTCTGCAAACATCAGTCATATAAGCTATTACTAATAGAAGTTTACACCTCAGACAAATGCTCTGCTTAGAGGCTTATACATATTTCCATACAAAACTACTCAGTTATGTAACTTTCATCCATATAGGTTGCACACTTACTTTGCCATTACTGCAGGTACAAATTGTGTCCTTGGAGGTTGTCCCTGTATAATGCTATCAGGATACAACTATTACATTTTTAAGTAAAGGTTGTGGAGTTTGATAGGCTACAGTTTTCATATTTGTATGTGTGTGGGATCTTAGGCTTTGACCTAGGTAGCAATTGTGTGTGCTATCTTTTGCCTTTTAGCCAGTGCCAGGACATGCTGTGCACACCTCCATCTGCCAGCATCATCTGCAGCTAGTGGTTCTCCCTCAGACTCATCTGTATCTGCTGCTGGCCCTGCCTGTGGTCCTTGAAACTGTGGTCCTACCCCTTGCTGTCCTTGTTGAACTGGTTTCCCGAGATATACTTTTTGTAACATGGCACAGACTGTGAATGTTTGTGCAGAGGTGCCTGGGTTGTACTGCAGGGTATTTCCTGATGTGCCTAGACACTGGAACTTTGACTTCAGCAATCCAAACACACAGTCTATGATATTCTTAGTCTGAACATAGGCCTCGTTGCATCCTTGCTTGGTGGGGTTGTGTGGGTTTCTTTTATGGGTGTCAAGAGGCATCACTCCACTGCATAACCTGCATCCCCTACTAGATGTCCTTGTGGAAAGTCACCCCTAGCAATCCCTGTGTACAGATTGCAGGTGTGCCATATGTGTGAGTTGTGAACACTGCCTGGGTTACCTGTACAGACATTGTAAATGATTCCATTGGCATTACAGACAACCTGACGGTTTATAGAGTAGTATCCTTTTCTGTCAATGTACCTCCTTCCCTCTTCACAGGGTGGGGCTTTTATTTCTGTGTGTGTGCAGCTGTGGCCCCCAACACTTCAGGCAAGTGTGCTATTGCATAAAATCCCTGCATGATTCTTGCTTTCTCCTGTGGGGTGCATTGGAAACAGATGTGATCCCTTGCATATTGTAGCATTGCATTTAAAAACTGATGTAACATTCTAGAGGCTGATACTGCAGCCAACTGCCCCATTTGGCATGCACCTCAGTAGACACCAGCAACAACTGGAGAGGCCACAAAAGTACCTCACAAAGAGGATCCTAGGCCTTAAACATTTGTCCTATATGGACAGACTCAAAAACTCCAACTGTTCTCTGTCTCATATCGCCTACTTAGAGGCAATCTCTGCTTGACTTACAAACCCATGTCTGACCCCGCTCTGTTAGAAATGCTACATCTAAAGAAATCCCAATCCCTCTACACCACACACTCCAGAGACCTCAACCTCATTACCACAATCAACAGAACATGCTGGAGGGACAGGTTCATAATCTAGAGACTGCCCATGCTATGGAATAGACTTCCCATACATGCCAAGAAAAATCTTGATGAGTGGATGGGAAACAGAAAATTCACCCCAGGGATCACTCCAGTGGCTTTACTCAACAGAGACACTGGGATCTAAGGTTGGGTGGCACAATGCCAGGGTAATCCTATGGGATAGGCTTGTAAAGGCTCCAGGGCCATTAGCCTAGTACACACCTACCTATACCTGTGACACTCCTAATATAACCCCTGTAGTTCTCCAGAAAGTACCAGTAGCTAGTATATGTAATGCTGCACATACCTTTTTCTCTGGGATGGGTTCTCTGAGATTTCCCTGAGGCCTGAGGTGGGGGCAGCAGAGGTTGCATAGTTCCTCTAGTGTTTTCCCATCCACCCTGTTTTACTGTGCAATTTCTGTGTCATGCAGTCCATGATAAGTCAAAAGGGGTCTAAACACCCTTCTTATTCCTCTTACCTAAGGTCTGGCAGCAGCAGCACCTTGATTTAAAGTCTGGTTGGCATACAGTATAATGGTAGAAAAAAATGTTAGGGATTGCTGCTGCTAAGTGTAATCATGCCTGTATTCCAAAGGGTTATGGAGTTAAAGGCAAAAGTGAGCACTGAGTGTACATGATTGCTTTATAGCTTCCTGAATAACACCACCATGCTGGATTGGTTAATTAGGATGTAAATTGGGTATTTATGCTGCCATTAGCATATTCTTTTTTTTTTTTTTTTTTTTTTTTTTTTAATGAATACCAAATAGCATGCTATTGTTTTGGCAGTACACCACACTGCCAACACAATTACAGCATAGTGCAGTTGTTAATGAATCTGGCCCACTCTCTCTAAAACAAAAAATAAAAACTTTAATTAAAGTTTTCACACATTATACCAAATGTTAAAACAACGTTCAAGGATCCTTTTAATCAGCCTTCTTTCTGATTTTCTTACATAAAAACTTTCACATGAGAAACAATGCACAACATACACCACACCACTAGGTTGACAATTGAACCTGGCAGAGCATTTAAGTATTCTGGGATAACCAACAATATTAACAAAGGATGAATTAGTATTGAACATACAAGCATTACAATGTTCACATTTACTCATTTTACTGTCCATAACCCCCCTAGTATAGTGTCCACACCTTCCATAATTTGGTTAAAATTAGAACTCTTTCTAAATGGAAACAACGGATTATCACCCAACTTATTCCTTAATTCCAGTTTTTGGAAACTATACTTTTAATTTAAGATGAATGGCAACCATAGGCAAAGAACATATCTTTCATCATCTTAATTTGGCAAAAATCAATATCTGTACCAGTCCTCGTAAATTTGGAATGATCAGTCATCAACAGAATGGCTTGGTATTTATCCTTCCGACCTAGAATAATTTCATTGCCAGTAGTATTTAAAATATAATCTGGATAACCCCTGTCTTTCAACAAGTTATTCAGATATTTAATTTCACTATCAAATTCCACTTCACCAGATGTCAAACATGAAATTCTCACCATCTGGCCCTTCCCCAAAATGGGACTAGCTATAATCAGTGACAATCACATATTAGAGATATAGTGCTGGATTCAAAAGGAAGTCATGGACAGTGCAGCACTCTGAAAGAAGATATCAGAGCATCAGTGGTAGATGCGATTCTAAAACATACATGAAAACAAGGCCAAGTAATTATCAGTGTTGTATAATGACAGATTCCGCATGCAACTGCTGGATTCCAAAACACAATTGAAATGCCCAGCTCAGCTTAAATGAGTCAAAGTACTTCACCGTCAGTTTTATGAATGTATTCTATGAAGGCTATAAGAGCTTTATGTTAATGCTATTACATTCCACAGATTCACATAGAATCCTGCAGAATCATCAAACCATGCATAAAAAAAAATTCAGCTGACATTTAATGCACTACAGCAGGCTGGGGTACTGCAAGCTGTTACTAGAGGATAATCTGCAAATGTGTCCTAGAAGGCAGCAAGCTAGGCACAGAGTCAAGCTACAGTTAAGCCAACTCTCTGACCAGGAAATAATAGAGCAATACAAATTAGACAGCTGGTGAAGGCTGTGCACGGAACGTGTGTAGCTTACATGTAGTCTGCAGGATAACACAATGAAGAAACAAAATTGTGCCCGAATCTAGGTATACTGGCCAATTGGATATTTTACTGGCATGTAGGAGATGTTGTAGGAGTGTCCTATACAGCTGCCAGCACATCCTTTTGCATTTCCAGGCATCAGTGTGCACCAAGATGGATGATTACATCCACTCCCCAACAACAGTCATGGATCAAAGAAATACCATGCAACAGTTCTATGCCACAGCCATCAACCCCATGTTCATAGTGCAGCAGACTGCACCCTCATCACAATTAATACCCTAACTGTACCTAATGCTGAGTGGTATATCAATATAGAAGGATGACCATTGCTCAGCTGTCAAGTGCTGTGCTCAGCAGATGGCCTCATTATCAATAGCATGGCAACACAACTCAGTAGTGTTAATGATGATGTAATATGGAGGGAAAGCAGTCTGAGGGCCACTTTCCAACATGGCAAAATACTTGAGGGATTACTACTTAGAAAGTATGGGACCACAACTGTGATGCAAGAGGAACTTAGATCTGTTAACATTAAGCATGAGGAAAATATGTGTTATTGCCTTCCTACAAGCAGGTGACTATAGTTATCCACTGGAGCCTTTCTAATGACACCGTACAGAGCCCTATCAATCCCTGCCAAGGATGCATACAATACAGCACACAACATGACACAAAACACCATTGAGCATGTGTTTGGCATGCTGAAAGGAAGATTCAGATGTCTGAACACATCTGGTGGTGCACTACAATACACACCAGAAAAGGCATCACAAATGTTTATTGTGTGTGCCATGCTACACAACATGGTAACAACAAAACATGGTGGCTTGCCAGCCACAGGTGTGGGTGACCTACACCAAAAACTCCAGTTGTCTGGTGATGGCATATCAGAGCTGTACCCGGGATGATCAAGAGGACACAGGGGTGTGAAGACATAAATGTGGGTGATGGAGGATGTGGCCATAATTCCTAGCTTAGGCGACATGGCAGTGTCTGACACATACCTTTGAGTCATGCCACACCACATGTAGAAATGTACACAGACTAAGCAGTGATGTTCACTTATTGCCCCACAACAGCAGCAGCACAGATCACAACCAATGGAAAGGAACCATTAGTTGTCCACATTGAAGATCATACACAAGAGAAGCATAAGGTATATCAGTAAGAACATATACACAGCATTCAGAGGAAACATTGATGCAGGAAGACTCTCTGCAAGGTACATCACCAAAGAAGACCTCACAGCCAAATGTGTGGGATGCAGAAGTTGTGCACAACAGCAGGTGTCATTGCACATGTAAGGTATCATCATACTGATACATTGCACGGAAGTTATGGAACATTACCCATCAGTCAAGCCACGATCACAAGAAATCTATGTCCATGATGTATTTGGGACTGTATCAGCAAAAATATACCCAAAAACAAGGGCCATGCACTAATAATGATGCATCACACATAGCATTGTATGATGTACAAGAGTGTGCTACTACAGAGTAAAACTCTAACAGCAGCATGAGCAATTACAAACATCCCAATGATTGGCTAAAAAGAAAATAAACTCAAACAAGCATTACATCCCATGCCTGATATGCAATGTTACACAGAAGGCAATATTATAATACACAGTTTATTGCTGCAACATGACTCAGTTACAGCTAATAATATGTGCAAACAGGAAGAACATCAGTGACAGTGACTGTACATGGAACATGCATCAGTGTTGGGGATACAGCAATGTAGGTATATAGATGTGTGCAGAATCAGTCAGATATGGGATGGTATAAATGGGAAGTACATGTAAGCATTTTCCTAGGCCAGTGAATCTGGGAACAGGGACAAATAACACTGGTTCTCCCTGAAAAAACTTCAGAAGAGTGAAAAACAGGACTGTGTCAAAGCAGAGTTGGGGGAGAAGTCATTGTCACAAATAAAGAACATTGGACATGACATAGTGAGTTCTGGCGTTAAAATATATAATTTATCAGACTTTGATTTAACTGATGTACATCATTATGTTTTACAGCTAGGATTCAATTTTATAACAAGTAGGCAAGCTGGTATAGCCAACACGCTAGTTAATTTAAAACTATACACTAGAAAGTTGGAAAGTTGAACTTAGTGTTTAGTATGAAGGATATAACTGTTAAAAAAGTATAAGTAAACCTTCCGTGCATAATCCAGCTCTGAATTCTACACTGAAAGTGTCTGAGAGTTTTTGTGAAAGGGACGTTAGGACCGTGTTAAATAAAAAAACTGCTTCTCCTTATTTGACTTTGAAAAGGGAAGAAAGGAAAGTATTGGCAGAGTTAAGAATAAGAAAAATGTGTGTTTTATGAAAGCAGATAAAGGGGAACGGATGGCCATTATGAATGTTTCTGATTATC
Organism: Protopterus annectens; assembly: GCF_019279795.1. Taxonomy (NCBI): domain Eukaryota; kingdom Metazoa; phylum Chordata; order Ceratodontiformes; family Protopteridae; genus Protopterus; species Protopterus annectens. The sequence goes on from NC_056744.1 coordinate 838,041,295, forward strand.
ACAGAGCGATTGAAGAAATGTTACACAATAAGGATGAATATCAAGAAGTTTCTTGATGTTATAATTAAGAACTATAAATATATTCAACATTATTTATATGACCATCTCATGAATGAGGATTTAAGTGTTGAATATATGATCTTTTGTGTGTTGATAGTACTAGCGTGGGTGTGCTTTTAGGTATACACAAAATTCATAAAAAAACTCCCCTTTTAGGCCTACAGTTTTGGCTTCTGGGGGTGTTACAGAAGGGATTTCATTATTTTTAGATTCAGTTTTGAATCCTTTGGTTCAAGGGCTACTCACATACATTAAGGATTCCTTTGATGTCTTGAATCAAATTAGACATTTTTCTCTTTATAATAATTATGATGATGGGGAATTTTTTTATGTTCACAGGGGGTATGGTGTCTCTGTTCATGACAATTCTTCAAAAAGAGGGTTTAGAATTTGTGTTGAATTTCTTGCATAAGTATACTCTGCTGAGTGACTCTAGTATTAAACTGTATATTGCTTTCTTAGAGTTGTTATTAGACAATAATTATTTTCTATTCAACAATAATTATTATAAACAAGTCGAAGGAGTTGCTATGAAGGCAATGGTAACTCCAACTTTTGCAGGGCTGGTTTTAGGTTGGTGGGAGAAAGAGATTTTACCCACCATCAGCCACTTTTATATTAATATCTTTTATTGACGGTTTACAGATGATTTATTTTTTATTATAAAAGGTTCTGCCACCTCTCATGTTCAATTTTTAGAAGAAATAAATGCAAGCTGTGGATTTTTCACTTTCACATCTGGTGAGATAGGACACAGGGTGTGTTAACTGGATGTGGAATTACTATGGGATAATTCTGAAAAAAACTTTTTTTAGTAGAATACAAAGAAAAAATACTTTTGTTAATACTTATCTTCATTTTTAAAGTAGTCACCCTGGTTTTATCAAGAAAAACATTCCTAAGGGCCAGTTTATCAGGGCTTCCTGCATGATTAGTAGAGATACAGATTTTCATAGTGAAATTTTATTATTCATTTATTTTTAGATAGAAGATATCCTTATTTCATATTACTACATAAAACAGCTCAGGAAGTTGTTAATGGATGTGATAATTTCCACCTATACTTTTAAAAGGCAGCAATAGCAGTAAAAGGGCTTTAAAGAATGAGCTTACACCCAAGCACTGCTTTTGAAGTGATTTTTATTACTGTTTTTTCTGCAAAAACAAAAAAAAAAGTTCTCCGCTTGTTTCCTAACTTTCCTGTTACTAGAGTAGTCCCGATACAGATGTGTTGTATCCAGGACTGTTTTGTAAGTTTTTTAGTTCCCCAGACCTTTCTGTGTTAGAGGGAAGTCTTCCAGCTTATCAGTGGGAGTGGTAAGCAGAAGTTAGCCTATCTACCACAAAAGGAGTGGTTTCTGGCTTTGAAATTGTAGTTTATTGGCCATTTGGACAGTTTTTCTATCCCTTTCAACTTTCTGGTTTAAAAGCCCGTGTTTGCATGCCACTCAGTGCCGCTAAGCTGGGGTAAACTATTACCGGTGCCAGAAAGACTGCTCTTCAATTTTTCCCTTAGATCTTGCTAGTTCTCTTCTCTCTTGCACTTTAATTAGCTTATTGGCCTAGCACTTCATCATGTTTTTTATAGCAATTATTGTAGCACACAAGTGCTATCAGCATTAGACGTCCTATAAGAAAACAGCTCCAGTACTTAGCAATGATGACCGTCCCTCCTGGCATGTCTAAAGGTCAGTTCCCTGTGCTTTCTCCTATTAATTTGGTGAACTTGGGCATTCTGATGCAGTGTAGCAACTGTCTCATGTACACAGACAACCCTCTCCTCTTACCTCCCAACACTCAGACTTGTAGAGATGCACTTTCATCTCCAAATTGGAAGCCATGCACTCTCCAGCCAAGACCGGAATAGCTGGTCAAGAGGAGAAGGTCATCACCTGCACCACACCACATGGAAGACACAGCCCTCCAGAACACCCACCATCACAGCTCTCAGATAAAATCACAAACCACACATCCACCTTCATGGAGGTTCTCAATAGAAATCTACCCAAACAGAAGAGACCTCCAGGGCAGAAATGTACTCAACTTAAGTCCCTAAGGAAAAACAGCTTGCCCAATACACTAATCATAGGTGACTCAATAGTGAGGCACACTGATGTCCCACTCACTATGTTGAATAAGGAGAAAGTAACAGTCAGCTGTCTATCAGGTGCCAGAATATGCCACATATCACATGCACTCTGGTTACTCCACAACAAGTACAAGTATGACTCTGTCATTGTCCATGTGGGTATGAATGAGCTGAGACTCACCTCCCTGTAAAGATGAAAAGAGACATGGTGGAGCTTTTGGATTATGTGGCCCAGGCAGGTATGACCCTAGCCCTGAGCAGCATCCTACTGTCACCCAGAATGATACCGCAGTACAAGCAGAAAATGATTGACTTCAACAATTGACTAAGTTTCTGGTGTCATTTTAAGGGGATCCAGTATCTGTCTGCTTGGGATGACATGAATGACAGACCTCGATGCCTGGCCAGAGATGGCCTGCATCAGTCACTCCTGGGTTTCTGGATACTGGCTAAGGCTCTTGCCACCCCTATAGTGCCTTTGTTAGGCAGTGTTCCAAAGTCCAAATTACCACTATTGTTTGTCTTTCGACTTTTCCTGGTTAGGGGTTGCCACAGTGGAACTCCGGTCTGCTAATGATTGGCAGCAAATTTTAATGAATGCTGAGGTGCCAGCTCAACGTTCAACCTTCAACGAAGACACGCCCATTAAAGCATGTCTTTCGAACGCCCACCCAACCGCTGTAACAGCTATAATTACCACTGTAACAGCTATAAATAAATGCAATCTGAGGGTCATGCTGCTCAATGCTAGAAGTCTTAATCTCAAGATGCACTCACTCGAAGCACTCCTCAAAATAGAGAACATTGACATTTGTGCTGTAACGGAGACCTGGTTTAAAGCAGCAGAAAGCACCCCTGTGCTACCAGGCTACAACTCATTCCACACCTTTCGGCCCCAGAACATGAACCAAAGCTCCAAAGGTGGTGGTGTCTCCATATTCATAAAGGATATGCACACCTCCAGACTAGTACCCCAGCATAATGCATCTGAGATACTTCAGGTACAAATAAGGTAAGATGGTAATTCAGGTCACAGCCTACTGTAGGTCCCCAGCCATATCCCAAGACTCTCACTCCATGTTCCTAAGCACCCTGGAAACTATTAGGGTCCATCCCAACACTCTCATACTAGGTGACTTCAACTACCCCTCCATCAGCTGGGAAAACTACTCATGCACCAATACAATGGCCCAACGCTTCCTGGAATTCATCAGTTCCAATGCCCTGGACCAGCTCATTCTTACTCCCACTAGAGGAAGCAACATCCTTGACCTGGTTATTACTAACATGAACAACCATTGCTCTACACCAATAGTCAATTCCTCCCTGGTTAGATCCAACCACAAACTAATCACCATGGAAATCCACATCTCACCCACACCCCCCGCAAAGATAACCACCATGAAAAACTTCTCCAAAGCTGACTTTGGGCTCCTAAAAGCAGAGGTGGCTAATTTCACAGCACCCATGCCAACAGAAAATAGATGCATGACCGACTCATACACCAATACATTGTACAAACACGTACATAAATGCATGGAACTAGCCATACCCAACTGAACATAGACACTCTTCTCCAAAAAAGGAAGCCAATCTGGTGGTCCCCTGCCATAAATAAACTCTACAACAGAAGGAAGAAACTGCTTCAGAAAAGGGTGAAGTCCCAAGACTGGAAAAACTCCCTTATTATCCTCAACAAAAAGTTGAGATCCCTCATCAAAACCTCTAAAGACAGCTATGAAGGCAGAATTTGGGCAGACACTAAAAACAACCACAAAGCCTTCTATAGTTATATCAAGAATCTCCATGGCAATACCCAGATTTGCTCTGAGTTACTGCACAATTGTACCTCCTATACTGAGACAACAGATATTGCCAACATAATGGCTGACAGATTCAGTGCCAACTTTACCCCTCTCTCCCCCCCGAATGACCAATCACAATACCAAATGAATGCCAGGCACCCAGCATCATTGCAGCACAGGTTAAAGCTGCATTGTCCAAGGCCAAGAATATAGCTTCCATGGGACCTGACAATATCCCTGGCTGTTTTTCTACATGAACTACAAAGTGAACTCACACCACATGTGTGCCCTTTTCATTCTCAGCCTCACCTCAGGCTTTGTTCCTTACTGAATGGTGTACTGCTACAGTCATTCCTCTCCATAAAGAGGGAGTGACTACAGACCCTGGGAATTATCACCCCATTCCCCTGACAAGTCTGATATGTAAGGCTATGGAGCGCATCATCATGGACCTAATTAACAAGGATATAGGGAATTTCCAAACTCTAGATCCCACGCGATCTGGTTTTGTGAAAGGTAGATCATGCCTGCTCAACCTGATTGACTTCTTTGAGACACTCACCAGAGCTGTGGATGAGGGTAAGGCAGTTCATACAGCCTACCTTGATCTGGCCAAGGCCTTTGATACCATTCCTCACTCAGGAATCATTGATAAACTCACCAAACTAGGCCTCAACCTCTATGTCACTAGGTGGGTTGCAAATTGGCTCACAGATAGAACCCATAATGTGAAAGTAGCGCACTCCAAGTCAGACTGCTGACCAGTCACGAGTGGAGTCCCACTGAGTTTGGTCCTCTGTCCTCTCCTGTTTGGCATCTACTTCTCAGAAGTCCAGGCCAACATGGAGGGACTCTGGCTGACCAAGTTCACGGATGACTACAAGCTGGGAGCCATAATTAACTCCCCAAGTGATGCAGACATCCTACAGAAAGGCCTCACTGAGACCAAGGACTAGTGTTGAAACCATGACCTTAAGCCTAATGCCAAAAAAATGCATTGCCATCCCCTTTGGGAAAAACTCAGTTCCCACTACTTACTGCATCGATGGGAGCCCACTGAACACTGAAGGTGTTATAAGAGATCTGGAGACACAGGTTGACAGCAACCTCTCCTTTGACCACCACATTGCCACTGTAGTCAGAATGTCCTTCTATGTACCACATCTCATTACCAAGGGTTTTGCATCCAGGAAGAAAGAGGTCATCATCTCTCTCTCTACTCTTCCCTCATTAGACCAGTCATTGAGTATAATGCCCCATGTGGCATGTACCTCACTAGACACATGCAATAGCTGGAGAGGCCACAGAAGTACCTCACGAAGAGGATCCTATGCTAAACACATGTCCTACACAGACAGACTAAAAAAACTCCAGCTTTTCTCTGTCTTATATAATCTACTAAGATGCAATCTCTGCTTGACTTACAAAGCCATGTCTGACCCAGCCCTGTTAGAAATGCTACATCTAAAGAAATCCCAATCCCTCTGCACCACATGCTCCAGAGACCTCAACCTCATTACCACAATTAACAGAACATGCTGGAGGAACAGGTTCATAACCCAGAGACTGTTCATGCTCTGGAATAGACTTCCCATACATGTCAAGCACAGAACCTCACTGGCCCTCTTCAAGAGAAATCTTGATGAGTGGATAGGAAATAGAAAGTTCACCCTGGGGATCACTCCAGTGGCTCTACTTGATAGAGGCACTGGGATCTAATGTCAGGTGGCACGATACCAGGGTACTCTTATGGACTAGGCTTGTAAAGGCTCCAAGGCCATTAGCCTAGTATCCACCTATGAACCTATGAGCATACTCAGGTAAATGGGACACCTAGATGCTGTATAGATATGACGGTTGATAGTAATATGATCAGGTCCATTATTCAGAATAACTGGAAAGTCATAGAGAGTAATCGTGATTTATTTTATGTTTTGGGGGGCACCACATTTTGTTTACAAAATAAAATCAATGGTAGGATCAGAAATATGTTAGAGACTTGTGATACTTATGTCCCCTTCCTATATCTCACAAATCTAAGGGCACTTTTAGATGTAATGGTTGTAGCGCCTGCAGATACATACATGAAGGGCCATATTTAACTTTAACACTATCAGCATTCCAGCTAGATGTTTGTGTAGTACAACTAATATTGTTTATATAGCCCTGAGCTCTGGTTGTCCTGACTTATGTAGGTATGACTACTAGAAGCATAAATAAATATATAATGCACTTTGCAGGGATTCACAGTCATGTGCTTCTTATAGAAAAAACACTTTCACTATTTTAAATCATGTTAAACAAGATTTAAGAGATGGCAACCTTAAAAATAGGGTAGAGAGAAAAGAGACAGAATGGTAAATTAAGCTTGGAGCAGACAGTCCTCCAGGTTTAAATGACGTGGTTAATATAAAATGTTTTTTTTGTTACTCAGGAAATTGACTATTTTTTATAACAATAATTACACTAGAGTAGATGAACATTTTTTTAAATAAGTATTTTAAACAAATCATTTGTTTAATATTGTTAATTGATTGAATTATTGGTTGAGTATTTTATTGGCTGGTTTAACAGTATTTATAAAGGAAGATTTGCAAAATACAAAATGTTTTTCTGATGAAGTCTATATAACAAATGCATTGAATAAAATGCATTATGCTAAATAAGCCGGTATTAGTTCGTGCTTTGCAGCTGCCACTGGTTTTGTTTAGTATGTCAGCATATTTTTTGAAAGTAGAAACAGGTACACATAAATACAGTGAGTTCTGAGGATGAGGTATATGCAGTACCATATTAAAATGCCATAAGTGTCACAGATATGCATGCAAAGGCATAGTTGTGCATGCAGGAATGGCAGACAAAGAAAAGTGCAATGTAACAATGCTGGCTGACAAAGATGACATTCTGTTAACCATGTAAATATCTGCTATATGCCCACGAGCAACTGATGCAAACATGGCAGCATGAAGTCACATTTACATTACTGTCATCAATATCTGTACTAACATATACCAATGACAAGTAGTACTACATATCATAAATTGAAGTTAGTCACCTTGGTCACTTAAATGATCACAAAACCCCCGTGGCATCAGGCATTTGAACAACCACCTACAGATTAATTAGTCAGTGGTCAGTACAGTGGTCATCATTGTCACAGGGGAAGAATAAAACAACAGGGCAGAGACTGGATCAACTGTCAGTGTTGCCTAACACAGTCGAGGGCACCTACACTGATGACTCACATCACAGATCTGTTGGTATCTACTACATCTGGAAACACTCAGCCCATGGTGTTTTACCAACAAGATGGATGTGGTAACATTAGCATGTTGAGACACAGTGTGAGAAGGAGCATGACTGCGATATGACAGTCTGAACATGACTGCTGGAACAGAGCTGAGTGATCTACAGCAATGTGCATGCATGTTGCAGCACAGACATTGATGTCTAAGGGCCATGTTCGGGTCTAATAGGGGTCTGTCACTCCACACTGAAGGTAATTGGCTTAGTACAGATAAGGCAAATTGCACCCAGTCAGTACTATTGCACTTCTTCTTTAGCACCACAGTAACAAGGCTTTAGTCAGAATGTGCAACAGATAACTCACTGTTATGCTGTGCAGCCACTGCTGCCATGATCCCTCCAGGTCTGTGCTCCTGACCGTCATGTAACACACAAATGCTGGCATGGGCAAGTGCATGCAGGTTGGATCCATTATGTCACTGTGAATGATCATTTGTCTGTAATCGTAGGCGGGCACCCTCTGACACACATCCATACACATCAGCAACACTCCCACATGTAGTCTGTCGCTCGTCCCTCTCTAGTATAGATGATGAACAGGCAGGATAGTTCAATTATATGCTTTATTACATAGAAACACATCAGGATGGACAGCAGCTTTACAAAATATAAATGATTTGATTAACTGATACACTACACAGACATACATGCTTACATCTCAGCAGCTTACTGCAAAATGGCAGTCAGGCTCACATGTACTTAATATTTATACACTTGTTCAAGCCCCTAACAAACTTCTTAAAGGCATACATACATATTGATCTACGTCCTCCCTCTTAAATAGATTGCCCTCAATGAAATGACATTGGAATAAGACATGCAATAATACAGACATTAGAAACAAACACAATGTTCATATCCAGGTTGCCATGTATCTGTAATATGTTCTGGAAATGCAACCTGATCTAGTAATATAGTAATCAGAACTAGGTTTAGTAACAGGGACAGTCTTCAGTGAACAACTTGTATCAGCAATTTCAGGATTCATCTCAGGAACAGGGATATTTACTGGAATGTCCTCTGGAATGGGAACTCTGGATAACTCTGAGATAGAGAGTCTTTTCACAAGCTAACTGCTGCTGTACAGGCGCAGACACCAGCATCAAATGCTTCTGATTCCACCTAAAGTCTAGTCCTTGTGATTCCACAATGTACGATCTCAGCTCCAGGTAAATACTATTCACAACTTCAATCTGATCATAACCTTTGCACATTTACATTCTCACTGTCTCTCCTTCACGTAATGGATTGAGTGGTTTGCTGGACTTATAATAATAAGACTTTTGGGATAGGCAGTTCTTTAACAGATGGTCTTTCACTGACCTATTGTTCTTAACACTTGGAACCAATAATATACTGCTGACTGATAATGTAGTTCTGGTTTGTCTTGACAGAAGTCTCTGGGCAGGTAAGCCAAGATGTTTATCAGGAGGAACATTTCTGAGATTCAAGAGATTTAGGAAAACATCACTATTATCTCATTTCAACATTTCTAGTAACTGCTTTGCACTTTAAACTGCATGTTCTGCCAAACCATTTGACTGCGGGTACTCAGGACTACTCATAACATGGATAAAGTCCCACTGTTTAGTGAATCTTTTGAATTGCTGGATAGTAAATTGTGTACCATTGTCAGAAATAACTTTGTGTGGACTACCATGGACTGCAAAATGACACTTCATCTTAGTAATGGCAGTACTGGATGCTAGATTAGGAAGTAGATCAATCTCAAACCAATTGGAATAGGAGTCTATTAACACCAAGTAATGTTGACCACTCCATTCGAAAATGTCAGTGGTTACTGTCGACCAAGGTAGTTCAGGAATCTGGTTTACCTGAAGTGGTTCTTTCTGTTGATGTGGCTTTGTACTATTATATACAGATCAAGATGAAAGTACTCTGTCAATGCCTTGCAACATAGAAGACCAAAATACTAGTCCTCTCCCCATTCTTTTGGTGGTATCAGTTCATGGATGGCCATGATGCAAGATAGTAATATACTCTGGTTGCAAGGATTTTGGAACAATGACTTTTGGACCTTTCATGATGATACTATTGCCAGACAAAATCTCATCTCTGTAAGGAAAATAAGATTGCACTTTTTGAGGTTAACTAGATTGCTTTGACAGCCATCCTTGACTGATAAAGTGGTTTAACTTCTTTAGAATTGGATCTGAGGGTGTATGATTTCTAAGCTCATCAAGACGTGTGGAAGAAAAAATTCTCACTTCCATGACTTCAAAATCAAGTGGCTCATTGCCATGCTGTTCTGTGGTATTTCTGGGTGATCTGGATAATGTATCAGTAAGATAAAAAAGTTTGCTTTTTGTGTAGACAAGATTGAAATTATACTTCTGCAATCTCAACATCATGCATTGTAATCTGGCTGAAGATGTATACATAGGCTTTCTCAAAATAGTGACTAGAGTTGGTGATCAGTTTCAATCTGGATAGGTCAACCATAAATATAACCATGGAACTTCGAACATGCAAACACAATTGCCAAAAGCTCTTTTTCTGAGCATACTACATTTCAGTTTGGGTTAGAGTTCTGGATACATAGGCAACAGGTTGACCTTTTGAAGAATGACTGCGAAGCATCACAAGAAAGAATAACTGGTTTGTGAACATCATAGTATCTGAGCATTGGTGGACTTGCAATTCTGTTTTTGGACATCAAATGCTCTCTGGTGCTGTTCCAACCATGACTAGGATACATCTTTACATGTCAGCTCTCTAAATGTTGCTGCAAGTTGGCTCAAGTCTGGAATGAACTTGCCTAGGTAGTTAACCATGCCAAGAAAAGTTTAAAGGGCTTGAACATTGTCTGGAGCTGGCATTTCAAGAATAGTGTTTTGCTTGGAAGGGTCTGGTCATAATCCTGAACTGGTAAATAAATGACCAACATAAGTAACTTCTCGTAACCTGAACTTGCACTTCTGATGATTTAGCTTAAGATTCACTTGACATGCTCTTTCCAGACCTTTGAGGTTTCTGTCATGCTCAGCTTCACTATTACCTCCTACTAGAAGATCATCTACTATAATAGCACAAAGATATGTGCTCCATTGCACGCTGAAAGACTTCACTGGCTGAATTTATCCCAAATGGCATTCTCAAAAATCTGTACCAAAAGAGTACTGAATGTAGCAATGAGGATTTTTGTCAAGCAAAACTTGCCAGAATGAACTATTTGCATCTAAGACAGAATAAACTGTGGTATTCGGCATCAGAGCTGCAACTTCTTTGAATCTACACATTGAATGATGAGATATTTTCAGTACTTTGTTCAAATCTCATGGATCAATACATATTTTAGTATCATCTGAGCTTTTCTTATAAGCTATCACCATGGAAGATAGCCATTAAGTTGGTTCTTCCACTGGACAAATTATACCTTGTTGCACCATTTTGTCTAGCTTGGCTTTGACTCTGTTCTGCACAGCTACTGGAACTTTCCAGGCTGGCCTGACAACTGGGCTGACATCTGGGTCTAACTTCATGGAACACACAACTGGAAGCTTGCCTAGTTTGCCTCCAAAAAGATCAGCATAGGTAGATAAAATATACTGGGTGAAATTAGAACAGTGGTCTTTTAAGCTAACATGATGGACTTCCTTATTAAATGAAAGCAGCCCCATTTTCAAACTGTCTCTGAGCCCTAATAATGACTGTATGTGCCTTTTGATTACAAAAAATAACAAGTCGTAGCTTTTCCCAGCAGGGTAACATGAAAGTACTACTGAGCCTTCAGTCTGAATCTCTTCACCACCATAAACAGGCTTTGCACATTTTACCAACTCAAGCTTCTCACCAGCACATACTCTAGTAAATGTTTCTGCAGAGGTAATATTGCCCTTTGAACTTGCATCAGCTTTGAGCTCTGTGGGTCTTCCATTTATCCTAACAGTACAAAATACTTCATTCTTTCCCCATAAATCTACTGCATTAACTGTTTCATGAAGCACAGACACACCATCAAAAAAACGTAGGGTCACAGCTTTCTAATTGATCATCTTGTTTCTTGGAATGTTCCCTTTTAATAAAATAATATGTCCCTTTTGATTTACAAAACCTTTTGAAATGATTCCAGTTACTGTGTTTATGACATTGCTGACCAAAAGCTAAACATTTTTCCTTTTTAGACTCATGATTTCCACCACAGTTACGACAGTTAGTAATAAAACTGGGTGGGGGCCCATTCTTTGAGTTTGCTGACTCACTCTTATGCTTTACTGAGACTTGCATACTCTGGAATTTGCTAGGAAGCTATGAGGTTTCCCAGTGACTGTTGCAGGGTTTACAGTTGCTGCCATGTGCTTGGGCCTGTTTCTTTTAACCACATGCTGCATACTATCAACATTGGTCTTAGTAGTTACTGGAAGCATGTATCTTTCATTTGTAAGCATGTTTGTGTGCTTTTCTGTAAGCTCATATATCTGACAAATCTCAATGGCATTAGTCAAAGTTAAATCACTGTCATGAAGCAAAATCTTTCTCACAGCATCACCTTTTATACCATACACAAGTCTGTTTTCTATCAACTCATACATTAAATCACCATATCTGCACATTTTAGACTTGTTTCTGAAATCCATTATATATGTTGCAAAAGTTTCACCAGGCTTTTGATCCCTTGTGTAAAATAAGTGCCTTTCCATTGTAATATTCATTTGTCGGTTACACATTTCTCTAAATTTACATTTTAAGCACTCACATTCTTCCCTTGACTCAGCTTGTACAACTATACGATGGCTTTCTCCCGCTCCTACAAAGACAGCAGGTGCATACACAAATGAATGCTCTCTTTCTATGGCTTCTGACCCAGCTAAATTAAGTAGAATAAATGCCTTTGTATGGTCATCTTTATCAAAAAATGCAGCCTGTATGAACATTATGAACATATTGCATTCCACATTCTCTATTTCTCTGCAAAATTATTGTCAAACACAAGTGGACCTGGTTTTCGAAATCCAGCTGCCATGCCAACAAATTATGCCCAAACACACTGCAATAATATAGCCCTTGTAATTATATATGAACAAGCCTGTTATGTGTGCCTGTAATAACATTCAAATGCACAATAAACTCTTTGAAATACTGTACTTTGTGAAATATACTTTGAAATCACTGTATTTTGTAAAATACCCGTACTGTAATCCTGCACAACCACATGAATACTTCAGACAACTCAAATAGCTTTGATTAATGTGAAAAAGTAGTGCTTAGTGAAAAATGTGATATTTTTCCTTATTTTATACATTTTATATGATTCAGACTTTATTTCAAACATTTTCCATAGTTATTTCAAATATTTATATTAATATATCACAGTTTTGGATATTTCTGTTAATTAGAAATTTGTTTAGTCTGTTCTGAATGCCTCATTTCATATTTTGTGAATAAGAAATCACTTGAGAAAGTTTTAATACCTGAAATTAATTTCTGACCTGTTTTGCGAGTTATACGTGCAGTAGGGTGATTCACTCCTGTATATTCCTCCAATCTTAACTAAGTGCTTCTGGGTCTTGAATCTGGAGAATCTGGATCCCACTTCTGACATCGTCTCACTATTTCCTCTCTAGTATAGATGACGAATAAGTGGGGTAGTTCATTTATATACTTTATTACATAGAAACACATCAGGCTGGACAGCAGCATTACAAAATATAAATTAACTGATTAACTGACAGACTACACAGACATACATGCTTACATCTCACAGCTTACTACAAAATGGCAGTCAAGCTTACATGTGCTCAGTATTTATACACTTGTGCAAGCACCTAGAAAGCTTCCTAAAGGCATACGTATATATTGATCTGCATAGGCCAATGAGCAGTATTGGTCCATCGGTGGGAAGAGTCACCATCACCACCAGACTCTACATGGTCAGTTGTTCATTGTCATCATGTCTGTCATCTGGGTGTTCCCTACATCATCAGAATGTCTGGCCACAGCATCCTCCAGATCTGAGGCTACATCATGATTCACATGGCTGTCCTCTTCTTGGCCAAAGAATAAAACATATTTAATGGGTTTAATTTCTGCAAGTTATTTGGGTTTTTAATACCATGATGGGAATGGACCCCATTTCTAAGTCAAAGTGTGATTAAAGTTCATGAAATTAGAATTGCTTCAATCTTTGATGTTAGCCAGAAGTGCTCTTTGCAGCACACTGCAGATGCTGTGAAGTGCTCTTTGCAGCACCAGCAATGTGCCCAGAAGTGACTTCTGCAATTCATATGGAGTTACATGCATTGGTAACATATCTAAGAATGATTGCAAATTCTTTTACAAGACCCATTTGGAAGTATTTTTCTTTCCTCTAATTTCTCTCTTAATATTTTTTTAATCTTTTTGTATATCTTCTGTCTGGAAATTCTGGGCTTCTTGCATAATAAGAACAACACAATTTTTTTCTTATGCTCAATAATCCACTCTATCATAAATATGGGTCTTTTTTGGTCTATCAGTTTTTGTGATTTTTGTGGACTACTACTTCTGTTCTACAACATGGTGGCCATCTTTCCCCTGAGCCTGGCCTAATTCCATTGTAGGAATGTTCTCATGTCTTAAGAATTCAACACTGTCATTTTTCCAGTCCTGGCACCAGTGTGCCTACCAGGATTGGTCGCTTTTTTATCCTGGGACTTATGCACTTAGCTGTCTGTTTTATTTTTTTAACCTACTTCTGTCCATGATATATGCTATATAAAATACAGTCTATATATTGGTGTTGTCTTGGTAAAATTTTGTAAAAAAAAAAACAGGGTCCGCCTTGTGAAGGTACTTACCAAGACTTGAGGATAAATTGAATTCCAACGCTACTACTCTCCTTTGCTTGCTGATTTTATCATCATCTCTCCTTTCAGACCCACATGGCAAGTGTACCATGGGCTGTGCTGTCACAGAGAGGCACATCACATCCCACCTCAGGATCAGTGTATGGGCTACTGGAGGAGACAGCCAGTGGGCATACTACAAAAAGAGAAAGATGACACATGGCACATATCACAGAAATCAAATGATGCAGCTTAGTAATGAAATATGGGGCAACTATATGACTACAATGTTAATAATGATATAAACCTTACCAAGACATTGTGGCTGTGGGTGGTTCAGGAACCCTATATAACAGAAAAATGAAATGTACATCACATATCAAACAAATATGGTGGATGAGAGCAATACAAATACCAAACCCTACCTGGCATGTCCTCTTGTGACTCCACCACAAGCAGTGAGGGTTGAAATGCACCTGTCATGTGAAAAGATAGACATAAAATCACCATCATTAAACACATACAAGGCATCATGTAACATTCCAACAGAGGTATAACACACATGAGATAATATAGACATATACTGGATGGGCAGGGATGATGTGTAGATTGCAGGTGTCTTAGGCAGGTGAAGAAGAACAAAGTCATGAAGGGCACAGATGGGATTATCAATCATGACATGTAGTACACAGATGCAATATCTTACAGGTATGTCTTCCCTGTTTGGGGAGTGTATGATCTGTCATAATGTGGATCCTGTAGTATAACAAGACACATAAGCATGCAAGTTTGCTTCACAGTCATGACTCGAGGTGGATGCACAGAACAAATATGGCTCATACTAACAGGATATGGAGCACTTATGTGACAAATGGTGCAGGTGTCATCCAGATGTACGTGTGCATGAAACAAATCAACATGAACATCTTAGATCACAGGTGTGCTAAAAAGTACAGCATCATAACAACAAGATGGATAACCTTACCTGGACTGTCTGCACCTGAGATGTAGTTGGCTCAACCAGTTCCCTGTACCAGTACCATGACGAAGTGCCTTACCCCCTCAGCTCAAGTGAAGTGCTACATTGTCCTGACCCTTATTGAAACAAAATATCATTTTTTCTTTAAACTGTAGCAAATTGCTTGCTACAAATGTAGAAAGCAGTTGCTACAGTTTATATCCTGCCTACACAGAGCATTACAGTGCTCAGGTTTTAGTTAACAAAAGGGATCTTGTTTTTATTTTTAAAATGTAGCAAGCAGTTGCTACAGTTTAGATTGCACATACAGTGCTACAGTGCTCAGGTTTGACTGCAAATGCAATACTGGCTTTTAAAAATTGCTATTGTATTAAACAGTGATCCAGAATGGTTGATCATACCTCTCAAGACTTTGTACCCAGTGCAGTTCTCCCTCTTGCCCCACCCTAGCTATGCTATGGGTCTATATTATAATATTGAAAAGACCACATGTCGAACGGCCTAAAAGTCGAAAATGCAGTACCTCAAAGTTGCTTTTGTGGGGGGCGCAGCCTCCTCACCCCCCGCTAATTATATATACCAACTCCAAGATCGTACTACAGTCTTCACTGTAATGCGATCTCACAAAAAACACATAGATGAACGGCATTTTCGCATTTTAGGCTGTTCAATCTTCAGCCAGTTTGTTGTTATAATAAGAACCCTATACTACTAGTCTGTATTTGCAGCTTCAAGGCTCATGTGTTGTGATGATGCATCTATACATTAAAATGGCACAAAAACATCAATGTGAGTATACTTCGCAGTTATGACAGGATGCAAAGTCACAGAAAACTAAGGATCACACAAAAAGTATGTGGAGGCACTTATGTGACGTGCTGGTGCTGTACAAATGTTGAGGGGTCTATGAAATTGAAAAAGAAAACAGCACAAATGTTACTGGGAGTGTTATGTATGCACTTTGTTGGTAAGACAACAGGCATTAACATTACACGGTGCATCCACATCGTGTTTTTCCACATTTACAACGTAATTTTGCTGCCAGAACACAAATGCAATAATACAGTAATAATTGTGAAATAAAGTTCCTTAGTGAGAAATGGTGTATGCTGCAATGTTTTGGAAGTTAGGACATACCTGTACATTCTGGAACACCTGCTTAATTACCTCCCCTAGGTATCTGACAATCCTGACTGGCGTCATGATGTGAGGCCAGTAATACCATTATCTCATCCATGGGAGGCAAGGGTGGCGCACCTCCAGTAGCACTCCTTGCCCTCTCATAGTGGTGGACTCTGTTGGCTGCACAGACGATTATGTCAGACTGCCAGCAAGCCTCCCTGGATCTATTGTGACCACCCACACCATTGACCATGTTTGTAAGGTGCATCTAGCCTTCATTCCTCCAGACAGTAAGGCCCATCTGTCCAAGAAGGTTGCAGTTATGCTGGAGCAGAGCCTTTATTATAATTTCATTTTCTCTGTGTGAGAAATTTTTTCCCCTAGTTCTGATTGACATATGGAAGACAGGGTAATATGCACATAACAGACTTTATACATGGACTCACAGATTGACATGATAATGTTAAAAGGATATGTCAACTGAACTGTTCACCTCTCATTTACAGTACAAAGCCATTTAAAATAATTCATTTTGTGCATATCACTGTTATGTACAGATCATCAGAACGAAAATAAAAAAAAACATATCTGAATATGTAATCCATAAGGAGTAACATCATCAAATCTACTAAAAATATGTTGTATTGCTCATAAATGGGATTTGAACCTATGGTGGTGGATATCGCAAGAAGTAAGGGGCAGACATAGAACCAATGTCCCAGAATCCTGGTACTATAGCAATGATGTTGTCACAGTAACATTCACATCCAGACAGAATGAGCATTTGAATCCCAAGAATGTCAGATGCCTGTCATATACAACCACAGTCAGTGACACACATTATAACAAATGTTCCTGTCATTGTATGGTATGCAACACACAAAAATGGAAGTTATACAGAAACAGTGATGAAAAAGTTGGGATATTAAAATGAACTGTTATGCACTCATGGCTACATATCAACACAATAAACAGTGACCATTTGAAGC
This sequence comes from Protopterus annectens, assembly GCF_019279795.1. Taxonomy (NCBI): domain Eukaryota; kingdom Metazoa; phylum Chordata; order Ceratodontiformes; family Protopteridae; genus Protopterus; species Protopterus annectens. Next base: position 838,058,430 of record NC_056744.1, read on the forward strand.
CATCTGCACATTGTCTATATCAGACTGAATGTATTAACAACAACTACTATATTACTAAGCATCCAGAGAGTATCTAGTAAACTGATCAGTGAACATACAACGTACAGAAATCCTTGGAAGCTGTCAGTTTCCATATACATACCACAGACATTAAAGGTTGCTCAAATAACTACAGATATATTTTCATTCTTTCCATATCTATAGTTCACCAGGGCAGTTTCCTTTTTACCCATACAACTGCATGTGGGGAAAGTCTCCTTGACCCAGACAGGCATTTACCCATCTGTATGCATATTGTTGAGTTCTACCCCCACACTCTATGTCACAGACAGATTATAATGCAAACAGTTTACAAAAATAAATGACTAATAGCATGTATAAGTTGATTTATACAAATTAATGGTAACATAGGTATATGATAATAGCAATCTATTCCAACACAACAATGATAGCAGGTGACAGCTTACCTTTGAAACTAGCTGCACATCAGCTATACATTAAAGTGAGTTTAGCTATGTGAACACAAGTTTAAGTACCATTTAAACCATATGTAACTAATTAGGTTCTTTAACATTCAATGTTTTAGAATCCCATAAGTGAACGTCCACATAAGTTCTTAAAATTTGGTGCATTAACCAATAGCTCAGCATAACTGTAAGGTGCTCAATGCAACTACCCAATAGGCATCATTAAATGGGAATATCTGTAACACATGTCTGATGCTGCCATACTATATGCTCTAAATTTAAGATGTGATATTGATACATTTACTGTTCATACCATTGCTACCTGTGAACTGACTGGCACCTCAGTAAACATTTTTTCAAAGCATTTTTGAACCAGTATCAACAGAAATATTGAGGATGCCAACAGAGAGGAGGCGTCAGCATGTCCAGGTGCTGAAATGGATGAGGAGGAGATCACCCAGATGCTCACTGTCTAGACTGGGACTTGAGCAGAGGATGTGAGCACACCCCAGGAACTTTGCGATAATTGATATATAGAAGTTGATTGTGAGGGAGCACTGCAGATGGACTGCGATCTACTGGACTGGTGTGCAGGTCCACCACTGCTATGATGACATACATCTGAGAGATGCAGAAGATCTTTACCAGAGGGTTGCAGAGGTGTGACACCAGCGAACTGATGCCTACAGTAAGTTGTTGCATAATCTACCCCTTAACACCTATATTATCATATATGTATTTGGTAAGCATATCTGTTTCTGAGATTGTTTCAAGTGTATTTTATGGGTATCTGTAGTGATAGTAATGCAAATGTAGAAATTTAAGTTCCACTCACTGAAGTTACTATTAGCCTATCAACACATTCTAAGGTTATCCGAAACTACAATGGGCAACTTCTTTCAGGACCTTGTGCAGGACATGCAAGACTCCTTGTGGGGGATCACTAGAGAGATCTTTTGTGATGTTCGACCCCATCAAGGTGGCCTCTCAGGAGCATAAGTATTGTCTGCGTGATCAACTTATGTAATGCTTCCACCATGGTGTTTTCATCATCCAACTATTTGCAGTATAGGCACAATTGTGCAGGCATCACATATTGCTGTCATGCTTTACTGACATATGTCATAATGTACACTGCACGTATCATGTCATAAGGGGCATTGTGTTGCTGCTGCAGTATGACACACATTACCGAATTACATATTGCAGTAACCAATTTAATTTAGATCATGCTGCATACATTGCTCCATATAGACAGGGGTGGTACTCCTTAATTTTGTGTGTGTGTGTGTGTGTGTGTGTGTGTGTGTGTGTGTGTGTGTGTGTGTGTGTGTGTGTGTGTACTCCTATGCATGCAGTGTAGCATAATATTGTTATGTTCAATACACTCTGGCCCTGTATGTTTCAGGACTATTACAGTTAGCATAATATAAGTGGAACGTAATTCCTCTGCTTGTGGTTTTCTGGTGTAAACTTAGGTGGGATGACAGCAACTCTCATACTCCCATAGTTCTGACATAACACAGTGAGGTCTGGTGAGTTATGTTATCCATATCTATGTACTGCACCCGTTTCTGTATTGTTTGTTGCTGTCTTGTGTCTGTTCAACAATATAACAGGTCCTTGCTTATATGATCTCTGTAGCATTAATGTGTCATGCTGTCACACTGGCCTTATATGTAGCATGAACTGGTAAATATTGCACTGCTTTATATCAAATTACTGTGACTGGTATATATGAGCAGGTATTCTTCACATACTACATACACATTCAGTGGTCCATTAGTGAATATATAGAGGTGATGCTTTCTTTAGCATCATTCATGATTCTCTTGTTTGTCTGTATCTTGCATTTGTCAATAGCTAGTAGCTTATCTTATGACATGCATAAACAGATTTGCATACATATTCATGTGTATGCATGAGTAGTCTATATGCAATGATAGATGTACATGTGTATCAGTGTATTATGATTGACACACAACCGCCATTGTAATATGTAGTGATGTACATGTCATGCAGTTATTCCATTTCTCTGTCCTGTAATTTTCTTCAAAGGGCTGTCCTTTGATCACTAATATACATGTATGGTGCTACTTTTATCAATAATGGTGATTGTGGCTCCTGTTGTATTATATTTACACGACAGTATGTATGTGATAATCAAAAGTACTTTTGTTGTGTACCAATGCCTTTTGCTTTTTAACAGTTGTATATTACTGTGTTTTTGTCATTTGCACACAGACATGTTTATAGGATTCACTAATCCACTATACCCATGTGACATACATCTTCCATTTGCTTCAATGTAGCTTTCAAAGACTTGCAGCGCACCCTACGTGGTGAACACATGTATGTGCAATGTGTCTATTTAGATAATGTTGACCTGTTTATTATGTGCCTAACTTCTGTTGCTGGCATTTCCTCACAGAAGTGGGCCTATGTTGCCCGTGTCCCTTCCTCTTTTATCTTTGGCCTACATGTTGCACATATACATGGCATATATGTGTAGGTTTACCTTTCTGTATCTCATGATCATTGTTATGTAGGTGTACTAGTAAAATATTACACTATGCCATCCATCATGTTGGGTATCATACACATGCAAAGCACGTGCATGCAAGGTGGTGGCAATTAATTTGATTCCATCATTGTTCATGTTTTGTGTGTGTGTTGAGAATTACTCAGGGATTTTTGCTTTCTTCCTAGGCACAGGCTGGCATTTCTTAACTTTTATTGCTCATATATGTCTCACAATTTGCATTGTATTCCATGTCATTAGTGAGTGCATGTGTGGTGACACTTATTTCTGTATGGATCATCGTATTCCATTGCATGTCACACATACATTGTATACAAGACAACTAATCTGTGTTGTCTCTGACATGACATATAGCTTTGACATGTGGATCCTATTTTGCCTATGCTTGAGTTGTGCGCACTTATCTGTGGGTTAGAAAGACAAATTCTTGCTTTGCTATGGTACTTCTGGCTGGTATTCTGCTTCATTGTTTGCCTTTTGGATGCAGGGCTGGAGGTTCTAGTCTGCCCTTTGCTTGTATTCTCCTGCATTTTCTTTCCTGGATTTGCTCATCCTTTATATTGCTTGGTCTACATTTACACTCCTGATAGGTTCATAGGTTCATAGGTTCATACTAGGCTATCTGCCCGAGGGCATTTACAAGCCTAGCCCATAGTTTTGTGGCTTACGCCACCCCTTTAGTATGGGGAACTATACCCATTATTTTGCTGTGCCTCTGTTGAGCAGTGACACTGAGGTAATCCCTGGGGTATATCTGCGATCTCCCATCCATTGGTCAAGATTTCTCTTGAACAAGGCCAGCGAGGTGCTCTGCCTCACATATACCGGGATTTTATTCCACAGCATAGGGAGTCTTTGGGTGATGAATCTATCCCTCCAGCACGTCCTATTAATAGCCGTGTCGAGGTTTAAGTCTCCCGCCCTTGTGGCTCTGATGGATCTAGATTTTTGAGGTGAAGCATATTCATCAAATCTGGGTTTGACATGGCCTTGTATGTTAGGCAAAGGTCACCTCTGAGCAAGCGGTAAGCGACTGAATAGAGCTGGAGTTCTTTCAGTCGGGCAGCATAGGACAGATGTTTGAGACCCTTTATCCTTTTGGTGAGGAACTTTTGTGGCCTCTCCAGCTGCTGCAAGTGTCGGGTCAGATACACTCGAATGGGGCATTGTACTCAATCATTGGTCTGATGAGTGATGAGTATAGGGAGACTATGACCTCCCTTGATCTAGATGAGAATCCCTTCATGATAAGGTGGGCAATGTAGAAGGTCTTCCTAACTACTTTAGCTACATGGGTGTCGAATGACAGACTACTATCAACCAGGGTCCCCAGGTCCCTGATAACTTCTTCTGTACTCAGTGGATTGCCACCTATTTGGTAGCTAGGGGTAACCTTGTTTTTCCCGAAGGGTATGACTATGCATTTTTTGGCATTTAACTTTAGGCCATGGCTCTAGCACCAGTTATCCGTTTCTGTGAGACCCTTCTGAAGGATATCTGTGTCAGATGTGTTTTCTACTATGGCGCCCAGTTTGCAGTCATCTGCAAACTTTGTCAGCCATAACCCTCCTGTGTTTGCTTGTACTTCGGAAAAGTAGATGCCAAACAAGAGTGGGCCCAGGACTGAGCCCTGTGGTACACCACTTGTGACAGGCTTTGAGTCTGACATGGCGCCAGCAACTCTGACCCTGTGGGTTCTGTCACTCAGCCAGTTTGCAACCCATCTTGTGATGTATGGGTTAACATTTAAGCTGATGAGTTTTTCAATGATACCCGAGTGGGGTATTGTATCAAAGGCCTTCGCCAGATCGAGGTAGGCTGTATGGACTGCCTTTCCCTCATCAATGGCTTTGGTGACTGTTTCGAAAAAGTCAACCAAGTTTAGAAGGCATGATCTGCCTTTGACAAAGCCAAACTGGGATGGATCCAAAGTCTGCAAATTCCCTATGTCTTTATTTATGAGGTCCATTATGATCCTCTCCATGGCTTTGCAGATAAGGCTTGTCAAGCTAATGGGCCGGTAATTTCCAGCCTAGTAGATAACTATATTTGATATCTACTGTGTACTGCAATGAGTGTACTCCCCATTTAGTTTTCTCCAACACACACCTGCTATCAGTCATACACATTCTGGTATACCTGTCACACAGCCTGCAACATCTTAACACTGAGTTGTGCATAGGTACAATTATATGTCTTTACATTCACTACTGCAGTATTCTTAACATATGGGATTCCTTGCCATGGAAGCCTGACATCCATCCAGCCTACCAAAGAATACTGTTGCTTTAAGGGTACATTAAACATCACCCAAATGCTCCTTGCGTAGCGTAGAGGACAAAGGTGATATTCAGACCTACCATAATCAGAACTTCTTTGCTACCAGTCTGAAAGTAATTTTTCACCATTATTCTGTTTACCTGCATCCATTTTCTACTAGCTGAATGCATTTTCATTCTCCACTGCCTACCTATGCCTGTTTGCTGACTTGTAGCAGTTGCAGATAAGTGTACTGTTTGGGTTTTTTGTCTTTTCTTGTTTTTTTTTTGTGCTGCTTGAGGTTAATGTCATCCAAGAAGGGTAAATGCCAGTGTGGGAGACAGAGTCCCCCAAAAAACTGCCATGATAAGTGTTTTGTATTTGCTTAGGACCTTCTCATGACCATACGTCTTGTTCAATTTGTCAGGCATTTGTCCCAAAAACCCTTCACAGTAAACTTTCTTCCCTTTTCTTGTATCTTGAGAACCAGCATCTTAAGCTTCTCGCTAAACATGCAATGGAAGGAATCTCCTGCCCTGAGGGTCAGCTGTTAGAGAAGGTAAAAAAGCTATGACTGGAATCTTCCACTGCTAGCCTCTGCCAGGTGTTTCTCCCAAGGTCATTACAAACCCAGAGGCTTGCCTGGCTATGTTGTCGGATTTCTCTGCTGTGGCCATGTTGGAGGCCAGTGAGGATTCGGCTGGCAGCTTGTCCTAAGAGGCTTTGCAGGCATCTGTCTCAGATGTTCAGGGGAACTACAGTTCTTGACTGCTGTCCTGGGTGTAAACCTTCTCAGTTTTTTTGGAGAGGACGTTCCCTTAAGAAAGGAACAAAAAATTAAACTTGTTTCTTCTGTGTCTAGGGATCCACAAAGTGAGTGGCAGGCTTTTACTCAGATGTTATTTTCTGCCTTAATGCCCCTAAAGCCTCCTCATGGAGTTTCAGTTCCTGTTCCTCCTTAGTCCTCTACTCCTCTTAAAAGGCCTAGAGAACAAGATTCTTCTGAGGTTGAGTCAGATTATGATAATGGATCCTTGACTTATTCTACTCAAATTCCTTCTCCTTTGGACAATGGGTCAGAGCGCAATCTTAGTCCTGATATTCCTCTTGAGGAAATTTCTCTTGGGGTCACACTATCTAGGATGATGGATTTTTTTAAGTGGGATTGTACTCAGGTCTCTGATATCCATAACAGGTACTATGAGTTGCTGCAGTTGGAATCTCCTTAACCTGCATCCATTCCTCCTGTTTTGGCTGCTTTGCTGGATGCTTTTCCCAATGCCTCTTATGAGCCTGACTCTCTGCCCTTGTCTCCCAAGAAGCTTGATAGCAATCCTGAGGCACCGTATAAAACCCATCTTCTAAATAAATGTCCTGCTGCTGTCCCCTCTGTAGTGTCTGTAGCCATTGATAAGCTGTCTCAATTGCTTCCTTCGCCCAGGTTATTGCCTTCTGACAAAGACAGCAGAATAATGGAAAAGCTGGGTAAGAAGCTTTTTAGGGCTATTAATTATCAGACCCACATGTCTAGGTATGTGTTGGGACTGCTTTCTCAGGCCTGTCAACATATTTCAGATTTCCCAGACTGAAGGTAAAATTTCTGTTCTTTCCTTGTTAGGGATTTCCTCTCAGGTCATTCATCAGTCTGTTAAATATAGTCATGATGCGGCAGATGCCTCTTCTAGGGCTTCTGTTTTTGATTAAGTGATGAGAAGGTATTCTTGGCTTAGGCTTCAACCTCTACCTGATGATATTAAAGCTAAGATGATGGATGCTCCTTTGGATTCTAATTTTTGTTTGGGGAAGCAGCCGATGGTTTGTTTAACTCCTTTCAGCATAAGAGTAAGCCTTACCAGGAGCATAAACATGTGTGTGGTTCTCCTGTGCCTAGATTTCAGAGAAACTACCCCACTGTCACTCATCCTTCTCTAATATATAAGACAAGCAGGTGGGGGGTTGTTTAGATGCTTTAATACATAGAAACACATCAGGATGGACAGCAGTATCATAAAGTATGAACAAACTAGTAAACACACAGACCTTGCATACATACATGCTTACATCTCAACGGCTTACTACAAAATGGCAGTCAGGCTCACATGTGCTCAGTATTTATACACTTGTACAAACCCTTGGATAGTTTCTTAAAGGTATATACACACATATTGATCTACATCTTCCCTCTTAAAATGATTGCCCTTTGAAAAAACAATATCACAGTTAAATATGCATTATTATATACATTAGAAACAGAACACAATGTTCATGTCCAAGTTGCTTCATATCTGCTGCAGGGTTTAGAGATGTGACCCTATCTTGTAACATAACAATCTGAACCAAATTTAGCAACAGGAACAGTCTGCGGTGCACAACTCATATCAGGAACTTCTGGATTCATCATAGGAATGTGAATGTCCTCTGGAGCTTCCTCTGGAATTAGAACATCAGACAACTCACTCTGTGCTGTGGTACAGGCTCGGACGTTGGTCTCAAATGCTTCTGATTCCACCTAAAAACTGCTCCTTGTGATTCCACAATGTATGATTTCAGCTCTGGACCAATATTCTTCATGACACCAATCCGATCATAACCTTTGGACGTTTGCATCCTTACCACTTCTCCCAATGGATAGTGGTTTGCTGGTTTTATCGTAGTAGGACGTCTGGGTTAGGCACTTCAACAGATTCTGGCTTTCACTGATCTGTTGTTCTTGACACATGGAACCAACAATCGACTACTGATTGGTAATGTGGTTCTGGTTTGTCTTGACAGAAATCTCTGAGCAGGATTTATCATGAGGAACAGTTCTAAGATTTAAGAGATTCAAGAAAACATCACTAATATCTCATTTTGACTTCTCAAGTAACTGCTTTGCACTTTTGAACTGCACATTCTGCCAAACCATTTGACTGCAGGTACTCAGAGCTACTTGTAAAATAAGAAAACTCCCATTCTTCAGCAAATCTTTTGAACTGTTGGCTTGTAAACTGCGCGCCATTGTCAAAAATAACTTTGTGTGGGCTACCATATACTGCAAAATGACGTTTCATCTTAATAATGACAGTACTGGATGCTAGGTTAGGAAGTAGATCAATCTCTAACCAATTGGAGTAAGAGTCTACTAACACCAAATAATTTTGACCATTCTACTCAAAAATATCAGTGACTACTGTCAACCAAGGTTGTTCCGGATTCTGGTTAAGCTGAAGTGGTTCCTTCTGTTGATGTGGTTTTGTACTATTACACACCGAAGAAGATGAAAGTGCCCTCTCAATGTCTTATGACATAGAAGGCCAAAATACTAGTTCTCTCACCCTTCTTTTGGTAGATTTGGTTCCTGTGTGACCATGATGCAAGATAGTAATGAACTCTTGTTGCAAGGATTTTGGAATGATTACTTTTGGACCTTTCATAATGATACCGTTTTCAGACAAAATCTCATCTTTCTATGGAAAATAAGGTTGCACTTCTTGAGGTAAGCTAAATTGCTTTGATTGCCAACCTTGATTGATAAAGTGGATGAGCCTGTGTAAAACCGGATCTGTGGCTGTATGATCTCTCAACTTGTCAAGATGTGTGGAGGAAATATTTTTCACTTCCATGACTTTAAAATCAAGGTTTCATTATCATGCTCTAAAGTGGTGTTTCTGGGTGATCTGGATAATGTATCAGCAAGATAAAGAAGTTTGCCTTTCTTGTAGACAATATTGAAATTGTACTTTTGCAATCTCAGTATCATACATTGCAGTTGGTCTGGTGCTGAATGCATAAGCTTTCTCAAGATAGTGACTAAAGGCTGGTGGTTTGTTTGGATCTGGATAGGTCTACCATAAGCATAATCATGGAACATCAAACATGCAAACACAATTGCCAAAAGCTCTTTTTCAGTCTGGGCATACTGCATCTCAGTTTGGGAAAGAGTTCTCGATGCATAGGCAACAGATTGATCCTCTTGTAGAATAACTGCACCTAAACCAAATTTCGAAGCATCACAGGAAAGTGTAACTGGCTTGTGAACATCATAATATCTGAGAGTTAGTGGACTAGCAATTCTCTGTTTTAGGACTTCAAATGCTCTTTGGTGTTACTCTAACCAAGACCAGGATGCATCTTTACATGTCAGCTCTCTGAGTGGGGCTGAAAGTTGGCTCATGCCTGGAATAAACCTACCTAGGTAGTTGACCATGCCAAGAAAACGTTGCAGGGCTTGAACATTGTCTGGTGCTGGGATCTCAAGAATGGCTGTTTGTTTTGAAGGGTCTGGTCATAAGCCTGTACTAGGAAATAAATCACCAACATAAGTAACTTCTTTTAGCCTGAATTTGCATTTGTGTGGATTGAGCTTACGATTCAGTTAATGTGCCCTTTCTAGAACTTTTCTGAGGTTTCTGTCATGTTCTGCTTCATCATGACCTCCTACTAGTATGTCATCTACTATAATAGCACAAGGATACCCAGAAAAAAATTGCTCCATTGCTCATTGAAAGACTTCACTTCCAGAATTTATCCCAAATGGCATTCTCAAAAATCTGTACCTACCAAATGAAGTACTGAATGTAGTGAGCAATGATGATTTTTTTGTCAAGCTAAATTTGCCAAAATGAACACTTTTCATCTAAGACAGAAAAAAATGTGACATTTGGTATCAAGGCTGTGACTTCTTTGACTATGCACATTGGATGATGATGCCTTTTTAGTACTTTGTTCAAATCTCATGGGTCAATACATATTCTGATGTCATCTGAGCTTTTCTTATGAACTACCACCATGGAAGATACCCATTCAGTCAGAGTATTAACTGGAAAATCACACCTTGTCGCACCATTTTATCTAACTCATCCCTGACTCTGTTCTGCATGGCTATTGGAACTTTACGTGCTGGCCTGATAACTGGACTGACCTCTGGGTCTAACTTCATGGAGTACACAACTGGAAGCTTGCCAAGTTTATCTTCAAAGAGATCAGCATAGGATGAAAAAATGTACTGGGCAAAATTAGAGAAGTAGTCTTTTAAGCTAACATGGTGGACTTCCTTATTAAATGAAAGCAGTCCCATTTTCAAACTGTCTGTGTGTCATAATAATGACTGGACATGTTTCCTGACCACATAGAATAATAAGTTGTAGTTTCTTCAAGCAGAGTAACATGAAAGCACTACTGAGCCTTCAGTTTTAATTTCTTCACCTCCATAAACAACAAGCTTCACAGTTCTTGATGCATAGGCAACAAATTGATCCTCTCATAGAATGACTGCACCTAGACCAAATTTCGAAGCATCACAGGAAACCGGTGAAGAGAGTACCAGGCAGTCAAACGAGTCACCGGAGCCTCCGGTGACTCGTTTGACTGCCTGGTACTCTCTTCACCATTTTCCGAAGTTTGTTCTTTCTCTTGCTTGAAGCATCACAGGAAAGTGTAACTGGCTTGTGAACATCATAATATCTGAGAGTTGGTGGGCTAGCAATTCTCTGTTTTAGGACTTGCCAAGTCAAGCCTTTCACCATGACACACACTCGCAAATGTTTCTGCTGACATAACATTGCACTTGGAAGCTGTATCAGCTTTGAACTCTATGGGTTTGCCATTTATCAGAATGGTACAAAATACTTCATTCTTTGCCCTTAAATCTACAGCTTTAACTGTTTCGTGAAGCACTGACACACCATCCACATAGAGAGTTGGGTTGCAGCTTTCTAATTGATCAACTCATTTTTAAAATGTTCCCTAAGAATGTTGGCCTTTTGATTTACAAAGTCTTTTAAAATGATACCACTTATTGCATTTGTGAGATTGCTGACCAAAAGCTAAAAATGTTTCCCTTTTAGATTCATGGCTTCCACCACAATTATGACAGTTGGCAATGAAACTAGATTGGGGTCCATGCTTTGAATTTTGGGAACTCACGCATACTTCACTGATACTGTGCGAATTCTGGAATTTGCTAGAAAGTGCTGCTGGCATTACAGTTCCTGCCATGTGCTTGGGCCTGTTTCTTTTAATTACGTACTGCATACTATCAACATGAACTTTATCACTGTGCCTTCTAGAGCTGTTCTCATTTGTAAGCTTATTTGTGAGCTTTTCTGTAAGCTCATATATCTTACAAATCTCAATGGCCTTATTAAAAGTTAAATCACTGTCACAGAGCAAAATCTTTCTCACAGCATCATTTTTAATACCATACACAAGTCTGTCCTTTATCAACTCATCCCTTAAATCACCAAATCTGCATGTTTTAGCCTTATTCCTCAGGTCAGTTATACATGCTGCAAAAGTTTCACCAGGCTTTTGATTCCTTGTGTAAAATATGTGCCTTTCCATTGTAACATTTGTCCGGGGGTTACACATTCCTCTAAATTTACATTTTAAGCACTCAGGGTCCTCCCTTGACTCAGCCTGTACAACAATATGATGGTTTCCCCCTCTCCAGCATAAATAGCAGGTGCATACACAAATGAGCATTCCCTTTCTATAGCTTCTGACACAGCTAAATTAAGTAGAATAAATACCTTTGTATGGCCATCTTTATCAGAAAATACAGCCTGTATGAAAATGTCATACTCTTGCTCAAACACTCTCCAGTTCTCAGCTATATTACTGTCAAACACAAGTGAATTGGGTTTCTGAAATCCATCTGCCATGCCCACAAAGTATACACAAACAAACTGAAAATATGGCCCTTTATAATTATGTATGAACAAACAGTTCTGTGAGCTTGTAATACCATTCAAATGTACAATAAACTCTTCAAAATACTGTACTTTGTGAAAATACTCTGTAATGGCTATACACTGCAAAATAGCTTACATGCTTTGTGAAAATGTGGTCACTTCCCCTTATTTTATTAGTTTTATGCAATTCAAACTTTATTTCAAACATTTTCCATAGTAATTTGAATATTTTTATCAATATTGTACATATCGGTTTATGCAAATATTTAAAACGTTCTGTATGCCCCATTTCATATTATGCAAAAAGAAATAATGCTGAACAAGTTTTAATAACTGAAATTCATTTCTGACCTGTTTTGCGAAGTTTACATTTTAGGGATGATTCATTGCTGTATATTCCTCTAGTTCCAAGTAAGTGCCTTAAGTTATCTTACTCAAGCCAGCTTTAACTTCATGACCCTTTGATATACTGTTTCTGATTCCATGTCTTTTAGACATGCCACTTCTACTCGAGACTGTTTCTAGTGCCCAGAAAAGAGGGCATTTGGAGGCCTATTTTAGACCTCTCTGATCTGAACACCTTTCTAAAACTGCCTTCCTTTCTGATGTTGTCCCTTCAGATTCTGTTTCCTCTCTTGCTCCCTCAAGCCTATATCATATCTCTGGATCTCAGGGATGTTTATCTCTGTATTCCAATCCATCCTCTTTTGAGGAAGTTTTTACTTTTCTCTGTTGCTTCCTGGTATATTCAGGTGTAGCAAAAAAAAAAAAACGAACTGGTAAACTCCCAGTATAGAGTTCTAAACAAAACAGTCCAATAATAAAAAGCAAAAGGGACTCACTGAAGATAAAAACTCTTCTTCAGTGCTTAAAGTCATACCAAAACACATTTTCTTATATACACCACATTAACAAATTCAAGCCAATAGAAGCACAGCAACAATAAAATAATTAAAATAACCAATTGAGTGCTTGTTTCATGGAAAAAGAGATGACCTCTTAAAAATTAGTTTTTAAACTCACAGTATCATTCAGTCCAGGGGGCACAACTGCTTGAAAGTAATTAATCCATCTGTATTTAACATTCACAGTATTCAACACACTATCCCCTCATCTAATACTTCTTTCAATGTTTTTTATAACCCTAAATGTAAAACTATCCCCCGGATACTACAAGCCTTGCATGGCATGCAGGATTAGTGCAGGAGCTCCAGCAGGCAATATGTCTGCTGTGCGATCCAGGAATAACCTGTAGGGGGCATGCACGAGCGCTCCTGCACTAGTCCTGCTCAGACTCAGCCCCTGTATGCAAATTACCCCATTTGCAGGAGAAATGCATGCAAATAAGATGAATTTGCAATGTAGGAAGCTGGAAACTGGCCGTGCAGGACTAGTGTAATCTGCAGAAATGTACTCTGCCAGTAACGGAGTACATTTCTGCAAATTACAAAACAGAGCCATGACAGCTCCAAATAAAGGGTGGATATCATTCAGAAAGCATGCCAATGGCCAAGTATAAGGCCATTGGCATGGAAAACAGTTGAAAAAAATCAACTTTTAATTTTTTTTTTAGCTGATCTCAGCTGTTTAAGCGTAGGTCAGTGACATGCAAACTGGATCAGGGGGAAAATAAGAAAATAAACCTAAAATAAGCATTCTAACTAAAATCACTATTCTGCCATTATAGTCAATGGCAGGCAGAAGACAACATGGCCAGTGAATAGTGGCTGCTAAGGGGGGAAACTCAGTGTGGGACATCTAACTATGCATTAGTAGGCAATTCTATGCAAATGAGGGGAATGATAGTGAATCCCAGATTTCCCCTGCATGCTAGTCAGCTCCCAACAGTGTAAGAGCAGGAATAGCTTGGTGGAAGCCTAGGAGTTAGCTGACATCATAGAGGTGTGTGTCAGGCATACTGCAAGCGGATTTGAGCCCTGTGGCTCAGGCTTGCTCCTAGCTTAGCACAGCTAAGCAAGGGGGTGTGTCTGAGGCTGCCCAGCAATCTATACATTGCCTAAGCGGGTGTGTGTGCCACGCACTGGGTTTTATAGAAAAAAAAAACCAAAAGTAAACCAGGAAATAGCAGCTCTTTGCACATTTGAGAACTGTGTTTGCGTGGCGCACCCCTGGGCTTAAACAGGAAGGCAATGGGAAGGGAAAACAGTAGTAGGAAGTTAATCAAGGAGAACTAGCATAGCTGGCAGGTGAAATATCAAAATCAGCCAATTACACAGGCAGCAGACCAGCCCAGCCCAGCCCAGCCCAGAACACTACTATAAACTATGCAAACACCTTCCCTTCTGGTTTTTCCCATACTCTACACCACCGGTGTATACAAGCGGGGAACTTTTAACAAACAAAACAACAAAATGATAGGGGCTGCAGCGGTCGTCATACATGTGGAAGAGGCTGAGGGTGGTGAGGCTGACAATGCTGTCGACCAACCCACAGTGAGGAGATGGAGAAGAGTGTACAGACCCAGGATAACCTACAGGGGCTACATGAGCTGGAGATAGTGGAGCACTATAGGGTGGACAGAGACCTCCTACAGCAAATTGTTGAGCTGTGTCGTCCACATCTGACACACTGAACTGACAAGAGGGGAACCCATCCCAGTGGATACCAAGGTATATGTAGGCCTAGGAATACTAGCCACAGGTACCAAAAAACCTCAACTGGTGATATAATGGGGACCTCACAGGCATCAGCATCCAGAGTATTCCACCAGTTCCTGGATGCCATGTCAGCACATGCCGGTGAGCACGTATATTTCCTCAACACCCATGAGGTGTTGGCCAGCAATATGCATCTCTTCCACCAAATAGCAGAATACCCTGAGGTAGAGGGTGCTATAGACTGCATGCACATATGCATCAAAGCACCACCCAGTGATCAGGGTAGGGTCTACATCAACCACAAGGGCTTCCCCTCCACCAACTGCCAGGTCATGTGCAATGCCCAGGGTATTATAATGAATGTGAGTGCTGGCTGCCCTGGAAGCTATCACTATTCCCACATCTGGCATCTGTTGCAGCTGCACCAGAGATTTGCCAATGGGGACATCCCTTATGATCACCTAGTGGGGGATGCTGGTTATGCACTGGAGCTGTGGCTGATGACACCCATCAGAAATGCACACACACCTGACCAAGAATGCCATAATGAGGCACACGCACAGACCAGACTTATAAAAGAGCGTGTGTTTGGGATGCTTAAGTCACGGTTCCAGTATCTGGACACATCCGGTGGAGCCTTGCAGTACACACCAGCTACATGTACTCAAATTGTTATGGTATGTGCCATGTTACACAATTTGATTCTGCGGAAATAGCTGCAGCAGGAACAGCATGGGGCAGGGCCACACAGACCCCCACCAATGCCAAGGCCTGCACAGGCACAGAGTGACTCAGAAGAGGAACAACCTGACCCTGCCCCAGTAGGCAGATGGAGGTGTGCCCAGTATGCCCTAGCCTTGGCAAAGAGGCAACGCATAGCACATACGCTGACACAGAAGGGACCCAGGGAATAACACCTCTCTCTGACTCACACATACAGTAAAAGGGATGCCCACATGACACTAGCTGTGCTCAACCATGTATAGGGAGTGTACTATATGCATCCGACATTGGAAGCACTCCAGCACCATCCTCAATAATGGCAAACTCACAAGGTAAGTCAATCAATCTACCAATTGCCAAATGGAGTAGAATGTGTCATTACCTGTATCTATGGTATGGATGTGAGCATGCAAGGGAATCGGGTGGCTGAATGGTATGTCAGCAGATAGTAGACACCCATAGTGGCACCATGACATCTGTAACAAATACTGAAGTCACCATAGTAGCCAGTACTACACAGAGTGACAAAACCCACTGCAGGAAATGTGCTGGGCAACATATGTGTCCATATGACTCACACATGCCAGTCAGGGAGGTTCACATACAAAACAACAGTCTCAGCCAGCAGGACAGGTGTAGACAAACACAAACAGAGGCTGTGCTATGGCCTCTGAATGATGCCTATGGGTAACCCCCCCCCCCCCCCCAGGCCTGCACAGACAGACTACAGCACGTCAGGCAGTGGGATGTTAGTTCTGAAGGGTAGGAAGTCAGACACTAATATGTAGGTCAACCAAAGCTAAGACCTGTAGTACGCTAATATGTCTCTAGTCAGCATGATAGGTTAGAATACAGAATGAAATGGAGTACCTGACATACCAGTACAGTCATACCAAATATGTACAAGTGCCAGGTGTGCCCCCATCCTATGTAGACATGTAGAAACATTCACGTGTACCCCCCAATCCTGTGTAGAAATGTAGAAACAGTCAGGAGTGTCCCCCTACAATCCTATGTAGAAATGTAATAACATGTATGAGTAGGTATAATACCAGTGAAACACAGATGCCCAGAGGTGGCCAAGGTAGCAGGATAGGTTGTAGCATTTGCACAATATGCAGGTCTGTGGGTGTTAGGTTGGTGTGTGTTTCATATTGTGTGAGAGTGGTCAGTAGGGATGTATGCATGTTGAGGTAAGACCTGGTGGCCATTGCCCACTACTGCTGATGACAGGGACAAGCCCTCACAACTGGAGTGCCAAAGACAATTCCCACCAGTATAACACATGCTAGCAGTAAGCCATTGTAAATGTATGGTGGTAATATGTGTCACCTTCTGAAAGACTGACATGGCATGGCTGTTGGGCTAGATATACAAGCAGTACACAGGGGAAAGTACCCCAGACATACAGTATATATTGTGTCACTGTAAAATGGAGACACCCTTGGAATTGTACATACAGGTATGCATCAGATTAACTGGTCCTGTAGTAGGGGATACCAGTGATGTCTGCCCGAACGTGTGCAGATCACAAAGGAGGTAGGACTGATGTATTGGGAAACAGCTGATGTGCCTGCACATGCCAGCAGAACTGGAATGCCCCATGCATATCTGAGTGTCAGATGCAAGTAGTGTCCATAGCACACATGGAACCAGCTCACGCAAACACCACCCACAGGTACATCTCTGGTCATATCCCTGATGTTGGGAATGGGTACAATATGACCCCACCTGTATATGGCAATAGCAGACAAATGCAGCATGCAGTGGAGGTGTCCCATGCAGGTGTGCCCTAGCTATAGATAGCATCCTGCCAGAATCCACACCACCTGATCAAGACTCATAGAAGGCATTGGCATGAACACCTATCACACCTACCCTGTCACCCCAGGGAAATATACTTTATGGTGCTGTGAGACTGTAGGACTGACAGAATGCAATGGCCTGCCACATATGGCCCGCAGCAACACCTAATGGCCCACAGGCTTCTGCCAAAGGCCTGTGTCTCACATGTACTGCCAATGCATGTTATGTCATGGACACCCAAATAACAACATAACACTCTCCACATAAGCCATATGCAAGGCCATGTGGACAAACCACAGTAACATGTCCACCATGTCCCACTGCATGAACTGTGGACCAGCACTAACACACACCTGTGATGGGGTAATACCCTTAGGGAAACTATCAGAGAATGTATGCGTAATGTATGGAAGAGGTTAGAATAACAGGGGGGTGGGAGCATGGGCAGCATGGAATGTGCATGATCCGACACCAAGCTGTGTGCACACACTATCCCTGGCTGCAAACACATAAATGGGTGGCTACACACCTGCCTGTACACCACAATAGGGGTAATGTCCTGACCCATGGCCATTCCTCTGGGTAACCTGTGTGAATCTGTACAGCTGTGAGGCATTGCCACAGCAAGATAAGGCCATACTTTCATGTCAATGGGTGTACAAGTATGGGAATCTCTGCCAGCACTGTACCAAGGTGCTGAACCGGATACACAGACCCAGCAGCAAGTGTCTGCAGCTCCCCCTCCAGAATGGCATAACTTACCATAAATACATAGGTGTCTGCCCACAATACCAGACAAAGCTGCAGTCACCCTTGTCCCCCAAGACATCACTGTGAGCAAGAATGTCCATCTGGCAGTACATCAGGACAGAAAACATCACAGTGTATAACATTGCACATGTCTGAATATCTCTGCTAACAGCAGTACCATGCAGCTGAAGCAGTACAGACACAGTCACCTACAGTACACACCATCCCCTGCACAGTTTGTCCCCATATTGCCAAATGATCAAGAGATACCCTGCACAAACAGTTTGCTACCTGCAGGTGTACAACACAAAGGTCTGCACTGGAGCACAAACCACCTGGAATCGATCCACACATTCAGTACAGAAGGCCATAGTGGGCATGCTCACACACTTAAACAAATGAAGCCCATGTCTGCAAACAACAGTGGACCATACATATCTGGCATTTGCAGATGTTAGTGCATACACTCCTCAGTATGCACCAGTCATGCCTCACACACACAGTGGTTAGGAATACAGACACATATCTTAGGATAACAAACTATAATAAGCCAAAAGTAGACATACATAGATGTGTGGAAGAGAGTGGCTGTGACAAGGAGCCATCCATTATGAGGCCTGTCCCAACCAGCATACAGCCAAATGGCTACAACCACATGAGGTGTAAATGTCACTCTGTAGACATTGGCCACTGGTATCTGTCAGCATGACATACTATGTGGTGCAAGTGCTAGCTGTGCAACATGACTGTACAAGGAAGTAGTCATCTAGCAGCTGTATACACGTACCTGTGGAATATAACCCTGTGTGTGTCCATATGTGGTGTTTCAACCTCTAGATGAATGGGTTATGGCCCATGCACACACACTGCCCTCCCCATAGCCCTACTATGACAAGCTTGCTGAGGTCATCCACTTTGAAATACACCCTTGGGAAAAGTGTAGCCCAGTAATCTCTGTGGCGTGTCCTGTAACTGCGTACTGCTGTAATGTGATAAACTAGTTAGGGAGGAGTTCTAATCCCAAACATGGCAAGTGTGTGTTTGTGTAAAGAGCAATGTTTTTTAGGCTAGTCACACTCACTACAATTCAAATGCCCTACTTTGGCAAGTCTGCTGATGTCATTCACTGTGAAAAACATATTTTGGAAAGCTGTACCCCAGTAATCTCTGTGGCACTTCCTGTAACAGCATCCTGCTGTAGTGTGATAAACTAGTTAGGTAGGAGTTCTAATCCCAGATATGGCAACTGTGTGTGTGTGTTTCTATAGGTTCATAGGTTCATAGGTTGGTACTAGGCTATCGGCCCTAGGGCCTATACAAGCCTAGCCATAACAATTACCTTGCTATTTCTTCCCACACTATTTACTTCCCTGGACCCCTGTCTAGCAGGGTGACTGATGTGATCCCCGGGGTGAATTTCCTTTCTCCCATCCAATCATCAAGGTTCCTTTTGAAGAGGGCCAAAGAGGAGCTCTGCTTGACATGTATGAGCAGTCTATTCCAAAGTCTGGGGAGTCTCTGGATCAGGAACCTATCCCTCCAGCATGTTTTGTTTATTGTGATGACAAAATTTATATCCCTGGAGCATGTGGCTCTGAGGGATTGGGATTTCTTTAAGTGTAGCATGTCCAACAGCTCTGGGTTTGACATGGCCTTGTATGTTAAGCAGAGATTGCCGCAGAGTAGACGATATGCAACTGAGTATAGCTGGAGTTTTTAAAGGCAGTCAGCATAGGTCATCTACTTTAGGCCTGTGATTTTTTTAGTCAGGTATTTCTGCGGCCTTTCCAGTTGTTTTTTTTTTTTTTTTGTTTGTTTTTTTTAAATTAACATGGCATTTTACTTCCTTCCTGAAGTATACCCCGACACCATACAATTAGACAAAAGCTTATGTACAAGCTAATATTAACACTACAATACACATATAAAAAGAACCCTAAAAACAAAGATGATTTTAAATGATAAATTATGCTTATATTTCCAGCTAGCCATGTCTGTGTAGGAAGCAATGCATTTTAGGCTAGTCACACTCACTACAATTCAAATGCCCTACTCTGGCAATCCTGCTGATGTCATTCACTGTGAAATACACCTTTGAGGAAGGAGTACTCCAGTAATCCCGTGGCCCGTTATATAACAGCTTCATGCTGTAGTGTGATATAGAACTCTGGTAGGGGCTCTATTCCCACACATGGCAGTTGTGGATGTTTTTGTGTGTGTTTCTATGTCTGTGCAGGGAGCAATGCATTATAGACTAGTCACACTCACTACAACTCAAATGCCCTACTTTGGCAATCCTGATAATGTCATTCACTGTGGAATACACCTTTGGGGAAGGTGTACTCCAGTAATCCCCATGGTGCATCCTATAACAGCTTCATGCTGTAGTGTGATATAGAATTCTGGTAGGGGTTCTATTCCCACAAATGGCAGTTGTGGATGTTTTGTGTGTGTTCTTATGTCTGTGTAGGGAGCAATGCATTTTAGGCTAGTCACACTCACTACAATTCATATGCCCTACTCTGGCAATCCTGCTGATGTCATTCACTGTGAAATACACCTTTGGGGAAGGAGTACTGCAGTAATGCCCATGGTGCATCCTACAACTGCGTAGTGCTATAGTGTAATAAACTAGTTAGGTAAGAGTTCTAATCCCAGACATGACAGGTGTGTGTGTGTGTGTGTGTGTGTGTGTGTGTGTGTGTGTGTGTGTGTGTGTCTGTGTTTGTCATTTGTATCCTGTGTGGAGGTGGGTGTGAGTGTGTAACAACTGGATTCAATGTGGAGTGGGTTTTGTTAATTTCTTATATGGTGGCCCTAGTATATATCACAATGTCCACCATTCAGGGATAACAGATGTGAAATAGGCGAGAGGCTGGGGTGCAAATCCATACCCCTACATGTGACATCAAGGCCAGGTGAACAAAGTTAGTAACCCTTGAATACACAGAGAACACTCTCAACCCATGTCTCACACACACACACACACACACACACACACACACACACACACACACACACACACACACACACACACACACACACACTTGCCTAGGCAATAGCTGCTATGTTGGTAGTACCCTGCATATTGCCCACTGATAGTAATCATGGTGTGATTGCAGTGGGCTACATAGGGCAGGGCACCCTGTCCATCAGTCCAATAGGCATGTACATGCCGACAGTGCACCTTCACTATGTTCCCCACTGGACACCTGCAATACCTGTGGTGCCATCAAATGTGACCCACAAAGGACATACCATGCCTGAAAAACATGCCCTGTATGGACAGATGCCACTGACACCAGGGAATACTGGTATCATGCTATCAATGTAGGTGCAGGGTCAACCTGCTGTCCATTAACAGTTCCCGACACATGAGGGCAGGACTGGCACATCTGATGATAACAATTAGTGTGCACAACATGGGCCAGACACCCCAGGTACAGTTCCACATCTCACAGTACATGCATGTGGGAGGTGTGTACATCCCAGAAACCATCCATGTCATGGACTAAGAAACCCATACATGGCAAGCAATGCACAGCATTGGCCACATGCAATAGTCACCCAGGTGACTGGATGGTAAATACAATACCCACCTATGTGGGCAAATCTTGACCCTACACCCCTGAGCCACAATGCAGACCATTGTCATGTAGGCTGATGCCAAGGTATACCCATCACCTAGCCTTGTATAGCCATCTGGCACAGTCGACCACTACACACCGTAAAACAATGTACACATGCATGTCAGTACTGGCACCCTGTGTCTGTGTGTGTTGTATGATACGTATGACCACATTCACACTCACTACAACCCCCATTGGCATACTGAAGCATGCCATCTGATGTCAGGCACCTCCACATACCCTTTGCCTATATAACCTCCGTATGACCCCTGTGGTGCATGTGATACCTACGCAGTACTGTGTTGTGGCAGTCTCACTAGTGTTGACTTGTATTCCTGGCCCTGCCAAGTGTGTCTCTGTGTGTGCATCCCTGCGAAAGTGTGGCTGTGTTGACGCTGACACCTGTTCATGCAGACAGGCACGTCTACTACACCTTCCGTATAGCTACCATATCCCTGTTGCAGATGTCACTCATCATCACATATACATTTTGAGGGCTCCTCAACATGTAATCAATGTGGTGCATCTAATAACTGCATAGACGTGATAGCACTACATTGTCATCAGGGGTTTGCTACCCTCTACTGGTAGGTATGAAACACAAACATTCTTAAGTTTTGCTCTTCTACCCCTCCCTGACTTTCCTTTGCCTCTGTCTGCCTCTCTCACTCCCTCTCAGGTGGATGTGGAGACTTACACCTGCTTTGCTTAAGCAGCAGCATGTGTATTTTAAGTGATGCTCATGATCAACTGATGGCCTCTGCACAAATTGCAGCCCTCCTCTAGCTGACTGCATGTGGAACAGCTATGGAAACACACTCCAATATCTAGGAACATCATGTTGTTAGGCCTTCTCATTCACTGTGAATAGGAACTCGATCTGTAGTTTGGCAAACAGCATCTCAGATAGAGTGGGGATTTACTTCTAACAACATACATTGTGGAAACAGGCCAACACACAGGAGGGGTATGTGCCTGACCTGACTACAGACTGTAAGTGCTGCTATACTGCATTTGGAGTAATGTTGGTTTAACAGTGTGTGTGTGGATATGGCTGTCCTACATGTTTTAATACCTGCCATGTCAGTGCTATGTTTATGAGGAAACCCCCATCTGTTGGGTCATCTGCAGACTGGGCAGTGTGTGGTGCCTTTTGTTTCATGTGTTACCCACAGAGCACCTATCTGTGAACTGCAGATGGTAGTTTGAGGATCGCAGTCTGTAGATGATGACAGCCGTGAGAGTTACTGACTTCATATCCCTCACAGGACATATGTTGCAACAAATCCTGTTACAACAGTAAATGTATGAGGTTATCAAAGCAACATGTCAATATTGGCCCTGTGTATGTGCCTCCAGCCGCAACTCTGTCAACCTTTGTACATATGTCATGCAGTAAGAGGCACATATGTGCTGTACACCATAATTAGTGACATCATATCTGATAACAAGCCAGTGAGATATCAGACTGCTACACATGTTATGTAAAGTAGGAGTTATATTTGATGACATAACCTGGACATTCTGTGGTTGTGTGTACAGTACTGAGGTCTGTGTACTTATGGTGATTGTCGACAGTGTGTGTATTGTTAATACGTAACTTGGCCTGTGTACAGACTGTGGTAGATGTCATTGTTCTTGGTCCTGTTCTATCTGATGTTACATGCTGCTCCACTGTATGTTACCCTATCGGCTTACATGTTTGTAGGGCCATATGCACACATGTCCCATACCACAAACAGGCATCGGACCACACTGTGTAGTGGCCCAGTATATGTATGGTTAGTGTGTGAGAGGCACATATGAGGATGGTGTTGAACAAATAGTCCATATGCTGTAATATTATGCTAGCTTACCATATGTCACTGTGGCTGTGTTCACATTGGTTGTGGTTATGCACTTTCACACAGGTTTTATTTACTCTGTGCTGTGACATGCCTGTAGAGCCTGCTATATATGCAGGTACATGTGCATTCCCCCATAGGAAATGTAGGCCAGTGTTGAGATAATCTGCCTGTAGCCTACACAGTGCTTTGTTACATGCCTAGAAACTTAGTGTATTTACCCAGTGAGATGTCATGTCCAGATACTTGCCAGATGTACTGCTGCCAGGCCACCATAACAGTCATGTATGTCAGACAGAGCAGTGGGATGCTGTACAGATGTATGTCAATATCTAGTGGGTAGTATGTGGCCACGGCACCTCTGTACCAGTGGTTATTATATGTCAGGACAGACAGGGGTGTGTAAATGCATAACAAATGGGGGTGAATGTATATCAGTAGTTATGTATTATACCCATCTTTATGGCTGTTATCATCCACATTGTCAGGCTTGGTCCACATGTCTTGCACTAAGGGGTTCTGCGTATACCTCTGGACTGTCCAGAGTGTGTCAGACTGTCCACATATATTGGCCAATATCTCTGCTGTAGACCGCAGGAGCATTACCTGCTAGCAGTGGTACTGTGCTATGATGTCCTTAGGATGTCTGTCAGTAGCCAATGGCACACATGATAAAAGCAGATGTGACCTCCCACACACACCATGTATGTGAAGACAATCCCTATTACAGTAGCAATAGTCCACATATATACCTGCTATACATACCTGACATCTCCTTGCACTATGAAGTTGGAACTATAGGAGTTGAGGTAGGGCTACACTCCATGTTCAGGACATATGGTGAAAATATATGTATATATAATTATCCAGATATCTATGTAGATATATACACACATACATATCGACATACATAGATGGATATGTATGTGTACATAGATATACATATAAACACTCAGATATATACATATACAGAGCATTATATGTCTACACATATACAGACAGAGATACATATGCACATATACATATGGATATTTACGTATATATATTGTAGTAGTTATATCAGAATAGATATGTATGCACATATAGTTATAGATATCTACATATATACCAACATAACTAGGCATATCTGTACACATAGGATGTGCATACATATATAGCTTTATATACATATATCTATATAAACATATACGTATATCTATATATACATAGATCTAGATATATATATATATATATATATATATATATACACACACACACACATATGAAGAGATGTACACATGACAATATATATGTTGCACTATACAGATGTGTATACAGACATATGTATGAGCATGTTATATAAAGTAGGGGTTATAGTGTAACATGTAGATGCTCAAAGTTAAGCGGTGCTAAGCTATGGGTAAATGTACGGGTGCTTACACAGTGCAGGCATCACTTACCAGTGTGCAAATCAGCTCAGCGATTATATTGCAGCAATGTTGATATTGCTAAGCATGGCTTAGGCCTGGTAACCAGGTTACACCACCCAGTATGATAACATAGCAGGGTACTCACATCTGTAATAATTGTATGTAATGCCATGTACAATACATGCAACTATGTGCTGTCATTACAGTAGCAAGGGGTGTGAGTGTCATGTGTGGGACACAGATGTATATGTGGCCTGTACAGCACTGTTATCTGTGTGAATGTGTGACATACAGGGGTATTAGGGCAGGGTACATGCTGTCACATTGGCATGTAGTATATCATGGCAGTACTACTGTTGACAGTGCTTACCCAGGCAAGAGCAGAGTGCTAAATGTAGTACTGACAACAGGCACACCTGCAGGCATAACTGGATACTGAGGCATCCCTGTTGTATCCCTGGTGTGTGAGCTGTGTCACAGTATATACCCCCTTACTGGGTAATGATCCAACATGTGGAATGTAACTGTAGACTACCATTTGTACAGCACATGTTAGTGAGGGCTTTTGACATGTATTTATAGCATACATATTGTTGTCAAATGTCTGTCAACACACTCATCCTACTTCATAGCTACTTGTCAGGCTGATGACTGTCAGTCCCTGTACAGATGTACAGATGGCAGATATCCAGCTGCGATATGTACAGGCAACCTAAGCTTGATTGACACTGACATATCTGCCCAGCTGTGTAAGAACTGGCACATATAGGAGATGTCACCCCGTACCACAACATGCCATGAGTACCACCACTACACTACCACAGTCAACAGAACATGCTTGGCTACAGGTCTTCATCACAGACACTAACCATGTGTTGTAATGCATATTGCATAATTGTCAACTTGATCACCTCAGTGGCCATGTGCAGGAGGCACCCGGAGGATTGGCTGATGCATGTCATTCTCACCCTGAGGGTCACCACAGTTGTGACTGTCAATAGATTTCCTGCTCCCACCTGGCAGGTGGCAGGATACCACTGTACACACAACCCCTACACAACCCATCTCTCCTTGGACAATAGCTACGTACACGGCTATGACCACCTGCAGCGATGCACCCCTGTAGTGACACGTGTATGTCTACATGACTGTGTATAGCACTGTCTGTGTGTTAGCACACCTGTACTTGGGAAGTCCATGAGGGCCTTCACAACCAATGCAAAACCCATTGCCATAGTCAGTTGTGGCTGCTGCTGTATGGGACAATACATGTACCCTGTTAAGCTCCCCCCATACTGGCTACATGAGCCTTTCATTACCAGCACTACAGTGTTTTACAAATGGGTTGATAGGCATGGGATATCCATTGTGTTCTGGCATGTGTGTGTAGTTGTGCATGTCCGTATATCTGTAGGGCACAGCATTCCGAGGCCACATACTCCTATTACAATACCCATTGCCACACAGTAGTACAGATGGTGTTGTTGCTGCCCATAGGTGAGGCATGACAATGCAACACCCTACTACGTGTGTGGCATGTGCATTAGATGCATATCCCTGTAGTACCACTTTTGGGGTATTCTATGTGTTGTATTGCAGTCACGGCCAATGTGTGATGGTGGGTATGGCAGAGTGTCATCATGGGTTTCAGGGAGTACAATATCCATTGAGGGATGTGGGTGCTGTGCACACTGTCATTATACCAAGGTACACCCAGTATATGTCCCATGTACCACATTATGGTTACCACTGTCACCATTAAACATACAGGTAACCGATACCACATTCCAGGCTAGTTATGCATGTACTGTGTGCAGCCTACCTGTAACACATTGGACACGTGGTCAAGTTAGTTAGCAGCAATAGGCCTGGTATCTCAGATTTGTGTCTGCCTGTTATGTGTCTGTTAATGTGCATATGAAGGTATGGCACACTACGTATTGTCCATATAAACCCATTACATCCCCCATTAGCATACTGTACATATCCGGGGATGTTCTGCATGTAGCATGGGGTACACCTCACCCTAAATGCTGTGTGATGTGTGCAATGTCAGCCACACACTTCAGTATCACTACATAGCTAGGTAGGGGTCTAGTCCCAGTGTTGCCAAGTAACAATGTGCGTGTATGTGGATGGGTTTACATCAGGTTGCAGGGTATACATGCCTCAGTGGGTCACCTGCCCATGTGGCACATGCAATAACCATTTTAGTAACCTGTGACATGTGTTCAACTATATCCCAGATATGTCACAGCCATGGTGTCACCCCATTGTGGAATATGACTGCAGAATATCGTCGTGCTGACACATGTACACCTACAACAAAAATGGATAACATTATGGAGACCACAACCGACCAGTGTTACTAACAGCTATAATGCGTCATTGCTGGATGGCTACACCACCTGCCATATATGCATTACACTTTACTCCTTACATGTTACACTACAGTACTGTGGCACAGTGTAGTACAGTCACTGTGTGCATCAGAACCATATTAGCCTGTCCCTGCATTGATGTTATGGATGACAGGGATGTGGCAAAGGTATCATATGCATAGGGCATCCTTGTGCTGACACATGTACACCTACAACACAAATGGATAACATTATAGGGACCATAACCAACCAGTGTTACTAACAGCTATAATGCATCATTGCTGGAAGGCTACACTACCTGCCATATATGCATTACACTTTACTCCTTATATGTTACACTGCAGTACTGTGGTACATTGTAGTACAGTCACCGTGTGCATCAGAACCATATTAGCCTGTCCCTGCATTGATGGTATGGATGACAGGGATGTGGCACAGGTATCATCATATGCACAGGGTGTGATGCTGGTTTTCCAGAGGCCGAAGGTGGGCCATATAGTTGACACCATGTGTGTGGGTGAGGGGTGTACTGCATTGAGCTGTGTGTGGTGCTGTGGTGTGTGTAGGTATGGGGTTGCCCTATGTGTGTTTGTATAGTGTGTGGGTATGTATGCACACAATTCTGCCATGTGGCTGCCCTACACAGGTGTTTATGGACAGCTGCAGACCATATATGGCAGGGTGTGCAGTTCACTGTCTCTGGCCATGGACATGTGGACTGTGCCTGCCAGGGGTTCCATGGGCATGTCCAGGTACAGGCCTTGATGTGCTACTCTTACCTGCTGATGAAAAATGTCCGCTGGTATCAGGCCCCTCCTGGGACTGGCCAGGACTATGTGCACATGGCCTGTTGTGGTGTGGTGTGGACAGCACCCCCCACACTGCCGGGGCTGGTACTGCCACTACAGGAGCCCCTTGGTATCCTAGCATGTCCATGTTCACTGCCAGCTGTTGGTGTTGCTGGCCCACATCCACACGGCCATCGTCACATCCCCACCACACGTTGAAGCACGGACACACCACGGCTGATGAGGGCCATCATCTCACCATGCTGTCATTCCATGAGCTTGGTATAAGCACGGATGGCACCAAACAGTTCATGGATGTTCTCGCTTACAGATGCAAGAGCAGCCTTCTGCAGCTTCATGCCCTGTCTGGTGTAACATTCCACATGTGCCTGCACTGCCATGACAGCCTGAAACATGCGCCTGCTGGTACCAGCTATGTCACCTCTGCCAGGAGCATGATGTCCAGCGACCTTACCATGAGCAGCCTGAGACATCCACTTATGTGGTGCCCTGCCGGACATCCAGCTATGCCTGCTGTAACCGGCCACAGTAGGCATGGTTACCACACTTTCCTGTGCACTGTCACCAAATGTCAGCTGTCCCTCCACTATGGCCACTGGTGACAGGGAATGTATAGGCATTGAAACTGTGTGTGGGGTTGGGGTGGCTAAAAGGGGGTGTCAAATGTTGGTGCAGTGTCGGCCCCTTGACAACCCCACCTGTGCCTCAACAGTACTATCATCATCTTAGGTGTCTATATGGACACCAACATCAGAATGCATGCAGGAGGGACCCTGACCCACCTTGCCACCTGTGGGAGAAAACAGTAAATACACTTTAAAACCTGTACAGCATTACCTAACAGTACACACACACACACACACACACACACACACACACACACACACACACACACACACACACACACACACACACACACATCCATAATACCTACATGTCCATGCCTTTACAGGCAGTCCCACATATATGTCCATGTGGTACCCCATCCTGCATCACACTTGTTAACATACACACATTAATACCACTCCTTAACATATCAGTCCTCTAAATGCCTACACAAGCTGTTACACTACATTACCTGCCTGACCTCTGTGTAGTGGTTTTACATGACCTCACTGCTGTCATTCGGTATGCATCCTCTGTACGTCCAGACATCATGAGCATGGCCCCTATATGTGTGGGTTACTATGTTCTATCCATATCATGCACTGGTGGGGCATGTATATGTAATGCTCAGTACATGCCAGATATGCTGCTCATTCAGCCTATCATGTGACAACTGTAATATCTGGAGATACTCCCTGGTGTTGACTAGTACTTCCGCAATGCATCTGTAGTGCTGCATATGTGGGTTGTAGGTGACCTCCCTGCTGAAAGTGATATTAAGGGTGTACTTAGTGTCTACCTTCTCTCTCGATGCCTGTTTCATGCTACAGACCATATTATACTATCAGCTGTCCCGTGATTACACACACATGACAGGTATTCCTGGTGTGTAATGTGGCAGTCCATATCCATGTACTGCACAGTCCCAAAAGGAGGTACTGCTGTATGAACATCCCACATGTGCATACATGGCCACCTACACAAACACACACATGCACACATGCATCCTACAGGCATCAGCCACCCTCCACTTCACCAAAGTGACCCTACAGACAAACTAACTAACCACCAGGACACACACACACACACACACACACACACACACACACACACACACACACACACACACACACACACACAGGTGAGGTTGCACAATAATAGTACACACAGTCCTCCTATTACCCACCTGTCAACATGCAGAACATATGGTACCTGACAGCATGCAGTGCAGCTATAGTCAATCCATGCTGGCAACAGTATACATGTGTGTGATGCATGTGCTGTGTCACTAGGTTAAGCCCCTTCCCCTGGATACCATTGTGCCCATGAACATGGTATTTCTGTGCACCTGTTCTGCACCCTGTCATGTACTGTGCACCACACCTCACAGATGTACAACCCATTTCAAAATGTATACTACTGTGTTGGTTATGTGAGCTTTAATGCTCACAGCCCCTATATTTTCCAGCAACACATACCTGGGATGATATGTGGACAGATGTCATTTGTGAATGCCTGATGCCTGATTTACAGCTCTCGACATCAGCAGACCATTTATGACCAATCCAATACTCTTACACTAACAACCATCAGAGCATACCGTGGCTATGGGGGGGTGTACACACACTTCCTTGATATGACACACCCATCCGTGATCTGCATTGGGACCACATCACTGCATATATTAACAGTACATGTGCCCAATATGTGACATATGTCCTGTACATTCACATGCAGTGTCTACGGAATGTATTATTGGTGTGGATGCTGACCGTGATGCATACACTCTGTGTGGGCATATGTGTGCTATTACTGTTTGATGCACCTCTTGTGTGTACTAGAGCAGTCACTACTCCTGGCAGGGGTATAACAGCATGGGCCATCTGCAATTGCCAGTGTATGTTTAGTCTGCCCTACACATGTCCCCCTACTCTGCATGATTGCAAGGTCTACTCATGTGCACATCCCTTGGTGTTCACACACTGTCGTCACTATTGCTGTGGGGGTAGGATTACGTCTGCCACAGGTCCTGCACCTGACTATGTGCAGATACTGCCATTCTTAGCATCCTTAGAATCCCTGCTGCAGTGCACTGGTGTGTCATGCTGACACCGCTCCCTCCTTCAGCCTTTTTGAAGATGCATGACAAGTAGGCCCTACACGTGTCACTTTGCAGTGTCCCATACACTGAACACCACATGTTACAGCCTTGTCTCAGCTGATAATGTGGACTACTGTAATGCCTTATGCCATAGTGTATCTCTGCAGCATTTGCCATTGTACTACAGGTATATACACTGTTGTTGCACTGTATATGGGTGTTGTTCCAAACATGTCCCTACTGTAAGCCATGTCTCCCACCATGATGTTACTTCCTGTGGACACATTTCACAATGACAGGATGTTAGTTATTATGCAACTGTCTGACATACCCTTCCAATACCCCATCATGGTCACCCCTGTAATGTTGTGCATTTCACAGCAACAATACTTGCATGCATTCTGGGTTGGTGTGCTAGATGTGTGCATGGAATATACCATCGCCATTACATGCCCGGTGTGTTGGCAAGCATCTACATAAACCATACTCACTGCCTACAGGCTGCTGCCTCGGTGGTATTCCAGAGGGACTTACATAAGAGGGTGAGAGATGCAATGTCAGTGGTCATACCTGTGGCAGTGCTACAGTGTGGGTGCAGTATTACAATACATCAACAGCACATTTATACAATACTACCACATATAGACATCTGTTTATCACTACTATGCAGCAACACAATATACCTATGACATGTCAGATATGCATGCTCTTCCTGTACCGATGCGGATGTATAAGCAACAGTGGTCTACTGATGTGCTCTGTGGCCTTACCTGCATGCTCCTTGGCCAGTGTGTGGGTGGCACCCACCTCCACAAAGGTGTCTGATGGTTGGTGGCTGGCTGTATGTGCAGGTGCCACAAGGCTGGCCAGGAGCTCTTCCACACGTGTCAGGATGGATGGATGGTATGGCCCCCACTGTGGTGAGGTGATCCCTCCAGACTGCAGCAGCACGCCAATGGGCACTGCGAAGCAGATCAGTACAATGATGCTGGACCTGCTCATAACTGCGGTTGTGCAGTCCGACATCACTGATCCTGTGGAGTAGGTCATTCTACAGAGCGGTTCTCTCCTGCTGGTCATGGGTGGCCTGGCCAAACAGCACAGGGTAGTGCTGGATTAAATATGTGATCAGCACTTCATTTTCGGCAGCTGAATATGTTGGCAGACATGCATGTGACATCTTGGTTGAAAGACATAAAGATGGAAACAGGTCTGAGCAACTCATACAGCAAGGTTACCACAGTTCTTAATTCACATCTCTGTCACCCCCCCATCATAACAGCGACAACAAACTGTACACGCAACTCATTAGGTATGGCTACAGCTTACCTTCCAGTGAGACAGATATTGTATTGTACCACACTTTCTGCTATATGTTTGTAGCCATGTTCCCTGTGTGGACACCATCATTGCTGGCCTGTTACAGACTATTCACCTGCATGCAATTGTCAGGGCCACTATGGTTCCATATATGCCTGTGGTATGGCTGCTTTGTGACTGCTGCACATCTGACATTCTGTGTTATTGGGGATATCTATGCATGCTGTTGGACATGTTCCAGGATTGTGCAGACTATTGCTATCAACATATGTTCTATAACAGTGATACAATAGGATGTATATGTGCTACTGCCCACCAGAACCACCTCTCCAAACCCATCTGCCATGTTACCTGGCCACATCACATGTGTGTCCCAACCTGGGGCCTCCTCATGTACTAGTCCAGCAATACCATCAGGTGGAACCAACCCAGGGGGTGTTGTCCCCCACCTGGGGGCACACACAGACATGTTCCTGTGCTCTGAGGTCAGGTCCAGGGTCTGTTCCATAACAGGTTCCACAGACACATGTGGGATGTGCTACATCACTCGGAGGCACATCAGAGTGATGTAGCACATCCCACATGTGGGATGTGCTACATCACTCTGAGGCACCCAGTACACATTCACAGGACCAACATGCTCCTCCTGCTCAGCCTCCAGGCCAGGCACCTTCAGAATGTGGACTGCTGCTGCGAGAAGTAGTGGATGGAAGGCTTGTTCCCATTGTGTCCATATTGGGGCCCATGGGGAATCCACATCACAGACCACACACACACCATCCAGGGTGTTTACCCACCACGTGTCACATACAATCCCTGTAGACTGTCCTCTATATCTACCAACCCTGACTACCTCCACAACTGTACCTGCCATACTTCCCCATATTCCCATTCCACACTTCACAGATGAGGGCAATGTGGTCCCAACAAGGGGTTAACATGTGACATACCCGTCCATTTTGCACACACTGCCAGCTGTAGATATCTGTGTGTATTGCTATGTGTGCTGTTTCCTCGCATATAGCATGCAGCACTGTGGTAGTAATACAGGGGACATGTATTTACATACATATATGTTTGTTTGTATGTTTGTATATATGTAGACGTGCATATACGTATATATCTATATATGTGTGGACATATGTGATGCATACATGTGCTCATATATATGTCTACACATGGGTATCTGTATATATATATATATATATATATATATATATATATATATATGTTTATATATTATATATGTGTACATATGTACACATATGCATACCTATATGTGGGGTACATTCAGACATCAGGTCCACAATCTCAGAACACCTTCCTGCACAGCTGCACTGCTCTGCCTTGCTACAACACAGACAGGTGCCACATAGGGACACAGCCTGACATTAGGGGGGTATATGTAGGACCAGAATGCAGGTAACCCTATTACACACCTATGGCATTCCTGCATGTTACATTACAGATTAACCTGAGTATCCTGCAAGGGATGGGCTGTGGATCCCATGTGTCCATCATAATGGCATTACTTCCACCACCAGCTATTGGCCATGTAATATACATAATTCCCAGTATACAATGCACACTATGATGGCTTACATCTTGTCAGTCAGTGCTGATCTGCACAGTTGATGGCTATGGCCCACTACCCACAAGGGCAGACACTATTCTCCATAGCAGTTGTTCAGTTGAACATCATTACAACACCACCTGATGGCACATATAAATCATTCAACATCATCCATCCCATTATTATGGACCAGGTACTACATTCAATTACATGCATATATACTTCACATACCTGTTGTGGGAATGATGTCTGTTCTGGATAGTTTGCTGGATGTAATTATATATATATTTTTTTTGCTGTGGCTTTTTCTTTCACTTCCATTTCCACTCAACCCCATTAACAGTGCATGTTGACATATATGTTTTTGTTATGTTCCCATTGTTATCTACAGATGTATGTCTGTATATACCTATATAGATCTGCTTACTTATATATAACTTATATAACTTGCTGTATGTATATATATATATATATATATATATATATATATATATATATATACATGTATATATATTTTTATATATATGTATATCCCACTGAATTCCCAGGGGGACAGGTTGACAGGCAACAGATATGGGCCACGTTACTGGACATATCTGTACAGTTGTGGGGTATGATTCTGTATGCAGACTACTACCACTGCTAGGATTCAAACCATGGCTGTGTGTGCTAAAAATACAACAGTTCACGTTTCAGTTGCATATACTATTCGGGTTTTGTTGTCTGCCTTTTCCTGTTTTCTGTCTATGTGTCTCTTAGTTGTACTAAATGGCCTCTGGGGATTGCACCAGTCATATACAGGCATTCCTACACATTCTATTTATGGTGCACAGTGTGGGTAACAGTGCTTAATACAACAGTACTATTACCTGATTGCAAATCTACATTACCATATGATACCAGAATTACACATGCAGTTCAGCAGTTATACATTTATTGTCAGGCTATTATGCTTTTATTTACATACAATCTATATGAGACTCTTCCTGTCATATTCTCTGGTGTATGCAGTACTTGCCTTAAACAATACAGGTTTTATATAGGCAATTAATTTACCAAAACTTGTAGATTTATTTCCTATGACAGTACATGCAAGAGTATTACTGACCGGCATTGTGTTGCAACCTCTCCAAGCAAATTCCATGGGCCTCCTGGTTCGCGGCCCACTCACTTGCAGCTATGGAGGATATAAGAGGAATATTTAGCCATACCTATCCATGATATACCTGAGCTGGCAATTAATACACACATAGTGGAGTGATACACACAGCTGGGACAGCCCCTGCCATTCTATTCAAGTTAAATATGCTTACAGAGAGTTAGCTTTAATATTGCTTAACCAGTGTGCGCATTGCTTATCCCCACGCAAATGGGCTTAAACTTGCTTACTAGTGCTTAAATATGCTTACTACTGCTTATTGGTGCTTACACTTGCTTACTAGTGCTTACTCCCGCTTACAATTGCACTGATTTAAACAGTAATATCTAATGGTTCTTGGGAAGGTGGGGGATTTGGCAGCTGTATGGAGGTGTCATTCATTACACATTTTACCTTCCATTTGTATCCATGATTCCTGTGTACATCTATATGGGGCACATGTGCTTATCTGGGAACTTTGCAACATTATGATACTGACACCTCACATGTGCATTTAATGCAGTACTCCAGTTCACAATTATATGTTATTTAGTAGGTTATACAGCAAAATAATGTTCATAAACTGATTTCACATGGAAAATGGAATTTACTACAGTGGGACTCGAACTGGAAATGCCGGCTCATAAGGCAAATGCTCTGCCCCCTACACTATTGCTATACTGCTTCATTTGCATATATCTTCCTTGTTGTCCTCTTCAACCATTTAAGCTGCATTAACCGTAGCTAAGCGATGGGCCCACACACACCTATGGTTAGCTCTAATTGGTTTCTTAATAAAAAAAAAAAAAAGGTATGTTCATTTTATTTGTATTTACTATTGCTGTTGTACATGTGGGGGAATGTTGCTGGGGATATACGGACACCTATGAGCGGTCTCGCTCATTTCTTTGGCCTTTCTGCTGTTCTTCATTGCAGGGGCATGTATATTCTGAGAGATCTGCTCACAGACACGCCCCCTGCACTCTTACATGCTCCCTGTAAGATTAGGAGCTCAGGCAGCACTCCTTCATTAATATGCATGGTGCACTGCCGTCCTGCTCCTAAACGGCCGCTTATGTGGAGGACTAAGCTAGTCCTGCACAGAAGAATAGTAAATCTGGGGGTATGTGTTTTATCTGAGTTTATATGCTTAGCTTAGAGATTACTCTCCAGCTCCCTATGTATGTCAAGCAGGTATTGGGCTATCCTTTCTTTTACTGTCCAGTTGGTTTGTCCAACATAAAATGAAGTATATTTTTCACAAGTGGCTAAGTAAACAACATTCTTTACAAGTGGCAAATATTATGAAAATAAAATGTCTTTCTTGTATTAGGGTGTGCAAAAGCATTGTGCTTATTTATATAATGACAAAACTGGCAATCATAGCAAGGCACAGTATTTTTAGTTTTTAAAATAACATGTATAAAGCACATTTGTAAGTCTTTATATAACATAGCTGTTGTTTCAAATTTCTACATTTCATAAACACAAAACTAGGTGATGAACCTACAATTTCTTTAACGACATTAGATGTACATAATATGGACCAGTTTTGTCTTATAAGCTGTTTAACCCTATTGGTTATATGCATTATATTGCATACTATATCTAAACTTATTTCTGGAAGTACTATCCATTAATATTACTTACAGTCCCATTAGTTGGACTTTCTTTTATACCTGAGAAATATGGTTTAGTTAGGCCATCTTTTCCACTCAAAACCTGATTTTTATTTTCTTCTAACAGTTTACTAATATAGCCCCTATCTTTAAACTATGTGACCATCTCAACTAGCTGTTTGATACAGTCAGATACATCTGCATTTAGTCAACTGTCTCTAAGGAACTGACTTTGCACAATGCCTTTGCATATATTGGGGGAGGGGTGCATTCTAGTGTTATGTAAATATCTAGCAGTTTGAACTTCTTTTCTATAGATTCTAGTACCTATCATATTATCTTTAATATGTACATTCATATCCAAGATATTTATGCCCGATTTTGAATAACTAGTTTTAAACTTCAAGAAGGTAGTAGTAGAATCAATATACATAAAAAAGATTCTAAGGTTTCAATACTGCCCTGTCACATTAAAATAAACATCATCTACAAAGCGCTTAAAAACTTTATGTTTCTAAAAAAGCACTAGTGTCAGAAAATATATTCTTATCTTCCCAGATGGAAAGTGCTAGATTATAATAAGTGTTGGCAACAGCTGTACCCATCACCACTCCTTTCATTCGATGGTATAAGATATTATCATACAAAAATACATTATTGCATAGCACAAGTTCTAACAGAGCACTAAGAGCTTCTGCTTGAGTGCTACTCTTGTCTGCGTACATACACAAATGGCATTTAACAGCTATATAGTCATTAGGTATGATAGTAAATAAGGAGTTGACATCTAGTGTTACAAACACTATTTCTATGACTTTATCTGTTACAGATTCAGCTTCATTGTTTAGGTGCCATTTATGTAATTGCATAATAAAGTCTCTTGTGTTTTTAACATAACTTTGAACAAACTTTAGACCTGGTTTCAAGTTTTTTTCCAGAAAAATGGATATGAACTGTCACCCACCCGGAGCTTGAAACAATTGGTCTCACTGGGGGCTTAGCTAGATCTTTATGGTTGTTGGGAAGACCATAAATAACAGGTATAACAGGATGCATCACTTCCATACACATATACGTATCCAAAGTAACAGTGTGTTTTAAGTTGCATATCATATAATTGTGACTTGCAAGTAAAAATCAACTGTTGAACAAAGCTTGTATCTACCACTTTAAAGGTACTGTCATCACTTAACAACAGCATTGTTCTATCATTATATAACATTTTATCGATTACCACTATAGCTACACCTTTATCTGCTTGTTTAATGATAATTTTATTTTTTTTCATTCAGTTCCTTCAGAGCTAAATTCTCATTTTTACTTAAATTATAAAATATATGTCAGTTATTTGTATTAAACATTTCATGCAATTGTTTTTCACACATTCTTTGAAATGCACGCAGGAAGGGTATGTTATTAGGTATAAAAGAACTTTTGCGTTTACACCTAGGTGCTATCGACAGCAGTAACATCGTTTTTGAAAATAATTTTTAAGTTAAGATCATTAACAAACATTCTTAAATCTGTAATGGCTTCACTAATATCACTGTTACAGGCAGGCAGAAAATTCAAGCCCCTAGATAAAAATTTATACTTATCAGAAGTCAGAGTAAAACTAGAAAGATTCAAAACACCTTTAATAATTTTATACTGAGTATCAACATTCATACATTCTAGCTGGCTGTTGAGTTCATTTTGCTGTGTGTTTGACATCTGGTGTTTGAATAAACAGTCTGACCTGGTTGCTTCTTCCATCTGTCTAAACTTCTCACTGAATTGGATGTTTTTCAAAGGGCAACTCTCTCTGGCAGTTGGAGAGTTATTAAAAGAGATGCTGTAGTTGTTTCCATTTCATTTGAAGAATTTTCTGATACAGCTGGAATAACAGAGGCACCAGAAACACAGGCCACTTTCTGATTCAGGGCTTCCTTGCTAGGAGGTATGATGACATCATGCTGAGAATTTAAAACCTCTGTTCCCATAGCCCCAGGAAGCCCAGTCGCATCAAAAACTATTTGGAGATGTTCCTTCCTATTTTGTCTGCTAATCATCCATTTTCATCCTCTGATTGGTTGAACCAGTGGCTCTCTTTTTAAACTCAGTTCTTGGCCAAGAGATAATACAACCATTTTAAAGTCATTATAGTCTCTAATAAATGTTCTGTTTTTAACAGAAATTATATTGCATTCATATTTAGACAAAGTATCCAGCATGCCCATATAAATGGAGTTAGCAGTTGAAAATTCAGCAGAACAGACTATTCTGCTTTCAAATCGAATAATATTAGATGTCAGCAGCCTCTCAGTTTCAGAGAAATATTCATTCACTAAATCATGGTGTCTCGACTTAACTTAAGGTTAAGCTCTTGCCACTTTAAAAGTTCTGGATAAATATTGCAATAGGTAGGCATTTTTGTAATACAGAGACCACAAGGAACAATACTCAGTGCTAAATATGCAGCAACACTCAATCTCTGCCATTGAAATGTTTTA
Organism: Protopterus annectens; assembly: GCF_019279795.1. Taxonomy (NCBI): domain Eukaryota; kingdom Metazoa; phylum Chordata; order Ceratodontiformes; family Protopteridae; genus Protopterus; species Protopterus annectens. Next base: position 838,097,187 of record NC_056744.1, read on the forward strand.
TATAGCTGGACTTTCTTCTCTAACACTTTAGTAATCTCTCCTTTGATAATCACATTGCCAAAGTGGTTAGAAAATCCTTCTGTGTGGCCCACCTAATCACAAAAAGGTTCGCATCCAGATCAAAAGAGATCATTGTGCCCCTCTACCCATCACTCATCAGTCCCATCACAGAGTACAATGCCCCATTTAGGATGTACCTTACAAGACATCTGCAATGGCTGGAAAGACCACAGAAGTACCTCACCAGGAGGATCACTGGCCTCAAACAGATGCCCTATGCAGCTCAACTGAAGAAACTCCAGCTGTACTCAGTTGCATACCGCCTACTCAGAGGTGATCTCTGCCTGACATACAAGGCCATGTCCAACCCAGAATTGATGGACATGATCCACCTAAAGAAAACTTTATCCCCTCGCGCCACATGCTCTAGGGATCTAAACCTCACCACAGCAATAAATAGGACATGTTGGAGGGATAGATTCCTGTCCCAGAGACTTCCCATGCTTTGGAACAAGATTCCAATCTACATTAGGCAGAGCTCTTTGCTAACATTCTTCAAGAGAAACCTTGACGAGTGGATGGGAAACAGAAAGTTTACCCCGGGGATCACTTCAGTGGCTCTACTGGACAGAGGCACAGGAACTAATTTAAGGGGGTGGCAAAAGCCAACACATGCTGGCTAGACTTATAAATGCTTTCGAGCAGATAGCCTAGTACCTACCTATGAACCTATGACATAGCATTACCAGAATTCTCATCAGGTCCAGTGGCTGCAGATTGTTGCAAATTTAAAATAAATGGATTTTTTTTTGTACTTTCAACAGTTTCTTCAGTTTATCACTGGCTCTAGACAAACCAGAAGGAGACTGCACTTCTCCCTTTATGCTGGATGATTCCAGTACCACAAAGACAAAGCAAAAAAACAAACTGGTAAACACTCACTATAGAGTTCCAAACAAAACAGTCCAAGTGGTGTATGTATGAAAATGTGTTCTAGTATGATTTTAAGTACCGAAGAAGAGATTCATCTTGAAAGCTTTGCTATTAAACGTAGTTTTACATCACTTTGTGAGTTCGTTTTGCTTTTTATTCTTGGCATTTTCAGTTCTCTGCTTTACCCTTTTGCCTTTCTACTGCTCCAAGGGTGTTCACCAAATACGTTGCTCCTTTAATTGTTTTTGCAGGCTTCAAGGGATCCAAAATTGTCCTTACTTAGATGACCTGCTGATTCAGATGTCCTCTCCAAAGAGCCTTTTGCAATATCTTCATTTTGCAGTTTCCCTTCTTCAGAGGCTGGGGTTCACTATAAAATTCAAAAAGTCTTCCCTGACTCCTTCTCAGGATCATATTTTTCTGGGTTGCAGGATTCAGACAGTGCCAATGCTTGCCTCCCTGCCTCCTCCAAAGGCTTTAACTCTCATTTCTTTCTTTCACACTCTTCTTCTTCTGGCTTCCCTAAAGATACAGAGGGTGTGGTCGCCTCATCAGCAGAAGAAGCACATCAGTATCAAAGGGGTGAGAGCTCTTCTGCTGGCTCTTCAGGCCTTTCATCCCTTTTTCTCTCCAGGGCCTCTCAAGGTGTTCACAGACAATACCTCAGTGATATGGTATATCAACAAACAGAGAAAAATGAAATCTTATCGTCTTTGCCAGTTTGCACTTCTGGTATGGGATCTTGCTGTCAGGTATCAAATGACTCTTCAAGCAGTTTATATTCCTTCTGATCAGAACATTGTGGCAGACACTCCGAGCAGGTCCCATGAATGGATTCTTCACAGGGATGTGTTTTTGGACATTATACACCAGTGGGGTACTCCTCAAGTGCATCTTTTTGCCTCCCCTCTGAACAGACAACTTCCTCTGTTTTCTGCCCCAGCTCCTCTGGTGTGGAAGGTGAACACCCTCTCATTTTCTTGGAAGGGGATGTTTCTTTATGCATTTCCTCCCCTTCCTCTCACTTCAAAAGTCCTGTTCAAAATTCAAGAGGATGCTTCCAAAATCTTGTTGGTGATTTCCTTTTGGCTGTGACAGCACTGGTTCCCTATACTTCTGCATCTAGCCAGGGGCAGTCATGACGTTACCCATTGGGTGGATTTAATCACACAAGCCAAATCACACAAGCCAAGGGATCTCTCATCCATCTCTACCTGTCCACAATTTAGCTGACATTGTGGATGATAGGATTTTGATTCCTCATAGACACCTTTTTTCTGAGGCTGTACTGCAAGTCCTACAGGAGGTCAGGAAACCTACTACTAGGAAATCCTACTGTCTGTCTTTTTCTCCTCCTTTAGCTTCTGGATCTAAGGTGAAACTATTTTGTTAAAGATGTCCTTAATATTAGACCTCTCCTCCATGGGATCTTAATTTTGTTTTGTAAAAGTTGACTTAGGCTTCTTTTGAGCCTGCTGCTTCGGCTTCCTTGCAACATTGTTCTTGGAAGACTATTCTTTTGTTAGCTCTTACTTCTGCCAGATGGGTGTCTGAGTTGCAGGCCCTTATGACTTGTCTTTCTTTTTTGATCTTTCATGAGGACAGGTTGTCCTTGTGCAGTAACCATTCTTTTATGCCTAAAGTGGTTAATGCGCTATCACTTAATCAGTCTATTAATCTGCCTACTTTTTTCCTCTCTCTGCAATGTGACAGTGAGAGGGGGCTGCATGCTTTGGACATGCATAGGCAATTCAGTTTATTTGGATAAGACTAAAGCTATTAGAAAATCTGATCAGTTATTTGCTTCTTTTCATACTAGATCTTTGGGATTTGTTGATCCAAGCAAACTATTTCTTCTTGGATTTCTAAGGCTATTTCCTTTTGTTACATTTTTTATGGCAAGAGCCTTCCTTATTCAGTTAAGGTTCATTCTACTAGAGCTGTGGCTTCTTCTGGTGATTTTTTTCAAGGGCTTAGATACTAAGTTTATTCTAGAAGTAGCTACCTGAACTTCTGTGCATGCCTTTACCAAGCACCACAAGTTGGATGGTATCTCTAGAGCTAGGGCTGGTTTTGCTAGTGTCATTCTTCATGACTTTGTATGGTCTCTTCTGCTCCTTCTCCCCTCACAAGTTTCCTGTTGAGCTTTGGTACTCTCCCATATGTTAAGAATACTGCAGCAGTGAATGTAAGGACATAGTACAGTTGTGTAAAATCGTACTATAATGGTAGATGTCCTTGCCTTCACTGCTGCAGTATTTGCTCCCTCCCTCCACCCCCCTAGCCTTTTGCTTTCCTTTTTGTACAGAGTACCTCTAGGGTTCCTTGTACTGGTGTTCCTACTGGGGAAATTAGTACTGATTATGGTAGGCCTGAACATCACCTTTATGCCCTATGCTACACAAGGAGCATTTGCATGATGTTTGGAGTACCTTAAAGCAACAGTAGTCTTTGGTAGACTGGTTGGACATCAGGCTTCCATGGCAGGGAATCCTATATGTTAAGAATAGTGCAGTAGTGAAGGCAAGGACATCTATGATCATGGTAAGATTTTACACAACTGTGCTATCTTTGCTTTGCATCCCTACCCTGTTCTCCATTTTCCTTCACCTGTGTAGTATAGTCTGAATGTGTGCTGTCTGTGTACCTTACCTATCTTTTGCTTATTTCCAACCTTTATCTGTCATGTCTTATAATATTTCTTACATGTCTGTACCTGCTGGTTTGCCCTCCTCCTCTTTCTCTGTCGTTTCCATGCCTTTCATTCTACAAAAAAAAAAAATAAAAATTACCCATGCCCCTCTGACTCTCCCTCAGACTTTCCTATTCCAGCATACCTCTTGTGTGTCCCTGTTCTTCACCCTTAACCCACATTTGTTTTTCTGTCCTACTATTTCTTTGGGTATGTGCATTACTTGTGTTCCTCACATGTCCTGCACCCATTGTTACTGTTAGCTATGGTAAACGTGGCTGTGATTACCCTTTGTCTTATTTAATTCATTTTTTATTACAAGTTTTGCAGATTTGTCAGATTACACAAATTGTAATGGGTGTATTTATATATGTCCTTCTACCAATTATGATAATATCCATAATTATATGGGATATTTGTCACGTTCCAGATAGACTGATGCACATTTCTATTCCTTTAGTAATTTTCAATTACTTCAGTAATTTGCATTGAACTTGTATAATTTTTGTAGATGCAAATTGATAATATACATATATATCTTACTTTATGAACAACTTTTCTTGCCATGTAGATCTGATGTGACGTGACTGGTTGAGATTGTGTAAACAGTGTTGATTATCTCTGCTTTGCTCTGAGTTATTTGCTGTACACTGAGGCATATTTGAATTTTACTTGCTTATCTGCAGTTTTTGTATGGAACTTGGTGCACTCTGCCGTATTCCGGTAACTTTATGCAATCCTACCTATATATATTTTTTCACCTGGATTCTATGTTGTAAGTAATTTGAAACCAACTGCATGCATTTATAGTTTATATCAAGTGATATGGGCCTTATAGACAGCAGTCATTACCCCAGCAGCAATGTACAAGTGAATTCTCCAACATCCATCAATCAAGGAAATGACGTGAAAGAGGTAGTGGCATTAAGGAAGAACAAAGCAGAGGAATTTGATTGGTTGTCTACAGGATACTGAAATGTCTTCCTGGAAGAAAAGTAGCACCAAAGGACTGGAAATATGCTGTTCTTGCATAAGCGAGGATGTCACAGTCATACTTGGGCAATACAGGTTAATAAGTATAACTTCAGTGGTGGAGGAGGCCATAAGAAGAGTATGATGGAAAGGTTGGGTAGCTTTCTTGAAGCAAGAAATCTTCAGAATAACAGTTGGGATATATTTGTAGTAAAAAATCTTGAGAAACTAAACTCATGAATTTCTTTCTGTTGGTAGCAGAAGAAGAGGACAGGAGACATCTGCTAGAATCCTATACCTTCATCTGAATGTGGCCTTCAATTTTATTCCAGTAGAAGCTGAATAGAGAAGCTAAGAGGAGGTGGGGGGAAGGGTTAGATGCATGAAAGTAAAAATTGCTGAAAAACATATTTAAGGCTTGGAGCAAAAAATGGCTAACAGCAGTTGAACTATCTTTACAAATATTTTTGACTGAAGTAGTGAAATAATATGATGATAAGGATATACCACTAACACATAATGCATTGGTTTGTGATAAGTTATTTGCAGGATGTACAGATACAAAGACAGAAAGATGCATGCATAAGCAAACATATGTAGACACAGAGCAACACACACACACACACACACACACACACACACACACACACACACACACACACACACACACACACACACACACACACACACACACACACAAATATTTTTGCAAACAAAACAAACTCCTACATGCAATTTGGGGGAATGACAGTGTACATAGGGCAGTCTTTGGGATGAGAAAATAACCCGGAGTACTTGGTAAAAACTCATTCATACACATTAACGACATACAAACATAACACAGCATGCACAACAGCTTAGAGGTGGAGAAGCAAGAACTGTGAGGCAGCAATGCAATCATCTGTGCCACTAAGTCATTTGTTGTTTATGGTAAAAAATATATATATTGTAACCAGAACCAGTAGGACAAAAAAAATTATACAAATCCAAATTACTCCCCAAAAGGAAAGGACAGAGCCCAACCATAGCTCCATGCTGTCATACAGACATATGGGAATATATCCCAGAAGACATAATCTGTAATAATAATAATAATAATAATAATAATAATAACATTCATAGTCATCATAAACCACAACATGCTAGGAAAATTGTTTGTGCTGGTGTGAATCCACTTCTTTGGATGCTATTATATTTTCCTTAAAGAACCTATTAACTTATGCTGGAAGTACTGCCTTACTTCTGTGTTTCATAATGAGTTTTGTTTGCCTTGCTCCCAACTTTATGTTTGTGTGTTTCATTCTTTTTTTTCAGAAACATGCCCATCCTGCCACCTATGCTAATATGTATGTTAAGAACTGAGAGTGGGAAGTCATGTTCTCATCACTGATTACTTTATTAGCCAATTTATTTCAATCAGTATCTGTGGGAATGCTAGAATGCCCCATTACTTTAAGAGTAGGTAAAACATATGGAACAGCTTATGCAAGTTTGGTGCTGGAAAATAAAGCAGATGGATACAGGATAAGTGTGGTCAATAAACAGGGCAAAATCCAACAAATGTCTCTTATTTATTTATTTATTATTTATTGACATTTGTTAACCAGGTTTGTCCAACTGGGCGTGTGGCCCATTTTCAGTGGAGACCTGAGGAGAAAAGCTCCAGTAGTACATTTTAAACAAGTATAATTTTAAACAATATTGATATAATAGCAGTTATAGCAAAAAGATTCACATATGTTGGGTTACATGCATAAAGTTAAAGTTGCATTAAAAAGAATCTAAGTAACAATTTTACATTGATATAGTTCAATAGGTCAAAAATATATTTTTTTTGTTTGTATAAAATTATGCAAATGCATAGTAGACACATTGGAGAGAGAGGTGTAATGAGGTACTAAGTATGGTCCTTTTGAGGGTACATAAAGGGATGGAAGACTAGGTAGGGTCATGGCAAGGGCAGGTTCTGGAATTGAGAAAATAAGCTTTTAGTTAATTTTTAAAGTGTGAGGTGTGGGAGATTGAACGTAAGTCAAGGGGAAGTTTGTTCCAAGCATGGGCAAGGGAGTGTTTGTAGAGCAGTTTGCCTACTGACCTTTTTGGGTGATAGATATCAAGTAATTGTTGATTAGAAGTACGGAGGGTCCGGGATGGGATGTAGATGGAGACTAAGGAAGATAGAGATGGACAGAAGGAGGGTTTATAAAGAACAGAGTGTAGCATATGAAATTGATAAGATAGCAAAAATTGGGGAAGTTCAAGCCATTGAAGAGAGTTTAAAGAAATGCAGTGGTGTGAGTTGTATGGGGAGTTTGTAATGAATCTGGCTATTTTATGGTAAGTCTGTTGGAGTTTGTTTAGAGTGGAGGCCTGGATATTGGTAAGAACTGGGGTGGCATATAAGAGGGAGGGGAGGAGGAGTGCCTGGCCCAGGGTAAGTCTAGATTCAGGGGTTAGGAATTTTTTGTTCCGATATAGCAGACCTAGTTTATGGTTTGTTTTTTTATACATTGGAGTATGTGTAGGTTGAACTTTAGTTCATCATCGATAATGACCCCTAAGAGTTTTGTGTGGGTATCAGGTTGGATAGTTGTATTGTTAGAAGATGTAATAAAAAAGGAGGTTTTGTGATGAGAAAGAGAACGGGGAAGGAAAAGTAGGAGTTTGGTCTTTTTGGGATTTAGGATCAATAGGTTGTGAGAGAGCCATTGTTCAGTGAATAGTAGGGTCTGTTGGGTCAGAGAGTGTAGTTCAGGAATGTTATTTGAGATGGATATAAGTGTGGCGTCATCAGCATACTGAATAAGGGAGGATTCTTTGCATGAGGTGTAAAGATCATTGGTGAAGATGTTAAACAAAAGGCGTCCCAAGATGGAGTCTTGGGGAACACCAGTGGAGATGGGAAGGAAAGGTAAGCAGGATGAAAGCCATTTGACAGATCGTTTCCTGCCAGATAGGTAACTATTAAACAAGGCAAGTGTGGAGGGGGATAGGTGGAGATTTGCAAGTTTGGATAGTAGTAGAGGATGAGAGACAGTATCGAAGGCTTTGGAGAGATCTAGGAAGAGACAGGAAATGAGTTTATTGTTGTCTAGGGCCTCTGCAATGATATGAGTGAAAGAGAGGAGGGCAGTGGTGGTGCTGTGGAGAGGACGAAATCTATATTGGGTAGGGGTACATAAGTGGTGTGTGAGGAGGTGATTGAGAAGCTGTGAGTGAATACATTTTTCTAATATCTTGGAGGGGGGGGCAGAATGGCAATGGGTCGGTAGTTTGAGGGATCAGTGGAATTTCCACCTTTATGAAGAGGGGTAGTGAATAAAGATTTCTAAAGGGTGGGGACAGTTGATTCCAGAATAGATTGATTAATTAGTATAGATATAGGATAGGCAATTGAGTCAGCAGCAAGTTTGAGGAATGTAGGAGATAGATTGTCAGTTGAAGGAGAGCAAGGTTTTAGCTTGAGTAGTAGATATTTGATGTAAGTAAAGGGAACTGGCTCAAAAGAAAACAAAGTTGTGTTAGTGGACTTGGAGGGGTGGGTGTCAAAGTAGACTTTGGCTTAGAGGTTACCAGATTTTGGATGGAAGAGATAAAGTGTTTATTCAGGAGGGTAGCTGTTTCCTGAGAGGAAGAGTTAGGGTATGGGGAGGGATTAGAGGGCTTTCCAGGATAGAGGATGTTGTTGAGAGCTGACCAAAATTTTCGAGGATTGGATTTGTTGTTAAGCTGAGCAGAGCTATAGTATAACTTTTTGTCATTAGTTGTATGTTTTTTTGCAAGGTTCCTCAGTTGCCTCTATTTTTGAAGAAAAGGTGGTTGTTTAGTTTTAGTCCAGGTTTTCCAAGCACGATCTCTTTGTTTCATAAGGAACCTAGCCTCTTTGGAGAGCCAGGGAGCATGATTTGATTTTACTCTGATCTTCCTAGAGGGAGCTAAGGAGTTTAGAGTATTCATAAAGATGCTATTGAAAGTGCTTTCAGCATCGTTTAGGGGGAGGTGTTTTAGGATGGACCAATCTATGTTGTGGAGAATGGAGTTAAATTGGGATGAATTGAAAGTCGATAGTTTTCGACAGTCTTTGATAAGGTGGGGTTTAGGAATATGGGAGTAGTGTCTTAAGATGGTGCTAGGGAGATGATCACTGAGGAAGTCAGGTAATGTGGTGGGATTGTGGTACTGGTGGGGGGAAATGGTAAGGATCCAGTCTATGATGGAGCTGGAAGTGGAATTTTTATGGAAGCGAGTGGGATACGTTATAAGTTGGTGGAAGCTGCGTAGGTGGATACTGAGTTTGCGGGAGTCACTTGTGAGTTTGGACCAATCAATGTTGATATCACCAAGGATAAGTGTCTCATATGGTATGTTGTGAGAGAACCAGGATAGGATGTTTTCAAGAATGGGCAGAATGTTACCAGGAGGAAGGTATATAGAGGTAATTGCAAGTTTTTTGTGGGGATTCAGATGGCAGTTAAGGATGATGATTTCAGCTGGGAGGAAGTCAGGAATTGCGGAAGGGTATGGTGAGAGATTAAGGTTGTTTGGGTAGAGGATGGCCACGCCACCACCTTTTTTTACAGGTCTATCAGATCAAAAGATATTATAACTTGGTGTGAGTATTTCACTATTTGAAATGTGTGGCTTGAGCCAGGTTTCAGATAAGGAGAGGAAGTGAGGGGTATTGAGAGCTATCCATGAGTGTAGCTTAATGACTTTATTTGCTAGACTCTGAATATTCAATGAGTAAATAGTTAAGTATTTGGATGGAGATGACTGTTGTGACTGAGGTGGGTGACTGTTAGAGGAGTAAGATGGGGGCAGTGTAGAGGTAGTTTTTGGGAGAGAAGAGGGACCAGGGTTGGGATGGATATCTCCAGAACAAAGTAGGTTTTTAGTGAGGAGAGAGTGTGTAGTAGATGCTAGATGGAGTTTGTATAGTTTTGACTTAGCTTTGTGGGAAGGTTTAAAAACCTGTATTATGGATAGTTTATATAGACTTGAGGTAGAGGTAGTAAAGAGATTAGGGGAGATAGTAAAAGATGAAGTAGTTAGATATATGTTGTATGAGTGAGAAGTTGGTGAACATAGGAGTGGGTCAGAGAGATTGGAGTGGTAAGATGTGGAGATAGAGAAAATAAGGAGTAGTGTAGAAGATATTAGAAAATAATACATGTTGGAATACAATATGGTCAGATAGCATAGGTAGAGACAGTGGTATAGAGGACGTGGTTTTGACAGTATTGACAGATTAGTAAGGTGGTTGTGGCAATAGACAGAAAGTGGAATTGTAGTGGCTAGTGTGACAAGAAGGGGAGGGATAGTTAAATATAAAGGTAATTGTAATGGGGTGGGTGGGAATGAGGTAGGGTAGGATAGCGAACAGAGCTGTGCTAGCACCCTGGTCAAGATGAAGTCATACAAACAATCAGAAAAAGATAGTGAAAAACTAGCTTGAGAGACAAGGATATAAAGTTTCTAAAGGTATAGTCACCAGAAATAAAATAAAAAGAAATAAAATATGAGCAGAAGTAAGGTCACAAACTCTTAACTTCTAACTTCTTCTAACTAACTTCTCCACTGGCATGGTTTAGGAAGGATCTAACATTCCACTAGTTATGTGCAGGTTGAGGAAAAAGATGTAAGCATACCTCTCAACCTCTTAGACCAAGAAATCTGAACAAAGCCATAAATAAAAGTGGGACAAAGGGCCAAAAAAGGGGCAATTTTTAAATATTGCTCTTACAGACTTAGGCATGTTTTGCATTAGCATAACTTTTCTGAAGTGTATGAAGTCTGAAAATCAAATGTCTGTCATTATTTTCTAACTTCAGTCTTTAATGATTTGCCACTAATTTGACAGAAAACTACAATTTTATGAAAATGGACCAGAAATATGAGGCAAAACTCTGGACATTCTGCAAAAATCTGTACAGTTGACAAGTATGGTAAGTAAATTTACAAAGTTTCTTCAGCATACAGATTTTACCAGCAGTTTTAGTGCCTTCATAGGGAGCCTCCAAAACCCTAATGGAAAGATTTGTGTCACATGCTTTCAAACTGGGTTAGAAATGGAAGCCCTTATCAGTTGAAATTATTCAAAACTTTGAGGTAACATACCCATTACTTTTCCCTGTGATTCAGACTATGGCATAATTATAGAAAAGTGCATTTGAAGTGTCAGTGAACAGAATTCCAAGCAGGTACACTTAAATCTATTAAGTTATAGGATCAAAACAAACAAGACATTTTCATTGTAGATAGCACTGATACACCAGTAGTTCCTACTAATTCAAATACTAATATGCTGTGAGAAGGATTAGGAAACTGTTGTTGAGCAGCAGTTAAAAGGGAGAAAATCTTAAACACTCTATCCTTTCTAATAAAGCTCCTCTGGGTAACATGTATAGTGTTGTTGAATGCAGGTATAGTGTTAGCTAACTGAATGAGAATAGAAGGCCATGAAGCTTTATCTCCATTTAGTACCAGAAGCTCTAACAGTGCATATGAACCAAAGGGACCTTTAAAAATCTAGTGAAAAGCAATAAATAAATGAGGCAAAAAGGAGAGTAACCTTTAGTCAGAAATTTCCAACCCACCATACATGGGGAGAATTTGTAGTAACCTAAGGGAGACTGTATACCTATTACCCTAGAAGATATTCTGCATTATTCATTCTAATATTTTGATGCACCAGTCACATACAGGTAAAGCCATAGCCTGACATAGTCATAGTGTCCTTAGAAGCATTTGCTACTTAATCAAAACTGCTTTATTATGGGAAGTAAAAAAGTTCATAAAATAAGATGCTTCATGCAAATCATATACATATTTTTTGGGCGGTATAAATTAACTACGTTCAGCATGTGAGGCTATTTTGAAGTAAGTTTTCCATGGGCACATCTAGTCATTTGAGAGGTATGTTACTCTTTAGTGCAGGGTGATTAGAAGATGAACTGGAAGGATATTAGTTTTGCTGGAATGTAAGATATAGCTGCAGATTCACCAAAAAGAGCAATCAGTCACCACTTGATTGGAATTTAAATGAATGTGGTGAAGAAAGACATAGAGAGAGAGAGAGAGAGAGAGAGAGAGAGAGAGAGGGGAGGGGGAAGTAAAATGCCATCCAAATAAATTTGAATCTTATGTTGAAACTGGCCTAGAGAAATTAACAGTAACAGGATGACCATTCTGTTGTTCTGAGCAAGTAACTATGTAGACTGCTTGAACAGATACTCAGATGAAGGCCACCATCCTTATTTGGTGTCATACAACACAGCTATAGACTCAGAAATGCACATCTACTTTAAAGCATCAAAATATATAAAGGCACATTTGGCAATAGATCAGAAGAACAGTCAGATGTTTTTAACATCTTCCAAAGAAACTCCCAGGGCACAACCCTGCATATTTAGTATCCAGGCAAAAAATATTTCCAAAACATGCTATTGTAGGTGAAAGTGATGGTCAGAATCAATAGTAACTTGCAAAACCACAGTGAACTTCACTGAAGCGGAGGTCAGAAACAAAAAAAACAGCATATAAACAAACTGGATTCAGACCACTAGGAGGATATTTGATGTAGATGGATTTATTCACCTTTGCATATTCACCAATCAGTGAGCACAGTATTGTATGTGTTAATATGTCTTGAGTAGTGATTATTAGTAGAATGTTTGGAGAAGTGTCTCAGGAAGGGTCCATTATCAAACTAAAATTCCCAGCAAATATCAGTAAACCCTGCCTCTAAGTATCAAACATGTCTTAGAATTTCTTGAGTGTCTATCTAGAAGACTGAGAAGGTTGTTGTTTTTCTTTCGGCTTTTCCCGATTAGGGGTCACCACAGTGGAACTCCGGTCCGCTAATGATTGGCAGTCAATTTTTATGGTGCTGAGGTGCCAGCCCAACACCCAACCTTCAACGAAGGCACGCCCATTCACGCATGTCTTTCGAATGCCACTTGACCGCGGGGAGGACATGCTGACTCCACACAGAAGGTGCTCCAGCCGAGTAAATTAGGTAATTTAAAATTATCATAACTCTATCAAGATGGCAGCTGAGAATTAAAACTGACAAAAGTTAGTTGATTCAGCTGGTAAGCAATAACACCGAAAATGGGCATAATCTGGAAAGGGTCAAACTCCAAACAGCTGGCTGGGAAATGAGTCAAGAGAATACAGGGCTGAATACCAAGAGGGATGGATCCAGGGACAAAGAGGTGAAACACTGATGAAACAGCATCTAGAACCATGTGTTGAATTTTGGGGACTTCATTTATGCATGAACTCAAAGTTAATAAGAGGAGCACAAAGGAAGGTCACTGGGATGGTTGAAAGGTCATTCGGTATGATGCTCAAGCAAATGCTAGTAAGTTTGGAATTATTTTAATGTGTTTTTGTTGGATACCATGATTTGGAAGAGCTTAGTACTCATGAATGTCCAAGTGTGTCCTTTATTATCATCTACTCTAGAGTCACCTTAGTTTAAATTCCTGACAGCTGGCAGTGCCACAGGACAGTGATTATGATACTAACTGCGTAGGCTTCCTAACTTGGTAATCTTAGAAACAGAAATGAACTATAATGTTTAACTGCTCTAGCTGGCCAGTGATAGTGGTACTTGCTGTCCATCTTTTTCTCCAGGATATGTAAGGGCGGCAGCTACACACGTTTGCCAGTTTTGCCCCAGATTTCCTGATATGTTACAAAGGTTAGCAAGGAACACAGATACTGCTCATGTTGTTAAAAATATTTGTACTACTGTGTTTCAGTCCTTCTGTGCTGATTTGAACAGCAGTAGATATACTCTTTGGCATGAGTAACAAATAGAAAAAAAAACATTATTAAATCTCTCTTTGAAAACACCAGACTCATTACAAACATTTTAATAACTGCATTTACTGTCATTTAGTAATGATAAATTGTTCAGATTTTCATGTATCAAACAGATTTAGATTTTGAGAAATTATTATTTTGCCCTCGGCACCTTTTTTTTTGTTAAATCTATATTTCCAGGCTTGTGAGTAATATACAGTATAGAGTCTTAACTACAAAGGTTATTTGTATTTTAATAGTATACAAGTCGAGTTTCTTTAAATTGGGTTAATTATCCCAGTTCAAATTTGAACTCTCGTCAGCCTTTATTTCACCTTTCAAAGGCTATACAACCAATTTTGTAAAGCTTAAATGCTAATGAGTAGTCTTTATACTTTAATCAATTCACAGAGTGGCCAACAGTGTAATGTAACATTTCTTTGAAGTTGCAGAGATCTTAAGGTAATTGAAGGAATATTGAACTGCTTGAATCTTTTTTTAATATAAAAGAATTAAACATTAACCAGACTTGTGCATCTCAATTAAACCAATTAAAATTATCAGAGACTGCAGCATGCATAGCAATGGGAAGCATTTACATGCCATTTCATCATCAGTGTTTGCAAACTGTTCTTGTAATAAATGCTTTTACATTTTGAGGAAAGAATGATACATATATACTGCACCAACACATTTTATTAATTTTTCCCTTCCAGTCACTTTGATTATACCTAGTGGATGTTAGTTTTAGACAGATTTATTGAGTGATACTGCATCATTTATACTGTACATTAACTTTAATAATAATTTATTATATTAATGCGATCTGTCCACATATTTCCTTTAATTGCATTTCTGATCGTGTGAGCAGAAAGACCTACATGTGAATTCATTTTTATTTAAATATTGTTCAGTGTGCTTGAAATAGCTTTCACTTTGACAGGCAAAATGCATTTTAGCACACACAGTGTCCAAACAATTACCAATAATTTGTAGCGAGTGTTAATTGATAAACATATCCCTCTGGTAATTCAATTAAAGCTGTAAGACAGTTAAGTGATTTACATCTGGGATTGATCTCAATTAGTCAACAGAAAATTTGTGCAGCTTGTTCAAAGCAAAATAAGGAAATTTAGTCCAAGAAGGCTTTGGGGATTTTTGTCTGAAGTTTTAGCTGCTTGTTGTCTGCTCTGCAAAAGTAAAGCACACATTTTGCTGAGACCAAAGCTATCTGCAAGCATAAGGCATAGTACACTTGTTCTTGTAATGAGGAGGTTCTCTTCCATCTTTTTTTTTCATTACAACAAAGCATGTTCTAAATGCCTGTTTCTTTAACTCATTAAATGAAATCTAATAGTATGAAAAAAAACTTACAGAGCTAATGTATCACATTTAACACTCCCAAATTGCATATTTTTGAATAGGGTCAACTGTGTGTTCTCTGTACAAAAATGACTCCAATGTTTACTATGGGTATGCAAGTTTGGAAAAACTAAATATGCCTTCCTCTTGTATTCATGTTACATTAACATATAAAATATGGAATCTAATACACATTGCACAATTAAGTATTTGATGCATGTGAGATTATTCATTATCACTTTCAGTCTTTCAAAGCCACAAGGGACAGCCATTTAAGCAGTTTTGTTTCATCTGGGTTTCCAGGTTACTACTCCCTTCACGTTTTTATACATTTATATACCCATACAAACACACACACACACACACACACACACACACACACACACATATATATATATATATATATATATATATATATATATATATATATGGGTCTACTGTAAAAGACCAAAAATCCACTTGTTCGAAAACAAACAGTGGATCCTCGGTTACGTGAAAGTGCACTTAAGCAAAAGTGCACTTCCGCGAAGTACGGTTCAACGAACCGTTAAGGAACACAGGTGCCGAAACACACTCCAGTGGGGAAAGGGAATTTATGTGTTTCCCCACTGTAGTGCGATCTCGGAGTTGGTATATTAAAGTAGAGGGGGTGTGGGGGGTGCATGGGGCTTGCCCCCCCTGCAAAACAATGTTTCTCTGTTCTTTATCGGTTCATTGAACCAATGTTTGTGGAAGTGCACTTTCGAGTAACCGTGGGTCTACTGTTTCTTTTCAAAAAAGTGAGTTTTCGATTATATACAGTAGACACACACACACACACACACACACATATATATATATATATATATATATATATATATATATATATATATATAAGCAAAGAATAAAAAGGAAAGGTTAGATAGACAAACCATTCAGTAAAAGAGACTTCATGTAATGCCTTAATCTTCCTGTAGTAGAGGTACATGGGATATATGTTTCAACTACAGGCTTCTGAATGCCCATGACTTTTTCCTCTTTATGGGTAGCTTCAAGCCAACAAAGTCAAACTCCACAAGCTGTACACATGCCACATTTCAGAGTTTTTGTGACCTTACCAGTAAGCTTGTATGTTTTTGAGTGGGTTATTTGCATATATTCCATGAGCCACCACTACAGGAAGTTTAAGGAATTACACAGTGAAACCCCTAGCTTTGCTGTGTCTGTGTATTCTTTGTATTCTTTGTTTGAATATGTCTTTAGGATATTTTACAGGCACCTTAGTTTTTACAGGCATCAGCTAGGTTTCAAGTCCTGTATTTCAAAAATACAGCTAAACAGTTCTCTTATGCTGTAATGACAAGGTCACAAAAAGTTCAAAACATGATGTGTGTATAGCAAGTGGGGTATGTCCTTGTTGGCCTGAATGTATCCATAAAGACATAAACAGTTGTGGGCAATCAGAAGCCATGTAACTAGCTGAAACACTTGATGTCCTTATGGGGTCATTTGGATCTATCCCATGGGCTGCCACTACAAAAGGCTTAAGGGATTACACAGTGAAGTCTCTAGCTTGGCTGTGTCTTTCTTGTAGTTTATATTTATATCTGTGCTGATGCCATGGCAGTACCACGCTATGATCTGTTGTCACACCTGTGCCACAGTATGCACTGATGTCATGACTGTATCATAGTACGATCTGTTGTCACCAATGTGCCACAGTATGCACTGATGTCATGACTGTACCATAGTATGATCTCCTGTTATGAGTGTGCCACAGTATGCAATGATGTTATGACTGTACCACACTATGATCTGGGGTCATGACTTTGCAACATTATGCACTGATGTCATGGCTGTACCATAGTATGATCTGCTGTTATGACCATGCCACAGTATGCAATGAGGAAGTACAGGAGAGTATACAGAGAAAGAGGTGGGTGAAGAAGAAGTGGGATTGTCAGAGAGATGAAGAAAGTAGACAGGTGTATAAGTATATGAGGTGCATGGCAAAGAGAGAGGTGGCGAAGGCTAAGGATAAGGCGTATGAAGAGTTGTATGAAAGGTTGGACACTAAGGAGGGAGAAAAGGACCTGTACTGATTGGCTAGACAGAGGGACCGAGCTAGGAAAGATGTGCAGCAGGTAAAGGTGATAAAGGATAATGAGGGAAACATACTCACAAGTGAGGGGAGTGTGTTGAGCAGATAGAAAGAGTACTTTGAGGGGCTGATGAATGAAGAGAATGAGAGGGAGAGAAGGTTGGATGATGTGTGGATAGTGAATCATGAAGTTAAGTGGATTAGGAAGGAAGAAGAAGAATAGCTATGAAGAGGATGATGAATGGAAAGGCTGTTGGTCCAGATGACATACCTGTGGAAGCATGAAGGTGTTTAGGTGAAATGGGAGTGGAGTTTTTAACTAGATTGTTTAATGAAGTCTTGGAAAGTGAGAGGATGCCTGAGGAATGGAGAAAATGTGTTTTGGTACCGATTTTTAAGAATAAGGGTGATGTGCAGAGCTGTAGTAACTACAGAGGGATTACATTTTTTCAGTCACAGCATGAAGTTATGGGAAAGAGTAGTGGAAGCTAGGTTAAGAAGGGAGGTGATGATATGATTAGTGATCAGCAGTATGATTTCATGCCAGGAAAGAGCACTACAGATGTGATGTTTGCTCTGAGAGTGTTGATGGAGAAGTACAGAGAAGGTCATAAGGAGTTGCATTGCGTCTTTGTGGATTTAGAGAAAGCCTATGACAGGGTGCCTAGAGAGGAGTTGTGGTATTGTATGAAGACGTCAGGAGTGTCAGAGAAGTATGTAAGAGTGGTACAAGATATGTACGAGGGTAGTGTGACAGCGGTGAGGTCTGCGGTGGGAGCGACGGATGCGTTTAAGGTGAAGGTGGGATTACATCAAGGATCAGCTCTGTGCCCTTTCTTATTTGCAATGGTGATGGACAGGTTGACAGATGAGATCAGACAGGAGTCCCCGTGGACTATGATGTTTGCAAATGACATTGTGATCTGTAGTGAGAGTAGGGAACAGGTGGAGGAGACCCTGGATAGATGGAGATATGCTCTAGAGAGAAGAGGAATGAAGGTCAGCAGGACTGAGACAGAATATATGTGTGTGAATGAGAGGGAGGATAGAGGAATGGCGAGGATGCAGGGAGTAGAGGTGGCGAAGGTGGAACAGTTTAAATACTTGGGATCAACATTCAGAGTAATGGTGAGTGTGGAAGAGAGGTGAAGAAGAGAGTACAGGCAGGGTGGAGTGGGTGGCGAAGTGTGTCAGGAGTGAGTTGTGACAGACGAGTACCAGTAAGAGTGAAAGGGAAGGTCTGCAAAAGGGTAGTGAAAACAGCTATGTTATATGGGTTGGAGACAGTGGCATTGACAAAAAGGCAGGAGTCAGAGCTGGATGTGGCAGAGTTAAAGATGTTAAGATTTGCACTGGGTGTGACGA
Source organism: Protopterus annectens (assembly GCF_019279795.1). Lineage (NCBI taxonomy): Eukaryota > Metazoa > Chordata > Ceratodontiformes > Protopteridae > Protopterus > Protopterus annectens. Next base: position 838,115,402 of record NC_056744.1, read on the forward strand.
GGGTGGACAGGATTAGGAATAAGTATATTAGAGGGTCAGCCCAGGTTGGAAGGTTTGGAGACAAAGCCAGAGATGCAAGATTACGTTGGTTTGGACATGTACTGAGGAGGGATGCAGAGTATATTGGGAAAAAGATGCTAAGGATGAAGCTGCCAGGTAACAGGAAAAGAGGAAGGCCTAAGATAAAGTTTATGGATGTGGTGAGCGAGGACATGCAGGTGGTTGGTGTGACAGAGCAAGATACAGAGGACAGAAAGAAATGGAAACAGATGATCCTTTGTGGCGACCCCTAATGGGAGCAGCCGAAAGAAGAAGAAGAAGAAGCAGAGGTCAACATGTGGCCATAATGATATACTGGCTCTAATGAATGACCTCTGTCTACAACAAGTTTGAGTCACTGCATAGACACACACACACACACACACACACACATGCACACACACACACACACACACACACAGGCACACACATTATTTATCTTAGTACATTTTTTATGGTAAATCGTTGACTCTTATCCTTTTGCACTTAGCCTGACTCCACACAAAAACACTGCTGAGTAGTCAATGTTTTAAGAATGTAACTTTTTTGCACTTGCATAAGCCTTCCATTAAGCAGGTCTACCCCTGTCCAAGGAGGTTAGGCTCGAAATTTGAGAAGAGTTGGCCTACATGCCTCTGGACTCTGGGATGCCAGAAGATTGTGTCAACCTCTTCCTTATGTTCATCATACTGGTGTAAGGATCTGTTCAAAACATCATGCAGGGTTTAAGCATGGAGATAACACTCATACTAAATTCTAGTACTAAAACAGCATCTGAGATATACCCAGATTTGCTGCTAAAAGATTTTAGATGCAGTATATCATGTATCCTTAGGGTTGGGAGTATTCAGGGTAGGAGTTCTGAATCCACTGTACTATTTAAGTTAAGAGTTCTGCTCTCCTGAGAATAGTTAGAGCTATTATATTGGCATACACTCATTTCTCCACCATGGATTGGTCTGCCATTATTCATCTAAATGACCTCAATACAGCAGCTAACCAATTTACCCATCTTTTAATCTCCCTACAAAATTCCCACTTTCCTATTATCTCAAGACTTTTCAAGTACAAATAATAGACCATCTCATCAACAAGTTGACACCCCTCTTGCAGCTGTGTCATAAAGCTTGGAAACAATGGAAAACTGACTTTTCATCCACTTGTAGAAACCATTACACAAAACTGCAAGCTCACTAAACAGGCTATCCACAGCCATAAAGCTAAGGACTTTACATTAAAACAAACTACACTGTTATGCTGTCCCAAGCAATTCTGGCAAGAAGTATGACCAGCAGAACTCCCCCTAAGGATCCATCTCTACAAGTGATGGTTTCTATGTCAGTCTGCCAAATTTGCACCCTCTCACTTTCATAAAGAATTCTCCTAGCATACACGAAGACACGTCTGGACTCTTTCAACGTATCTAAAATAAAAGTAATGGAAGAAAATGGCTTAGTTTTCTGGCATCAGTTTCTCTGCAATAATAATATTCATGAACCATGTTCTCTTATGGCCAGGTATAACATAAAGCGCAACAACTGGCTGAACATACAAATATTTACAGAATACATAGTTAATGAATTCAAAATATGTCATATCACCAGTACAACATCTTTGCCTAAAATACCCTCTCTTCTTTGTGAAATAAACACTTTGCCCCTTAATAATATTCTATCATTGTCAATTATATATAAATCTTTAAGAACCAATATGCAAATCCCAGAGAACTCCTTATGGAATTTCACAGAAAGAATAAACAAATCCATTTTTTTTCAGATAGTGATAAAGAATTAGTACTTAAATCAATTAGTAGCACAACGTCATCCCTTCTTGGAAAATCTTCACTTGGAAATACATCCATAGGAGCTTTATTACCGCACATAATATGGACTTAATATCAAAAAATAATTGTAATAAATGTTGGAGATGTGAGGAAATACTTTGTGCAGATTGGGTACACATGTTTTTTGCATGTAAAATAGTAACTCCATTCTGGATAGAGTTCAGAAATTTCATAAAAGCATTGTGGTCAGACAAGTGTGAGGTATCTGACTCATTATTACTGTTCAATGCACTGATACCAACACATATCCCAAAAATACAGGTGCACCTTCTTTGGTCCTTGCTTGCAATTGCAAGAAAAAGCATTACGTCAAATTGGAAGTGTAAAAAATCCTATCATTTACAGATTTGTTACTATTAGCTAAACTTGTATGTAATAGGGAGTTGCAAACTATTTCAGAAAGAACTATTAAGATAACACATAAGAAATTAACTTGGTTGAAGCTTGAAAAACTACTAGATAAAATGTAATCACAAAAATGACATTTTATCTGTTACGGACATTGTAAATAGTTATTGTTCCATGTTATGATATTTTAAGACATATTGTGCATATTTATATATCATATTTCTTGTATTATTTTATTTCATGAAAATCAATAAACAATGTTCAAAAAAAATAATTCTCCAACCTTCCTCCAACCAGCCACTCATCTCTCCTGATTATCTGCTTCAATTCTATGTTATCAAAATCATAACCAAATTACAGACAGCAAATCCCTATTTACACTATTCCTGTACTTGACAACACTGGAGGGAATTCATCATTACTATATATATATATATATATATATATATATATATATATATATATATATAAAGGCTGTCAGACCCATACTCAAAGATCCTAAACTTACATCCACTGACCACTTTAAATTATTTCAGTGCTCTCCACTCAGGACAAAATTCTGATGAAATTACGAATATGTACTCAACTTACCATTTATTTGCAGAAATTCCATCTACTCTCTATTAAACAACATGGCTTCTGTGATTTTCCATCTATGGTCTATAGAACCCTGGAATTCCCTAGTTTCCAACAGGCCCTCCTATACAAATGTATGGTAATGTTAAGAATAAAAATTGCTTCAGTTAGTGGCAGAATGAGAAGATAGTGTGACTGATCAAATTCATCTGTGGATTATGTAGTTATGTAGAAGCCATTACCTAAAGGTTTCACATTCAGGACAGACTGGATACAGTGATTTTGTCACTCTGAGTTATTCTATTTGAAAATTCAAAAAATACTTAAACATATGTTTTAATTCCTTAAACATTATGTTTTAATTCAGTTTAATAAATGAATAATTAATGTTATAACCATGTCTTGTTATTAATATAAAAATACTCGTGTTAATTGCATAGGGTTTTTCACTCATTTGTTATTCATCCATTTTTTCTGTGATTATTTGCTTAACCAGTGAAGAGTTGCAGGGTAGCCAGGCCCTATTCTGGCACTCATCTGGTGCAATGCAGAGAAGGCCATTCATTCTGCACAGGGCATCATCCCCCATCCCTTTCATACTTTCTGTCACACACTCACACACACACACACACACACACACACACACACACACACACACACACACACACACACACACACACACAAAAGGTGCACACCTGCACATCTTTGGACTATTTAGAAGATCACAAGTTCACGTGCAGCATATCTTTAGGATGTGGGTGAAAACTGGAACAATCAAGGAAAGTCCTTGCAGTCAAAGGAAGGATATACAGACCCTGCACAGAAAAGCATCCCAACTGAAAACGGAACTGGAGAACCAAGTAGTGCGAGGAAGTAGTGCTAACCTTTTGCACCACTGTGCAGCCCTCTTTTATTATATAATTTAAAATATCCAAGTACTACAAAATTATTATAAGATTACACTGTACTAAAGACAAAAATGCTGTATTTCCTTTTAATGTTTATAAAATATAGCATGACCTTTGTTACAAAAATATCAGACTAGTGTCATTCAGAAATACATATGAAGAGCAAAAATACAACAAACGCTCATATGTTGTAACAAAATTATTCCAAAATACAATAAACGCTTATATGTTGTAACAAAATTATTCCATTTTTGTCTTGAGATGACTTCACTTTACCAAATTAGATTGTTTGAGTTATCTTTTCAGACTTTTTTCACTGGTCCATTTAGGCAGAGAATGATTTCATTTCATGCTTTTTATAGTTCAGATTGCTTATTTTCAGTATTGTTTTGAACCTAGACTTTTATTTTATTTTACATCTGTTTACCAGGTAGAGCACCCTGATCAATACTGATCAGCTTAGGACTCAGCCCAGATATTTAGTCAACACTCTATGACTTTGCTTCAGAAAGGACTTTTTTTAATTTATACTTTCTCATGGTTTGATGACTTTGTAAATATGGAGCAGGTATAGGTATTCAACACTGCAGTCTAAAGAAAATCATGTCATTTTTTTTCATACAGATAAATGTTTAACTTGTTCAGGGAAATGTTGCATATGAGACTGTATTTGCAAACTAGCTCATTTCAGTGTTAAGACGGAATCAAAAAACTATAAAATGTTTAGATTATTTTATGTTTCGAACTAGTTGCATATATGACAGCATAAAGCTGCACTTTATGTCTCATTTAACTTTTGAGTACCTATTGCTTCCTTTTTTGAAATTGCACATTTTGTACCACAGGCCTAAATCATATCTGGTTCACAAAATATCCAGGTATTAATCTAACACTATTAGTCCTATTACTAAAGAGCAGAGGCATACAGAGTGAGGTGAAGTGCAAAATGTTAGTATAATTCCCTTTCTACAGACCCAAGCATACAGTATACTATTATTAAGCAGACTTTCACATTTCTTTTATAAATCGTGTTACAGCAAAGGTCTGGGGTACTCAAATCGCTGCCTTATAGTTTTAAATTCAACTTCTACTATGGTCACTATGATGACCTTCCACCTATAGGCCAGTAGTCAAGGACGCCCAATCCTCACTACTGGAACCAGTGGGGGACATTCACTGGGAGGATAACAGGTACACGCACATTATCTCCAGATGAAGCTCTCTGCATCAAGCACAATTTCCCTTAAGAGCACATGGGTAACACAGTCAGTCTGGGGCAGGTTTCTCCCTCTTTCTCCAGATCCCCAATAAGACTCCCCCACTGGCATAGTTATAGAGCTGAGATCTCAACTGAGTGTCCATGCCAAGACCTCCAGCTCCCTCTCTGTCCAACCAGTGCTTCATGTCCCTGCCCAAGTAGCTGAAGCACATACTCTAGGAGGTTTGATTTACACACACACACACACACACACACACACACACACACACACACACACACACACACACACACACACACACACACACACACACACCCCTGGGAAAGGTTGGCACAGGTTTACTAGCTATGCCCCCTTTTGCCCAGACTATAAAGTAGTCATGACTGCCACCAGACACTCCTGCCAGCTACCTTAAGGCTCTTCCAAGGGTACCCAATATACTCAAATATTAATACAAATGGTAGTTTGACCAAGACCAAGGCTATTAAGAGTGGCCCACACAGTGTCACCAAATAAATATGCTAGTACTCTCAAAACTTAAATATCTCTGCAAATATTAGCTAAAATGAAGGTTTAAATATATTTAATAAGAAATAATGAAATAACAAGAAAATACTAAGTATATATTCACAGTGACATCAGAGTTCAAATCACAGGACATATTTAAAATAACATTGAAGGACAGACTCAGACAAATAAAGAAAAACAATATATAAACTAAGCTTCATTATATTCTTGACTAACTCTAAGAGAGTTACTATTTCCAACTTACTTAATTCAGCAAGGCAGATGATATGGTGAATGGTCCTTCTTGTTGTCAGGCCCAAGACAGAATAAAGAATGCTCAGTCTCACTAAGAGACTTCTCAAAATAATATCTAAAATATTACTTCTGGGATAGCTTGCAGATCACTTCTGGTCATCTGACTTCTAGCTCCCATGCAAATCCCCATTGCTGGAAGCAGGCAGGATTTAGCACCTACCTGTAAAAATACACATGCAAGGGCTTTTGCTTAGATCTGTGTTAGATGCTGAAAGCCATAAACAATTTCATACCTCCATGCTTCCAGGGTAGTTCACCCCAAAGACAATACAGACATCTTCCTAATACAGACTTTGTGTCTCTGGCTATACTGAAATCTGTGAGATAGCATCTTTATGGCCTAGCCTGTAAAGTGATTTAATGTCAGATATATTTTAAAGTTTTCTGGATTGAGGTCAACCTTCTAGTTTCCTCTGTTAAAACATATACATTTAAACAGTTACAATAGTACATGTATATTTATGTTCTCTCCAATAGGGCACACTGTGGATACATTTCAAATACAAGCACTTTACAAATACCTTTTCAACACAAACATCTGTACAAAGCAGTTTGATATACATACGACATACAGTTCTAATACATTTGTAACACAAGCATCTTGTATAAATCAGTTTGATATTCACAAAAGACATATAATTATTTACAAAATTCCAGCTAGCAGTACTGGCAGTACCACCTATCATCACAGTCACAACAGGTCAAATGTGTTGGCCTCCTTAGACAGTATTGATGGCTTTACTTCTGACATCATGTCATGCCAGGAGGCTTAGAAAATAACATAGAAACACTGAAAATGCAATTAACCTCCATGACCATTCCTTTATAATAGAAACACTTGAAAGTAAATACTGTAATCCCTATTATAATATGAATATAGAAAAACTAAGGGAAAACAGTTTTAAAGTACATCCTGAAATCTCTTATCAGATTAGCTATTTTTCAGTACTTGTCTGGGGAGCCGATGTAAGCATGACTGCTTTTGAGTTGGTACTCAACATTTTCCAGAGATGTAGTTGCTGAAACTCATAAATTTATGGTTTTGTGCCTCCTTCTGTTTGATAAAAAGTATATAGTTTCAATGCTAGTGAGATAACCACAGTATGCTAATAAGGCAAAACAAGATAGCAGAGCAATTCATAAATGTATGAATGCTGTACAACAGAGCTGTGCCTAGTATATTTGAGCTTGTCCGAATACTCATGCTCAGACTGAGGGAATTGTTAAATAATGCTACAGGTTGCTGCAGCATTAGAAGATGTGTATCTGCAAGAGGCTGCTATTGCCACCACCATACCCAGTGATGCACAACATCAATCCTAGAGGTGCTGGGTTATCTAACTGTGCTTTACATTTCTTGGACTACACAATACCAATGTTGAGAACTGGCAGAATGCAGATAGGGACACCATCCAAGAAACAGTGGACATGTGTTGTCCTTGTCTGCAGCCCCCTTGGAGTCCTGGAATTCTTATTCCAGAGGATATTAAGGTATGTGTGGTAGCTATGGGGAACTTTCAGTGACCTGCTGGGGACACAGTGGGGGTATCTTCCTTCAACATGTGGGGAGAGGGACAACACTATGTGAGAATTCTATGATATAGCCTATTTCCTTGAGGCAATGGGAGACATAGCCTGTACCTACATTGAAATAAAGGCCCTGCCTGGTGGCAGGATGTATGTCACCTGCAAACGGTATCACTCCATCAACTGCAAAGTAGTTTATAATGCACAAGGTATCATTTAATATGTGTGTGCTTGCTATCCAGACAATTATCATGACTCCCATCTATATCACATCTGTGACATGAGCCAACAGTTTGCGAGAAGTGACTTCCCAGAGAGATATCTTGTTGATTATGTCTGATATACCCTGGAACACTAGCTCATGATAACCATAAGAAATCCACAAAATCAAAAATACCATGTGTACATCCATGCCCAATTATAAACAAGAAACATCACTGAGCAAGTGTATGGGCTTCTGAAGGCAAACTTTCACTGTATGAACTTATCTGGTAGTGTCCTGCAGCATGGTCTCTGGCATGAATGCAAACTTAGTGTCAATGTGTGCAATGTTACATAATATTATTATGCCAAAAAACAATGTAAACACAGCACTGCAGGACAAAAAGCCAATAAAGGTCTGCACCCACAAAAAAATAGCCGAAATCCTCCAAAAGCTATAACCCAGTTTAATTCCACAACACAAAACCGAGTACAGCTGGAGTTTCTTCAGTCGAGCTGCATAGGGCATCTGTTTGAGGCCAGTGATCCTCTTGGTGAGGTACTTATGTGGTCTTTCCAGTTGTTGCAGGTGTCTTGTAAGGTACATCCCAAATGGGGCATTGTACTCTATGATGGGTCTGATGAGTGATGCGTAGAGGGGCCCAATGACCTCTTTCGATCTGGATGCAAACCCTTTTGTGATTAGGTGGGCCACATAGAAGGATTTTCTAACCACTTTGGCAATGTGATTATCAAAGGAGAGGTTACTATCTACTTGGGTCCCCGGATCCCTTATTACATCTTCCATATTTTAGGGGGCTACCACCTATGTGGTAGTTTGTGGGTACTTTGTTTTTTCCAAAGGGGATGCACTTTTTTGCATTTAGCTTGAGGCCATGGTTTTGACACCAGGTATCTGTCTCAGTGAGACCATTTTGGAGGATGTCTGTGTCAGCCGGAGAGTCAATTATAGCCCCTAGTCTGCAGTCATCTGTGAACTTAGTCAGCCATAGTCCTCCTGTGCTTGTCTGTACTTCTGAGAAGTGTATGCCAAACAGGAGGGGTCCTAGGACTGAACCCTGGGGAACGCCACTTGTAACCAGTTTAGAGTCAGACCTAGATCCCACAACTCTTACCATGTGGGTTCTGTCCATGAGCCAGTTGGCAACCCGTCTTGTGATGTAGGGGTTTATGTTCAGGCTGGTGAGCTTGTCTATAATACCTGAGTGGGGAATGGTGTCGAAGGCCTTTGTGAGGTCTAGGTAGGCTGTGTGGACCACCTTTCCCTCATCTATAGCCTTGGTAACTGTCTCAAAGAAGTCTACTAGGTTCAGGAGGCATGATCTTCCCAAACTTCAGCGCAAACTTCACCCCCTTATTACCCCCCAAAGGCCCGGTCAACATCCCTGATACTTGTCCCACACCTCACATCTTCGTAGATCAATTGTTAAAGACCCTATCCAAGGCAAAGAACACAGCTTCCATGGGACCTGATAATATCCCAGGCTGTATTCCGCACCATCTCCAGCAAGAACTAGCTTCACCATTGAGCACCCTATTCAATCACAGCCTAATTACAGGCTTTGTGCCAGCAGAGTGGAGAACCTCCATTGTCATCCCCCTGCACAAAAGTGATGCCAATACTGACCTGAGAAACTATCGCCCCATTAGCTTGACAAGCCTGTTCTGTAAAGCCATGCAACATATTATTATGGATCTCATAAACAAGGACATAGGCAATCTCCAAATACTCGACCCCACCCAATTCAGATTCGTCAGGGGCAGTTCTTGCCTATTGAATCTAGTTGACTTCTTTGAGACTGTCACCAAGGCCCTGGATGAGGGAAAGTCAGTACATACAGCTTACCTTGACCTGGCCAAGGCCTTTGACACAATTCCCCACTTGGGCATCATCGAAACTCTAACACAACTTGGTGTTAATCCTTATTTCATCAGGTGGGTGGCCAACTGGCTTACAGATAGGGCCCACAAGGTCAAAATAGGTGCGACCACCTCTGACAGCAGACCTGTCACTAGCGGTGTTCCCCAGGGATTTGTCCTGGTACCCCTAATCTTTGGAATCTACTTCTCAGAGGTCCAGGCAAAGACAAAGGGCCTGTGGCTGACCAAGTTTGCAGATGACTGTAAGTTGGGGGATGTCACTGACTCTCCAACGTTAACATACTGCAAGAGGGGCTCACAGCTACAAATAACTGATGCCAAAATCATAGAGTTAACTTAAGCGCAAAAAAAATGTTTTATGATACCATTCGGCAAAAACACGGCCTCTACTGATTACCACATCAATAGCAACCCCTAAGCACACAACCCATGGTGAGAGACCTAGGTACTCAGGTTGACAACAATCTCACATTCGACCATTATGTGGCGACAGTGGGTTCATCTCATAAGTAATGGGATTGCATCCAGAAAAAAGGATGTTATTACCTCTCTGTACTTCTCCCTCATTAGACCTATAATTGAGTATAACACCCCATTTGATATGTACCTCTCCAAACACCTGCACCAATTGGAAAGGCCACAGAAATACCTCACAAAGAGAATTCATGGCCTCCAACACCTGTCCTATATAGACAGGCTCAAATCACTATCACTTTACTCGGTACCATACAGATTGCTTAGAGGTGATCTGTGTCTCGCCTACAAGGCAATATCGGACCCTGCCTTACTAGAGATGCTCCATATCTGTAAGTCTAACTCCTCACTCATTACTTGCTTGATAAGCCTAAATCTAATATGCAACATTAACAAAACCTGCTGGAGAGACAGGTTTGTCTCCCAGAGACTGCCCTGTCTCTGGAATAGACTTCCCATACATGTCAAACTGACCGTCTTTAAGTGCAACCTTGATGAGTGGATGGTAAACCACAAATTTTTCCCAGGGATTCCAGATTTGTCCCTCACTGACAGGGGTGACAGATGCTGACTGAGGTTTCTTTTTTTGGGGGATAAACTCTTGGCTAGGCTTGTAAGGGCCATTAGCCTAGTAACTTCCTATGATCCTATGATCCTATGCATACGCTGGTCACACTGAGGATGTATTTTAGCAATTGGGATTATGCTAATTAAGGCTCAGCTCATTATTGTTTCTGAATCACTGAATCTGCGTGAAGAACTCATCAGGATAAACACTGTGCAGGAAAGACAGTATGGTGATGGGCCTATAGTTATGGAGTTCAGTACAGTAGCCACCTTTATGTAGTGAGATGATATAAGATTTCTTTAATAGTGAAGGGACATAGTGTTCTTAGATGGAACATTTGATTAGGACAGATACTGGACAAGCAAAGGCCTCAGCTGCTATTTTGATATATTCTGCTGATAGGTTGTCTGAAGCTAAGGATGTAGATCTGATTTTAAGGACTATTTTTTATTGTGTCCTATGGGCACAGGTTGAAAGGGGAATGATTGGTTAGGAGTTATATGGGCTATAGGTATAGCTGATGTTTGAGAACTGCGGATGATGTTTAGTAGATAGGTGATTGTCTGAATAAAGACGGAGTTTATCTGATTAACAAGGCTTTCAGAAATATTGTTGGGTACAGGTTGGATGACACAGACTGGATGTAGGAGGCTATTTATAGAAGACCAGAAACATTACGATTATTTTCATTAGATTTTTGGAGGTTAACACCGTAAGAATTTTTTATCCTGTTTGAGTCTATGTTTGATTTTGTTTCTTAGGAATTTAAATGTTTGTAGGTGTGTTTCTGTTTGATTAGATTGCCAGGTTTCCCATGGTCTGTCTTTCTGTTTCATTAGTGTTTTAGATGGAGTAATTAAATATGGGGCAAGTGTACTTTTAATGCATTTTGTTCTAACACGGGATAGGGAGTTTAGGATGTTTAATAAAGTTATGTTAAACACTGTAACTGCTTTGTCTACTGAAATGCTAGGTAATCAATTCCACTTAACTGCTTTTAAGGCTGTAGTTAGTGTCAGGCTATTAAAGCTGTTAAGGTTTCTTGTGTTATTGTACCGATATTGCTTTTGTATGTTGGTTTCTTTCCTTATAACAAAGGTCAGGATGTGTTTGTTTAAGGTATCAGGAAGACAGCCAATGGTACCAGTTTTATTTGGGGAATTTGTCAGAGTTCAGTCTATGGTAGTAGACTGTTTTGATTTTTAGTTATATCTTGTAGCAGCAATGCTAAGCTGGGTGAAACCAAACAGGTTAATGACTTGTACTGAGGTACTATTGTTTAATATTTCCCAGTCCATATTAAAATCTCCAATTATGATGATTTTTTGCTTAAATTTGGTAGAGGCTCAGTGGAGGAATTCTTTAGCAAATGAGCTGTTATTTCCCAGTGGCATATAGATACCAATGATAACTATGCTTTTATTTTTATTTAGTTCAAGAGAGGACAAGAAAACTTCAGCTTTGCTCTTTTGAGGAGGAGTAGTTTGGAGGAGAAAGATTTCTAGGTTATTTTGAATGATTACTGCTACTCCATCCCTTTCCTTTTTTTTCTATCGATTTGAAGGATATTATATCCTGGAGGGAGGATATCTTCATCTTTTATGTCCTCTTTGAGTCATGTTTCTGTTGCAATGACTATTTCTAGTGTGTGTGTGTGTGTGTGTGTGTGTGTGTGTGTGTGTGTGTGTGTGTGTGTGTGTCTATGCATGAAATTCGGGAATTTTGTTTTGTATGTTGCATACAGATAGGTCAAAAGTCTTTTTACTGCTAGTCTGTAGGGGTGTGAGGAGATTATTGGGAAAGGTATAGGTATTTGGGTTTGGTATGCTGGTCCAGAGTTAGGACAGATGTCACCACTGACAGCTAATTTTTGTGATGAGAACAGGATAAAGGACTGATGTTTATGTTTTATTTTTTGGATATAAGCTATGTTTATAATAATTTTGTTTTTGTTCTGGCAATATTCTTTAAAGATGTGGATGTAGATAATATTAAAAAGAACTGAGGTTATTGGGAAGAAGCAGTTTGGAATATTATGGTGGAAAGGTACTGCTGTGGAGGATGGTGTAGGCTGGTTTTGAGGGGCATTTGTTAGTCAGGTAAAGTAAGTTACCAAGCATAGGGGAATAAGTGTAAGTAGGTGGGAAGGGTACACATTGCTATCTGATGTGAAAGAGTTAAGGGGGAGAGAGAGAATAGTGTGAGGATTCCGATAGGTATAGCTGTGGTAGTAGGAGATTGTGTGGCTGTATATATAAAAACTAATTAGTTTGTTGGACATTATTCATTATAAAGTAGAATATGGTTTCCTTTGCCTATCACCTGTAATTGAAATATGAATGTCTGAGCAACATCTTTACCTTGTATATGTACAGTATTCTCAGACATCAGATTGAATCTCTGACCACAGGCACTAGCTGGTTACTCTAAATGGCTCTTCCCATTAATCTTCTATTTGTCAGATTTGGTCCCGCCTGCACATGCGCGCATGGGTGTGTATATAGCTATATATTTTTTTATTAAAGAAGCTTCTGAAATTCACACGTATTCACTGGTTTGAAAAGTGTTTAACCATATCATTTTCAACACAGTTATAAATTCAGTTTTTCATTATGTTTGTATTTTTCATCCCCCACCCTCTTTGTTGCTATCCTTTCTCTTATAGACATATATTTATTTTGCTTATTTTTTGTTTATCTCCATTTCTTTTACTAGCACCACTGTCATTAGTGGAAACACCCAGCACATCTGGGAACGAGCCTGTCACAGTTGCCTCCACACTTCTGCCCTACCTGCACCACTTATGTCACTTACTATTGCACCCACCGGTTGTGCTGTGAGTGAAGGTAACACCTTTTATCATCCATCTTCAAATAACAAAGCTTGTGGGGAATATTGACAACAGGAGGTTGGATGCCCACATCGGCCAAATACAGACTATGGTCTAGTGACTCACTGAGTTCCAGGACCCAGTAGTGACAGTACCTAGGATGACAAGTATCTCCCGCTGGGCCTCACCTAGCAGACACTGCAGCCATGAACACCCATTCCTATCCCCCAACCTGCTGTTCCTTTCTCTTTTGTTTTAATGCCCATCCTTGCTGGTTTTATAATCCTACTGTCATAATTATCTTCCCTCTATTTGTCTGATGTCTCCTTCACCATTGTCTTCCCCCTCCCTCATTGTGATGCCCCACACCCTGTGAGTCATGTCTACCTTTCCCTGCTACCTAACCCAGCCCTCTTATTTCCCTTACTTCTTGCCACAACTTTCTCTTGTCTTCATAAAAAATGGATACCTGCCCCACAAAAATGTATTTTCTTCCTACTCCACCTCTGTCATGCTCCTTCCTTATTTGTTTATCTTCTATTCTACTCTCTGATTGTCTCCCCTTTTAATTTCTTTCCTAAACTCCCATTTCCAACTGGGAAAAGCCGAAAGTCACTATGGTAAAAAAAATAGAGAATCACACCACACACAGTGCCTAAAAGGGCTTTTAAATCCTTTAAGTTTTTGTGGTTGGACTGTGCATGATAAGACACTGAAAGTACCACTGATGCCCACGTACAACCAATGAGAGATGACATGGTTTGCTGTACTGAAGCAATGAAATCTTACTGATGTCTTGTCTAAGGTACATTGGTCTTGGTTGTCATTGGTTGTGAAAATGAGCTGAGTGTCACTGCAGGAGACTTGTAAATATGAAACAGGGTAAAGATGACATTTTTAGTCTTACTGCTTCCATAGCTCACTTTGGTCACAAAGTGATTTGTGAAGTAGCAATACACAAAGGACTTGGATCTTCTCAGAGTTGCATGGTTGTTTTTCACTTTTCTGCTTCCAGTCTGTAAATGTGTAAACTTGCCTGCTGTGTACTTTCCTGACACCTTCAGTATAACTGCTTCTTTGGCTGCCCTTGCAAATGCATAGTTCAGTAGAATATCACTGAAGAAGTTCACAGATTCCAATCCCTTGAGGTTTATCTTTTGTTTTGCTTTGTTTTCCAGTCTGCCAGTGTGCAACACTTACCTGATAGGTACTTTCATGACCTTCAGTCTGACTGTCCCTATGACTCACCTTGTTAAAGAAATGCTATGTAGAATATAACTAGATAACCCTGATGGTTCAAATGTCCTCATTGCTGAATAGATGTTTTATTTCCATGACATTTATATTATATTACAGATACACTGTACCTGATGATGTCAGGACTGGTGTAGGCCAATAAATCCTCTTGATTTTCTGTATCCCATTTATCCTGTTTAGTTTCACATTTCCTAAGTTCAAGTACTTCACCTTGATGTCTGTGTGTATGTCTCATACCCTCTTCTCTATGGTGTTCTGCTTCCCTGATTTAGTCATCAGCTCCCATTGCAAGTTTTGCCTGTTTCTGTTGGTTTCTGTTGCAGTACTGCCACCTCTACCAACCACTCTTAACCATCCTTACTTTAATTCCTCCCATAAAACATTTCTCTGCATATCTGTATCCTTGGGTTACAACAATAGATCAGCACCTTAGCATTGCCATCCATGTGCACAGTATCACACTGACTCCTCTAGACACTCATGCATGATCAATGTTTACAACAGATGCTTGCACTTTACTGTGGCCATGACTTGGTCTAACACAGATTTCCACTAAGTCCTTACGGCAGCTCTGATGAGTAGCTCATCACTGTGCTCACTGGTCTGACCACATGCATTGCTAAGGAGCCTTTGGGATCATCATGCATGCAATGTGAATAGATTTGCCTTGGCTGCAATCCTACACATGACGTTTCTGAATCCCAGCATGGTGTTATTGGACAAAAACATAATTAGAGTAAGTAAACGTGAGGTAAGACACTTGATATTTACTTGAAAATGTATTGTTAAAGTAACACCTTTTTTTTCAGTAAGACAAGTATGAAGAGAGCAGAATGGAAAGGATAAGAAAAGTAACAGGGGATATAGAAGAAAGTCAGGAGGCTATGATCAGAGTAGCAGAAACATATCTGAATGAACTATATGACAAGGGAGATGAGCAGTATTAAGGGTGGGAGGTATGTAAATTGTCATGTAAGGAAAACAGGGAGCTGGAAAACGAAACTGTAGTAGAAGAGCAGCAAGGACAACCCAAAACTGACCTCTAGAAAGCAGATCAAGAAATAAACAAGCTTCACTGAAAAACTGTGGACACTCTGCAGCTCAAATATACCTTTCACCACTTCAATGCATTAAAAAGACAACCAGTAAGAGCTTCTGAACTTAGCAGAGTTCTTCTTCAGACTGCTTTCTAAGCCATTCTTACAAATGAATATACATGCAACATAGGTTCATAGGTTTCAAAGGTGTGTACTAGGCTAACGACCCCTGGTGCCTTTTTAAGCCTAGCCAGTCATCCCAAATCTCTGACAAGTTCTGGTACCCTTGATAATTATAAGCAGGGGCTTGTGAAATTAAACATTTACAAGCAGAAGTCTGGGAAATTAACTATTTACAGGCTGCCTGTATTCATTAAAGACACAGGTGCCAAACCAGGGATGGATTTCCTGTTCCCCATCCAATAGTCATATGACAAGCCTCAATGTTCAATAATAATCATTAACATTTTGTTTTACTTCCTATTGTGCTTAAGAACACACATACAGTTAATATAACCATTCAATCCCGAGTGAAGACTTGTGTTAACCCTTATTTGCCATTTCTATTCTCTTCTCTTCTCTAAATTCTAATTCATCATTATGATCAAGAGACTTGCAACGTGGAGGGTGATGGCACACCCTGTTGTGGACCCTGGCTGTGAGAGGGGGCTCTAAGATGTACTGCTGGACTATGACTGCTGCTACACCTAGAATTGCATCATGGTCTCTCTCCATGTTCATCCAGAAATCACAGTGTACAAACTTGCAGGTGGCTGCAACTAATCGTGTAATTCATTTTTATTCCTCAGTCACTTCACCATATTGTTTTCTCTTATTTGCATTCACAGTGGGCTCGTAACCATAATATTGCTTCATGTCATTATACCATCATTAGCATATGATGCTGGCCACTCAAATGTACTTGCTTATTTGGTAGTGCTACCTGTCTCTCTGAATTGGCCCCACACTAAGCAGAACCGCTCTTCATATAATTGTGCCTAATGCATTATGCTATTTATTTCTGAATCTTGGGGACTGTGTGCGTGAAAAGATTCAGGAGTCTTCAGAGACAAAATTACTGATGCTTAATGTAATAATAAAAATGTTAAATGTAATACAGTCACACTTCTCGTGAATAATAATTTTATTTTGGACTCTTCTTTTTAAGCCAAAGCCTAACAGGTATCCTATTACTGAAACAGGTTCTAAGTACTTCATTTATAGGTTCATAAGTAAGTACTAGGCTAACTGCTATTGCAGACCACTTTAAGCTTATCCAATTTCCACTTCAAAGGTGAGAATCAAACCCTGTACTTTATGTCTTTGAGCTAAACATCTTAACAATTATGCCAACTCCCTACCAGAGAATCAAACCCTGTACTACATGAACTCCAGCACACACCCCTAACCTCCACACCAACTGATAGAACACGTCTTACACTGCTTTTCCAGACATTTGTTTCTTTCTCCACACCCTTAATATTAACTGATATATTTAATTGCCTTTTCAGTGCATACATTTTGTTTATAGCAAATGCTTTTGAAAAACTGTGTTCGTATTATTTTTTTGAGCTGACTAATAAACACCTTTAATACTTGGTTCAATGTGACTGGTTGGAACATAGGTTGTATTTCTTAAGTAATGTAGTTAAGCAATCACTGTGATTGTTTGAAGTATCAAAAAATACTGTAGAAGCAGTGCCAGATATACGGGATATGATGTGTTATTAATAAATGAATGTTTGAGTGTACCTAGTGAGCGGCTCCTTATTATACTGCATTTAGTTAGCTTAGCTTTACCTTCTTTCGCTCGTTAACAGCATACTCTGTACTTTGCAGGACTGCAGATTCATGTATTTCCAATAAGGTTATAAAGCACACATTTTGATCTTTAAAAAAACAGAATTCAGAAGAAATGTTTTGCATAGTGCTTTGATTATATATACATGGAATGAGAATTTGCCTAGTATGTTTAATTTATAGGTCATGGTACATTTATGGAAACACATTGCCTGATATTTGCGACCGCAATAAATCTTCTATCTTATATAACATAGAAGGTTTGAAATAATGAATAAGTTTAATGAGGCACAGAGTAATTACAGCTGATGCTATCTTTACTGACTTGATCATTGCAAAGATGAGCACATTTAAGTATTAAAAGAAACAAGTACTGTTTTCTTCTGCTATTATTTTTATTTGAAATAAGCTCTAAGTTTTTTTTATTATACGCATGTCTGCTTAATCTTAGTTACAGGAAACAGAGCCAGTGACATATAATTACTGTTATAGGTCCATTACAAATAATTGTATTTCATTTAATCGACATGCAATTATTCAAGCCCCAAAAGTGTAAAACCCAGGGAGATTGCTAGTCAAAACAAGGACACTGCCAACGTTGCAAAATACAATTTTTTTTTTTTGCAGGGAATAATCTCTGCACTTCCTGACCAGATAGATAGCTCAATCAACTCCCAGACTTCACAAACTTGGAGAAGAGGAAGATAGCAAGGATAACGCAAAACTCACCATCTTGCTCTTCTCCAAGTCTAGCTGTGACGACACAATGCCTGCGATCTTTCAGGTTCTATATTCTGAGCACTGATCAACTGACCCGTGACAAACACTAGAACTCTCCTGTGTTACCTTAGAAATCAGAAAGGGTGTTTTGTAACAGACTATACTATCCTGAAATACATATATGTATGTATGTATCCATCTATATATATATGTGTGTGTGTGTGTGTGTGTGTGTGTGTGTGTGTGTGTGTGTGTGTGTGTGTGTGTGTGTGTGGGTGTGTGTGAGAGAGTGTGTGTGTGAGGGATTGCATAGGGTTGAGGGAAAGCCTTAGAGGGTTGTTAGATTTAAGTGGTCATTTGGTTGCTTATGCATGTACTCATAGTTTGTATGTGTGCGTAGAGTGGTAAAGGCTGTACAGATGTCATGGCAGTCAGGGTTGACTGGAGAGATGCTTTTTTATTGATGTGAATTAATAACTGTTCATCAGGGGTGTAGTGTCTGGTAGAGGCTTAATTAACCATTTGATATCAGCTGTAGTGTTCACTGGTGTGTCCTTAGTGGTATTAATGTGAATTAGGACCGTGTTCTGTGCAAGTCAACAGATGACAAGCCATGGAGGAAGCCATGCTGCACAAAGCTGCATCTGACATAGGAAATGGGCTGGGAATATTTCATCAATGTCATGACTTTTTCACATGGACACCATCTTAGGAATGGCATGGAAGGGTTAGAGGTATACTTTGTTGCCTTACTTCTAAGCAATTGGTCTGGTAATAAGGTAGAGTTAGCAAAATATGATAAAGCAATGTCTCAGAAGTGCAAAAGGCTTGGTGGCTCTTTGAAGGACTATTTACCAGTGTGCAGCTGTTTATTGTGCCTTGCTGCTTATCCATCATTTGATTAATAGCATGGCAGAGTTAGATAAAATACACAAGAGTTAAATTAAGAGGAGTAAAAGCTTGGTTGTGCCTGGGGGCAGTTTTCCAGCATGTGACCATTGTACTTGTTAGTGGCTACTTGGTTTTGCATTTGGTCACTGGATTATTCTTTCATTTGTGTTTTGCAATTTTGTGAAGATAGGGTGGTTGTCTTTAATATATACATATATATATATATATATATATATATATATATATATATATATATATATACATAAACACACACAAACACACACACACACACACACACACACACACACACACACACACACACACACACACACACACACACACTCCATATTTCCCCAAAAATAAGACCGGGTCTTATATTTTTTCCCCTGCCAAAATACGCATTAGGGCTTATTATCAGGGGATGCCTTATTTACCCCCCATACAACAATCTATATTTATTCATTTATTCATGTACACAAATCGACATTTATTCATGTACACAAATTGACATTTATTAGGTACTTTTCCGTTATTGGGCAACAGTTTTAGGTAAAGCGTTAACGGTTTAGTGAGAATTCTACATAAACAGTGCAACAAACATTTCAACTTCAGAATATCTACACCTTGGCTTGCACAGTGCAATATTTCATACTTAACAGAAAGTGCAGAAAAATCTCAATACATGTGTATTGGAGGAGGGGAATAAAACAGGTGAATAATTGCCACTTTTTGAGTGGTGATGCTTTCTTTATTCCTTACCCGAACCATAAGAGAAGAATGATGGAAAGTCATAAAAATGAAGTCTGGGAACTAGTGGCCTTGCTTTGTAATCACCCCTTGATCATGAAACATTACCTTAATACAATAAAGTAAAAAAAGTGACAAGAGCTTCTGGCCGCTGAAAGCAGAAGCAATCCATTCTGTTGCTCCGATAACGGAAAAGTTATTCAAATACAGTCATGTCATCTTCTTCTGGAACATTGTCATAAGTCTGCAACCCCTGAATTCTGGCCTGAATTTCTTGCAACTCCATTTCCTGTAGAACCATTTGCCCCAATCTGTCATGCCTAGCAATAGAGCTCTCCTTAAATGAGCACTGTTTGCCCATGTAGCCTGCTCTTAGTGCATTGGCAACACAGCTGTCAGTCATTTTATCCCATGAATTCTTCATCCAAGTCACAACCTCTTGCAGGCTAGGCTTCACAAAGTTTCCACGCTGATTTCTCTCCATTCTATTTTCAGTGTAGTCATTGAGTTCCATGCACTAATGGTTCTTGAATGGCTTGTTTATTGCAATATCAAGAGTCTGGAGATAGGCAGTCATTCCTGCGGGAATCATTATTTGATCTATTCTTCTTTGTGCAAGGAAGTTCTTCATGTCTTTAGCGTAGTGAATGCTGGCTGAATCCCAGACTAGCAAACCTCTTTCACCACCTCGCAAAACAAGTGGCAGCATTACATCGACCCACTTCCTTATAACTGCTTGTGTGCACCAGGCTTTTTTAATTTCAAGAAAGTAAATGCCTGAAGCACGTTCAATCTTATCTTTCTTGCCCTTACTAATGATTAGAGGTGGGGTTTTCTTTCCATCTAGACAAATTGTCAAAATACAAGTAACACATGCACTTTCGTAACCAGTGGAAGGAATGTAGATTGATGAGGCACCCATCTGATCAATTGTTGTTTGAGATCCTTGGCCCATAAACACTGCAGTTTCATCCATAGCAATCATGTTGGAGAGTTGGTATTTAGAAAAGTCGATGCCATCAACAAAGGACTTGAATGCAAGTGCATGTTTAATAACTTCAGTATCTTCCAGCTTGAACAGTGTTGTTGATCTTCTTAGAGACAGTTCATATCACTGAAGGAAGCCATCCAGCCAATGTTGTGATGCTTTGAATTCTTCTGAGGATATTTCTAACTCTGGTGCCATTGCTAGGACAAATGCTTGAATATCAGCCCTGTGCACAACCAAAGCCTTTGCTCTCATGTTAGCAATCCATTCACAGATGGTGTCTTCCAGCTCAGGAAATAATGGTTGCCGACCTGATCCACACTTGCACTTCTTAACATTTCTCTCATCCGCCTGTTGACTGAGGTTCTCATACACTGCTCGTCATTTTCAGACCATTCAGAGATCCAACTTCTTCTCTTTGCAGAAAGTCATCAGATTCTTTCCCCAGGAGCCCTCCATGATTCCTTTCTTGTACTCGACGGAATAGCTCTTTCCTTTTGCACTCATCTTGTCTGGGGAGGGGTTAATTGAAGACTTACGAGACAGGAGTGGCAACACAAAATGGCGACGGTTAAGAAGACACAACCACACCCATTCATTATCAAGTGCGCACGTTTTACATGCTTTGTCTGTGCTTTGACTAATCAAAGTACACTTGCCAGTGTTTATGGGCCAAGGATCTCAACTGTCAAGTGTGAGTGAGGATTAGGGTTACAGTAAGAATCTTGGAAGACTCTCAGGGAAAGAATCTTATGACTTTCTGCAAAGAGAAGAAGTTGGGTGTCTGAATGTTCCAAAAATGGCAAGCAGAGTATGATAACCTCAGTCAACAGGTGTCAATAATATTATTATTTTATAATTCAACATGTCCGTCGTGTGTTGATGATATTAACTGGGGCTTATTTTTGGGGTAGGGCTTATATCATGACCACCCTGGAAAACCCATGCTAAGCCTTATTCCCTGGTTAGTTCTTATTTATGGAGAAATACTGTGTATATATATATATATATATATATATATATATATATATATATATATATATATATATATATATATATATATCTTAGTACACTTTAAAGAAGTGAAACTAAAGAAATCATATATTTAATACTTGATGCAACTACTATGCTATTACATCTAACAAATTTAAGCAAGGCATACTTTGAAGAAGCAAAACTGAAGAAATTAGTGCAACCACCACTATACTATTTACTTTACCATAGGTTCATACTAAGCTAACTGCACTTGCGAGCCATTGTAAGCCTAGCCAATTATCCCTTGTGAGACTCAAACCCTGCACTTTGTGCTTGTAAGGCAAACACCTTAACCATTAGGCCACCCACCCAACCTGGGCATTAGAAGTCTCTGCTTGGTTTTCTTACTAAAAACAAAATCCAAATAATGAAGTTGTGTTGAAGAAGTTTAACATTATCATATGTTGCAGTGTGGTTCTATTTTGCTACCACTTGGTAAGGAACAATTGTATTTGCTGGATAGTGTCCAGTTAATCCAGGAAGCTTAGCATATCTTCAACAGTTGTATACTGTTTAGTTAAAAACAGAAATATCATGCTTAAGTGGGAATTGCTGGCATTTAGACAGCGGCTGAAGGGTATGAACTATTACTGACTTGCTTGCTGTAGTCCTCGATTTGATTCCCACAGCCTTCAGTTTGCATACTGTGTGAATCTGAGCAAGTCATTTAATAAAACAGTGTTTTGGATTGAGTCTGAAAAAATATCCATAGCAATCAGTGCTCCACCCTGGTTAAAGTAGTATAAATAAAATAATACCTTAAGTGACTGTCTATCAATGCTAGTGCAGTTATGAGAAACAAGCTAGGGAGTAACATCATAGAAGGAGCGCAACTGTTAATATGTAACATATATTTGCCAAAAATATGCAATCACAATAAATATTGATTGTGGGAATAATATACTTGTGTAGTATTCAACATGAAGTACAGTGATCATCAATTACATTAGCTTTGTTGTAATTAGTTAAAATATGTTACCACCTCAGTTCAGATGGGCTATTGTTTCAGGCAGCTATAATGGTTTGTCAACTTAGTCAGGACATCTGTATTCAAATAGCAAGTTCAGATTGTTATAGCACGCATACAACACCTTTCCCCTAGTTTAAGAACTGCATGTAGGAAAGACCTCCCAAGACATCATGCAATGCAATTAACACTGAGACTGTTTAATCTTGTGAATGGGGATATGTCTTTTAAAGTTATGCTAATCTGTTTGGTAGGATGGCTATAATAATCAGTCAGTAGGAATGATGGGATGTTATAGCAGAACAGGTGTAAATGCTTTTTGAGGCTATATATCAAGATATAAATATGACATCCAACTAAGAAATCTGTGTGAAAAGGAAGCCGCAAAAGGGGACCAAGTATCAGACAGGTGCTGCTATGTAGAAAAGGCCAAATGGGGCACTCAAGAGAAAGTGGTCAGAAGTGGTTGACCCCCCCCCCCCCACACACACACACACAATTACCTTGCCTAGCTGCAGGGCAAGCAAGCAAGGAGGTACTTCCTTTGTATGATGATCTGGTAATGTTTAATGAGGTACTTCCTTTGTATGATGATCTGGTAATGTTTAATGAGGTACTTCCTTTGTATGATGATCTGGTAATGTTTAATGAGGTACTTCCTTTGCATGATGATCTGGTAATGTTTAATGAGGTACTTCCTTTGAATGATGATCTGATAATGTTTAATGAGGTACTTCCTTTGCATGATGATCTGGTAATGCTTAATGAGGTACTTCCTTTGCATGATCATCTGGTAATGTTTAATGAGGTACTTCCTTTGTATGATGATCTGGTAATGTTTAATGAGGTACTTCCTTTGTATGATGATCTGGTAATGTTTAATGAGGTACTTCCTTTGTATGATGATCCGCAACGCTTTAATGAGGTACTTCCTTTGTATGATGATCTGGTAATGTTTAATGAGGTACTTCCTTTGTATGATGATCTGGTAATGTTTAATGAGGTACTTCCTTTGTATGATGATCTGGTAATGTTTAATGAGGTAGTTCCTTTGTATGATGATCTGGTAATGTTTAATGAGGTACTTCCTTTGTATGATGATCTGGTAATGTTTAATGAGGTACTTCCTTTGCTTGATGATCTGGTAATGTTTAATGAGGTACTTCCTTTGTATGATGATCTGGTAATGTTTAATGAAGTTATAGGCATAGGTAAGTATGATGTGGGATTTCTACAGTTGTTAGATTTAGAAGTGTTTCTGTAGATTTCAGGAACTTATGATTGCAGGGTATTGATATAACCCTTCTTTCTTAAATTTGAGGGATCCTGTGTCAGGGATGGTGCATGCCCAAATGAGCAGACCTCAGCATGTAGGGGTATCCACTTTTCTAATGCCACTTTTTGATAGCAGTAGGTAGGTACCACTTTGGTAGATGCTGGTAGCAGACATGATGGCAGGAAATGCTGCTGGGGTAGATTGCATACAGCAAGTTCAGAGTGACAGCCATTCAGTGCAGCACATTAGAACTCACATTCCTCAAGTGATAGTGTGTGTGTGTCGGGGGGGGGGGGTATGTTGAATTTTTCAATCTCACAGACAATAAAGGGTTTCAGCAGATTCTAGAATCAAAGCTACTCAGGCTCAAAGACTTAATGGCTGCTCTTGCAACATTGTTGAGTTGCAGGCTGGCAATGCCTGGGCAGAATCCTCTGATAATAGGATATTGTGCTTGTCTTTTTGATGCCAGTCAGAACAGAATGGGTGTGTCAGCAAATACTACCCGGTCAAAATGAAAGTTAATTATGTATCGCTTGATACAGTCAGAGTAATTAGGTCCATAAATGACCTTTGGTTGGTGAAGCCAGATGTAGAGACAGCTTTACAGCACCTACCTATTAGCAAGGAAGACTGTCATTTATTTCATATGATGTTGGTTGGGAAATTCTTTTCTATTAAGGTGATGGCTAATGGCTGTGGAGTGTCATGCACAACTTTTGAAAATATTTACACAGTGCTGCAATGGAGTTGGGAGTATCGGGATCATAGGTGCAAGGAGGTCCATTATGTAGATGATTTCTTGCTGGTGAGGATAGTATGCCAGTCGTAGAGGCAGGGATACAGATTTTCAGTCCTGTTGCTTAAGACATGGTATTCCATTAGTGGAAGGATAATAGAAAAGCCTGACACAGACCTTCACAGTTTTAGGTGTGGAGACTGATATTTTTTCACAAACTTTAGGTTGGCTTAGGATAAGCTGCAGACTCTTACAAGCAATCTGCTGGATGTATACAAGAAGGACAAGGCAAGGGTGAGTGATATTATAGGGCTTCTGATGTTATTCAGTTTTGCATACATGGTAGCAGTTCCATTTCAGGTTTTAACAAAATCCACGCCTGGATTATTGAGATGCATCGTTAAGTATGGGCGCCTAGGCAGGTTAGGCTAGACCTGGCAGTGTGGTTACAGTTCTTAAAGCTGCATAGCAGTTTGTACTTTTGGTCTCAAGAATGGACTGCAGCTTTGGATTTTGAGTTGTACATGGATGCAGTTGGAGTAGCAAGCATGGGGGATTACATAGTAGGTCAGTGATTTTCTAGTAAATCATCAAAGGACTTGGGAAATGAGGTTCACAGAGACATCATATTTCTTGAACTCATGACAATTTGGGCAGCATCAGTAGTTGAGCTTATTAATAAGGAATAATATTTTACTTGAAAAATCAGGCTGTGGTAGCTGCCTTAAATAAAAATATTACAAATTCAGTTGTGGCACAGGTTTCATTCAGCGCACTACTGCTGCAGAGTTTAAAAGTAGGTCATTATCAGCCTGGTATTATTCTAGATAATTTGATGAGGTTGCTGAGAGCTTATCATGGTTCCAGCAACATAGGCTATAGGTGCAAGTTAGAGGGGGGCCCATTTCTAAATCTCATAGCCCATAATACTGATGTTCACATTCCTGAGACAAGAATACTGACAACACATAATCACAAATGGCTCAAGTTTCCTAGGACAAGTAAACACTTGTCCAGCATGTAGAAATATGCCCCTTTTCGCCACTGTAGTGCAATCCTGGAGTTTATATATATATATATATATATATATATATATATATATATATATATATATATATATATATATATATGGGTTCCATTGACGTAGTTGAACTTTTACAAGTTCAAACCACATATGGTAAAGACCATACGTTCGAATTAAGTTTTTATTCACTTCAATGTGGTGTGATCTCGGAGTTGGTATATTTAAGTAGCGGGGGGGGGGGTGTGGGGGTGCAGGGGGGCTTGTCCCCCTGCTTATAGCAAGTTATTATTTTGTACGCTGTGTTTTTCTTTTTGAATAGTTGAAGTTCTTCTAACTTAATGGTTCGACCATTACGTGTTCGGAGTTAAGGAACTTCGACTATCTAATATAGACTGTCTCTCTCTCTCTCTCTCTCTCTCTATATATATATATATATATATATATTTTTTTTTTCACCACTGTAATGCAATCCTTGAGTTTATATATATATAGTTAGGGGGGTGTTGGCCCATGTGTTTGCATTTGGTGTTGGACAAGCATTTTCTTGCCAGGGAAACGTGAGCCATTCATGATTTTGTGCTGTCAGTATTCTCATCTCAAGAATTTGGATGTCGGTATTATAGGCTCTGAGATTTTGAAGCAGACCTGTTACAGGAGTATGGCTATATCCAAATCAAATACCAAACGATGTCTGGTGGTTTGGCTGAAGTGTGTAGATTGGTTGCTCAGGCAGTCTTTGGATACGAGCATAAAGGAAATGTAAGCATGAGCATTATGTGGATCATTGTCAGTGTTGTAAGTTCTCTTCAACTGCAGGATGGATTCCCTTCTGTTAGTTTGGTCCTATGATATTTAACTCACTGGTGAGAGGTGCGGAATACTACAGGTTGGAGATGGTGGGTGCCATTAGAACTATTAGGACTTATGTGGTAGCCTTGAGCTTTGCTCAGCAGGCACAGGGGCTTTACAGGAATCAATAAACACTGGCAGTAGGCAGACTACTCAGGGGATGGAGAAGGCTGAAGTGTGGTCAGCTAATAGAAAGCTACCCTTAGGTAAGGACTTAGGCTTTAGAAGTATTTCATAAGTTCAGTTAGAATTATGAAATGTGTACCACATTATTATTGTTTACTGTGTTTTTATACTAATGGGAATATAGGATAAGAGAAATGATTGGTAATGAGTGTAGGGGTACAGCACAGTCTTATTCTGGGGAATGTTTACTTTGCATCTGACCAGGTGCTTGTGTGACTAACATTGCCCAAGAGTGACCAAGGATATATACAACAGCATATTCTTCTATAAGTAAATGATGAACCATTGTTAAGTCTTGTTAGCCAGGCTATGATGCTCTTGCCATAAAAGCCATAGATTAGGGTCAGGGAGTTGTGTTTAGGCACTGTCAGGGCAGCTTTTGCTTGTACAGTAACTTTGAAACATTATTAAAAATGTTATTAAAGATGGCATTAGTTAAGCAACACTTGGAACCTCTCTGACATGCTGCAGATTCATTTAGGAGTCAAGTGGCTTCTGATTCATCTCCCATCATCCTAAAGTTGAGAAAAAAAGTCTTTCACTCTGAACTGCAACAAGCCCCTTGCTACTAGTGCTATTACTCTAACATGCTGATTTCCATGAAATACCCCTCAACTGTACAGATTTTCACAGAATGTCCAAATTTATTTTTGGTCTGTTTCTCATAAAAATTGTGTTTTTTGACAAATAACTTGGATGATTTAAGGATTAAAATCAATAAATAATTACAATAATTTGGGTTTTATCCTTCAGAAAATGTATGGTAACACAAATTCTGTTATTCTAGCCACTTTCTAAGTTTATAGGAGCAATATTTAAAATGTATCCTTATTTTTGGGCTTTTGTCCCCCATTTTGTCAGGCTTTGTCCGAATTTCTTGCAGGAAGAGGTTGAGAGGTATGCACCATAAATGCAGTATCAGCATTTGTTACAAAAGCTTCAGAATCACACTTGGCTTCTTATAGGAATGCTGATACTGCAGTTATGACCCATTGGCAACTGCTGAATGCAAACCCTAATAGCTTACACCCAGGGGAGCCGCGCTCCTTTTACTCTTAAGTTATGGCTCTGGATGGAGCTTTCATAAGATATGATGAAGTGGGCAATGAGGTAATACTCTCAGGCTTATTTGGGATACATAAGATAAAAAAGGATAGTAGAGGTAGGCTAGGGAAGTTAGCTAGCTCTATTAACTTATGCTTGTCTAGTATAGTATGTATTACCAGTCTATGCAAATGTGTTTCTTTACAGGTTTTAATAGGTTGTATCTCAAAGGGCATTCTTGTTTTATTTTGGACAGAGAGAAGAGAAGAGAAGAGAAGAGAAGAGAAGAGAAGAGAAGAGAAGAGAAGAGAAGAGAAGAGAAGAGAAGAGAGGTGTGAGGGCAGGTAGCTAGGTCTATGTCCTGTGATATGAAAACGTTACTGGAAAGACTATAGGGGTCTGATGTGGCTGCAGCTTATGCCTGTTTTGACTAAGATGTGTCAATAAAATGGTTACCCTCAATCAGTTTTATTGTATTTAGATGGTAATTGTTTGGGATGCGTGCCAAAAATATGAGCTACTATCACTCATTTAAAAATAAAAAGATTTAACAATTATTAGGGCTAAATTTCCACATATTATAGTTATATAGCCTGAGATTGTCAGGTGAGTTTGGAGGAGTCTTAGAAATGGATGATTAAAGAGAGAACTGGAAAGTTCAACAATTATAATGTGGCAGCTGCTCCAGTGGCATACAGAGCTAAAGCCCTGACTATGGCCCAGCTAACCCAGGTTCGATTAGCAGCCCAGGCATCTGAAAGAGCAGCAGGGAAGGGATGGGATGCCCATCCTGGATGGGAGAGCACTCAATGATATGGTCCCTAAGGGGAGCCTTAGTCCAAGGAGGGGAGCTGGCCTCCGATCCAATCAATGAGCATGGGACAGCAGGGAAAGGGAAATGGCTAAGGCATAAGCAACCCTCCCAGATGGAAGCTGAGCCCCCAAGATATCCTTAGGATGCATGACCAGCCCCAGAAATACCAGAGTAAGTCCAGGGAGATAGGAGAATGGCTGATAGACCCAGAGTAGATGTGGGCACTGCAAGTCAGTCAGGTACAAATGAGGTCTGAAGGGACAAATAAATAGATAAATAAAAACAGTCATAATGTGGCAAGGATGGCAATGAGCTTAGGAATTTTAGTTCTGCACCACAGAAATTTTGATTAGAAGGACCCTGTTTGTTATAGAAAAGATGGTGTGAATTTGTCCAACAATGGACTCGATCTCATTAATGTGCAATACAAAAAATAATTGCAGCAGGAGCTAGTAGAAGTGGGGGGAGGGGACATCAAATGATTGAGTCACAAAAAGTCTAAGCGTGGATTTACTAATGGAAAAGGTGGTTGACTCATTGGGGTAGATCCCTGTGGAGGCGGCTGAAGTTTTGGGAATGCTGCCTGGTAGATGCAGAATTGTCTGGAAGGAGAATGAAGGCAAGTAACATGTCCTTTCATGTAACAAGATCTAAGATGGGTGGCGGGAAGGGGAAGGAAAGTGACGCAGTTAATGTGCTCATTAATATGGCAGCTGCTATTCTACAGGTACAATGAAAAATATTTTACAATGCAACTGAAGATTTTACATTTGCTTCCTGAAATTAGTTTTTAGCAAACTGTAGAAACATTTCACTGCTTTTGCTCATTTGACACGGTCACAAGAACATTTCAATAAAACATAAGAAAATAATTTTGAAAATCATCAGCATTAATGAACTGCATTTAATTTGACCTGTACTTTTTTTTTAACTTAGTTAATTTTATGCATTTAATTTCAGATGTACAGAACAAACATATCATGAATGTGATTGGAGTCCATTTTGGATTGTAGTCCAAATATTTTTTTGTTTTCTATGCAAATCAGCTTCACAACAATAGGAGGTAAGGTAAAAAAAAAATGAAATATATCTAGATAAACAAACACTAAAGTAAAAAGAGTTAAGAACAAATATTTTATATTATACAGCCAGTTTCAAAATGATGTCAACTTTCAACGTTTTCATTGAAGATTTTTCAGCAAACACTTGCCTTTAGAGTACATCACAAAGATGACAATTGCTGATTTTAACTCCCAGTTCAAAATGCTTGTTGTATTCTGACAGAACATGTTAAATAACTTTGAGGAGGCACACTGAGAACTTAGTATTGAAAAAAAAATGCTAATTTATTTATTTTCTGCTCCTGGCAGGATGCCAAGTCACAGAAAGAAGTGCATTAAAGAAAACTTTACAGTGAGGTGGCTTGACTGTCTTTCACAAATAGTATTTATTGTGTTTAATGTGCAGTGACTTTTGCTGGAAAAATGTTGAATAATTAATCCATATTCTAAAGCTAACCTTTAATTTTAACATGTTAAGTGTTCAACGTTTGTTATAAGCATTGAGTCACATGCACAGCTAAAGCATGATGCTGTTTATGAAAACACAAGTTTAATTTATCCACTGAAAGAACTCCAGCTGTCAGTGTTCCATTATTTCCCATTTAATTTTTTTCTAGTTGTAAAATATGTTGTTCAGATCTGTAAAGACAAGAAGTTGAATGCTGCTCATACAGGTGGAAATGCATGTAGGTATTGTGAGAACTCTGCAAGATATTCTCAAAAAAGCCACTGAGCTGACGTGGTTCAAATGATTGGTGATAACTGACTTCTAGGAATAAAAAGTTCTAAAACCAAAGTGAAGCTACCAGTGAAGGAGAAAGCTTAAGCATTGCTTTGTTTGTTTTTTCATCTTTTATGCACTATTTGCAATGTTAATAAGATCAGCACGAAAGTTACAAAGATAGTGACAGCTATGCATCTCTGCTGAGTTGTCTTGTGTGCAGTTCCAGTGTCAGCATATATCAAATGCTTATTAAGCAAACATGGGATGGAGCAATATACTTTGATGTTGAAACGTATCATACTGACTGTTCTTTGGATGCTGATAATGAAGCTTAGTATAATGCTCTATTCTGCATCAGACATGTGCAAATAATGAACTCTGCTCTGAAAGAATGCCAGAACTACTCAGTGTAATGTGACTGCTCCTTTTATCTTAAAGACTATGCTGAATAATGCAGAAGATAAATTGTGAGAACTTGGGGTGTTAGACGAAACAAATGCACTCTTGAGGGGTGGCATTCTGCATAACTCATAGTGTTGAAATGGTACCCGAGTACTTGGGTGCTTTATTGCATTCCATGACAAGAAGGCACATTAAAGTCATGTTTTATGCAGATACAATGTTTTAGTTTTGTGTAATTACTGGTCACAATTTTTTGTGATTACACACACACACACACACACACACACACACACACACACACACACACACACACACACACACACACACACACACACATACAGAATTTATGCCAGATTCATAAATGTTATCACAATGTGTACACTATGCGTACACTTAGTGTAACCTTTCTGGGTGAATAGATAGCACAAACATTATGCTATGGATGTTCTTGAATTCAGAAAGTGTATGAATCTGGTCTAATTGTTCTGCAATTTCTGTTTTGGTATGCTCATCCCCTTGATTTTTGTATTTTTGTTTTTACAGTGAAGTGCTGTCTGTGAATGATCGAATATTTTTGCCCTGCCTTTCAATGCATTTCACCAGGCATAAGTGCGCTGACATGACATTTTGTTATGTTTCCCCTATTTAGCAGGATTAGCCAGATAGTAACAACTGGAATTTCATATTAACATAATGAAATGAAAATCCTTTGTAGGTCCATCAATCTCAGGTCTACAGTACATTAAATATTGACACACCATTTTTTAAAACTGCTTACCATGCCTATGTATGCCACAGAAAGTGGGCTATGTAATGCATTTCTAGTGATAACTGCCCCTTCCTGTGGTTAAGTCACTAGAGAAATTGTTATCCAGTATTTATACTTACTTTTTAAAGTCCCCTTGGACCTAATCTTACTTGTCGCATTCCCAGTGCCATACATCCAGGCTTAATCTACCAGCCATCCTCATATCTCCCACACTACGTTGGTAGTACTGGGGCTGGTGTCCTGGGAGCTCAACTCTCTGTGCTTCTGTCTGTTTTTTTTTTTTTTTACTTTTTATATGCCCTAACCACTACCTTTCCTCTGCCCCTCAATGCTCGTTGACTACATCTGAGGGAAACTTCCCTCTTTGGACAATGTCTCCCCTTAGGAAGCATTATTCACAAGTGCCCTCACGTGCATCCCTCCTTGCCACTCCGTCAGTTGCCTGAGCTACTAATCAAACCATTGCTGCCTTCAGGACTTTATCACACTATGCCATCAGAGTGGTCTATTATTTATACTTGCTTAAAATAGAGACATGCTGTTATTTCAATTAATCGGCTTTTAAAATGGGCATAGTGAGTTATGGACCTTATACAAGAACAAAGGAATAATCACTAAGCATGCATTTTTGCTTCTTAACATACTTACCTTTTATTTACTAGTTAACTGGGTACATTAACTGGTTCTTTACAGACTTTTTCTACACAGTCTGGACTATGTGATCAGTATGGTCCTTTGTCCTTTTTCTTGCTAATAATCGTTAAGAATATTTTGGTGAAAGAAACATAGTACACTGAGAAATTGACACAAACAGAGGGAGAACATATACATTCTGCATAACAGTGCCTGTAGATCAGGGCTAATCCCAGAACATTTGAGATGTGAAGAGGAAATATAACCAGCATGATGCCATGCTGCCATTCTTCTTGATATTGACCAGACAGTGTTGCAACATTCAATATCACAGCAACAAAATGAGTGACAGGATAATGCTAGCACTGCAGATGGTGACAAAATGAATGCTGAGGTTTGTCTTGAAAAATTTTAATTTCACAAGGAATTTGGAACTAATCTAGCTTGCAAACTGTGGGAGAATTATAGTTATTTATATATTGATTAACTGAGTATGGTTTGAATGCTGTTTTGATGGGACTTCAGAGTCTGGCCAGTGGGGACAAATAGAGTGCATGCAGTGTGTCTGAGATAGCAACAATAACAAAACATAAAAAAAATGAGTCTCATTTTGGTTCAGTTCTAGTTAAAATACATTTTGTGATTTACTGAACAATATAAAACAAAAAGCAGAGAATTTAAATCAAACTAGGTAGGGGGCTGTGCCTTCCATACCCCCCAACTATATATACTAACCCTAGGGTCGCACTACAGTGGGGAAAAGGACACATCCCTTTTATTTGCCTTACCATGCACTGCAAGTACTACTTGTCAGGGAAATTAGTTTCAGTCAAATGAGCTGTCAGGCAAATGAAGGTAACCCATACATCACTATTTCTCAAGACACGTACACCATGTGACTCTGACATGCAAAAGTAACACAGGACACCATTACAAAAGACTTAGTCCAGTGTAAGTTAATACAGCCACTAGACCTTTAGAAACAGAATTCTGGTATCAACATAGTACTAGGTAGGTCATATACCAATATTAGTGACAGACTCTTAACAGCAGTTTCATAGCACAATAACCCCCTACTCGTTAGTCAATGTGTGCCTCACATATTTATGTTGAGGAGTCAATATGACATATAACTTTCCACTATAACTTACCATTATATGCAAATAATGTGTCATGTTTCCATCCCATTATTAAAATATGTGTGTTTAACATATTGTAAGATTAAGAAGCAATGGTACACTTAAAATGTAAATGCAAATGAGATGAGCAATGCATAACAGGTGTCATTGCAACATTATATAATTGGAATAGAATATGAAAACTTTTGAACAACTGCACAATCAAAAGCACAGCAACAGCAAATTATAGCTTAGAAATTACACACATGACACACATGCAATAACTGTCCCTCAATAAATGATTCACTCTCACTACCAACATTTGTTTTATGCACAATTATGTTCCTGCACAGTTAAAAAAATGTAATGATGAACATGAATATACTGTGCAACACCTCAGACATACAATAAAAGTATCACCGGCTTCTTGCACATTAATGACAGAAAATGGTATGCAATGCTGTGTTTAGCAAACCATCAAAGAGCAGTTATATAGCATTACATGAGATATGGAACTCAAGAAGTACACACCAGTAAAGGTCTGCCAAAAACATTAAGAATTTTTAGACATCAGACACCCATTCAACAATAACTTAAGCAGGCTATGTATAATATACTATTCACTAAAAAACACAACCACACATACAAGTTTACCACTTCCTGCTGTTAAAACAACAGTAACAGCACAAACAACATATATATTTATAATAGCCAAGTTAACATCCATCTGAATTTGAT
The DNA here is from genome assembly GCF_019279795.1 of Protopterus annectens. Classification (NCBI taxonomy): domain Eukaryota; kingdom Metazoa; phylum Chordata; order Ceratodontiformes; family Protopteridae; genus Protopterus; species Protopterus annectens. The sequence continues at coordinate 838,149,476 of NC_056744.1, forward strand.
TAAAACCTCCTGTTGCTAACTTCTAAGACAACATTCTACTTAACATTATGGAAATATTAATGTTATTCACAGTAAATCACTAAGTATTACACTCAACATGCAGATGCATCATGGAAGTCTGACAAACATTAGCATGCCTGAATACCATAATACTACACATCTAAATTTAAAGATTTAAATATATTAATAGTATTTCTGGAGAAATAATGGTGGAAAGTGACAACACAGCTTTCTTGCTTCACTGCTCCTCGGGCCTGTACATATGCTCTATGCACAGTGCAAAATTTAGGGCGTGGTCTTCATCAGCTGCAAACAGCAAAGGATGATATGTTACAGCAACATTAGAATTGCTTAAGCTCAATACCTAATGACTGCTATGAACAACAATAGCACATTGAAAAAATAATGATATATGTTAGCTAGCACTAATATACAATACAGTACATTATCATATTTTGCATATTCAGTCATTGATGTGTCATTCTCAGTACTGTGCAGACATGAGAATTGCTATAGAAAAAAGGAGGAAGCTAGATTCAAACCTACAACTGTCATTTATATTTATACTACAAATGATAACCATACCTACTTAGCTAATTGATATGGGCTGTAATTGCATAAATTTATGGAAGTCAAACAACTTACATCTATGAATACTTAGGAAAGCATTACAGACACAGTAACAGGTGTGCCAAGATGACATTGTGTAAGCATACGGGTATACCTAACCATGTGGACAAAGACATATAAATATACACAGTTATTGTATACTGAACTTACTGTGGTGTTACATCATAATCAATACAATTATGTACATGTGTATGAAGTACAATACCTCAAACTTGCAATCTTCCTGTCTGTGCATGTGGATGAACTCAATTTAATACATATGTATGTGCACATAAGCTTATAAATACAGATTGCTAGACAGACCTATATGTGTAGGTGTACATGCGTTTGTCATTTTGTATGGACATATATGTGCATACATACATTAGTATAATGTGAAGTTGTGTGAGTGTATATTAGATGACAAGTAAAAGAAATGTACAAGTGCTGTCATGTGCCTTGCATAAGCTGCTGTACACATTTAGCATCACATTGTACATAATATATACAAAATACATTGTGTGATGTCAGCTAGTGACTTCCATAACATATATGACTGATGGAGTGGAATAAAATCACCACTGTTCATAACACAGATCATGCTAGTCAGACATGCCTATGTAATAACATACAATCTGTCCAGTGATGTATGTAATGTCGGCACTGAGATTTGAACAAGAAAACTATGCAGTCACAACTGCATGTCATCACATTGTTCACAGCAATAACCCAGAGCTATAACAGTTTAGATTTCTAGCTCTCATAGTTTAAAAGAAAACATTTGTCTATACTTGAAACACATAAATAGCCATTAAAGGAATGACTGTTCAACTGGGGGATTTTAAACCTACACCTGTAATTTAGGTAGGAGGGCAGGCAATGAAAAGAAGTAATGGATGATAACCAAGTGGTGTGTAATTTAAACTATAAAGGTAACATATCTATGTCTTACCTGGCATTTACATGTACATCATTATTAACAGAAATATGAAGTTTCTAGAAACTTTGTGGACAACAGATATATGTGTAGTCATCCTCAGGCAAAATCCTATTGACTTCAATGCACCACACCCATACTAGATGTGTAAAATCTCTAATGTATAGCTTACCACCCAAGTATAGATGTCCCATATGTGCTGTTCAATAGAAAATTCATAACTGCCAAGACATCATCCAGAATAGGCTATACTAAAATGTGAACCCACACATATGCAAAAAAAAAAAAAAAAAAAATTATATATGTATACACACAGACACACACACATACATATATGTATATATATGGGTCCCCTTCAGTAAAGTGAACATTTACAAGTTCGAACCACATATGGCCGAGACCATATGCTCGAACTTGTAAAAGTTCGATCGGACTGAATGGAGATCTCTGTACAGTGCGGAAAGGGAAGATTTCCCATTTCCACAATGTAGTGTGATCTTGGAGTTGGTATATTTAAGTAAGGGGGTGTGGGGGTGTAGGAGGGCGCAGCATCCCTGCTATAGATGTTTAGTTTTGTGTTTTATTGTTTTATTTGTTTTTACTTCAGTGTTCGAACCTTTAACGAGTTCGAACATATGGTCTCGGCCATATGTGGCTCGAACTTGTAAAAATTTGATCTACTGAAGTAGATCCATATATGTGTGTGTATGTATATGTATATATATATATATATATATTTATATATATATATATGTATATAGATATACACACACATACATACATACATTATTTTGGCCTGTTGCTTAACCATTTGAGCTAATGGCCATCTCTTCCTTTAATTCTGTAAAACTCTATGGAATAATGACAGAATACGAATTTAACCACCTTATAAAACTATCACGTGTCAGCACAATGACTGCAACTGTCATAGTTTACAAAAAAAAATTAGAGTGTACTTTTAAAAAGAAATAGTCACTAAAGGCATTAATGCAAAACCATATGATTGAAATCCACACATATCTCCACATGCAGTGAATTAACCCTACAGCTATAAGACAATTTAAGGAATGAAGATCCACACTTTTTTGTACTTAACATTGTGTTTACAAGAATCACACATATTTCAGCCATGATGACCTGCATTGGTCTTAACATTCATTGAACTGATGAAAGCAGACATGGAATATAAAAGACTGTTGTGAATTTTATAATTTAGAGCTTACTAATCTATGTATTACTCAGCATTCACATATACAGAGGCATACTGCATGATCTTTTTAGAAGCTTTATGGATAATGGAGACGTGTAGTTATCCATGGCCTAAGTGCTATAGTCATCAGTGCACCACAGTCACACTATATGCATAAAAATCTGTACTGTATAAGTTACAAAACAAATATAAATCTTCCATATGTAATGCACAAAGTTACATGAGTCACCACCAATATTTTTATAAAAATAGACTGTGCTGGGATTTGAACCCACACATAGGAAAACAACATTGACTTTGCCATATTGTTTAAATAGTTGATCTAAGGAATATTATCATAGTTCATTCTGTGTTTTAAAAGCAGATATCATGAAACAGCAGTAATACTTGTAAGTGTGAAGTCTGTCTTAATATACAGTCAGAATCAACAGTCCTGAATAATGCATTCACAGGCCAAGTATAGTTGTGGATAAACTCAGAATGTGTCGACACAGGAATCTTAACTTTAATAAGTAGAATGAGATTTCCTCCATGTAAATTACTATTATCAATACAGATACCTATGGAATACACTTGAAACATAGACTCTCAGGAACACATATGTTTACTATTACTATATACATGATAATGTAGGTGTTAAGATGTGGATTATGTGACTTAATGTAGGTATCTGGTGTCTGGTGTTAGACCTCTGCAAACCTCTGGTGAGTATCCTCCATTTCCCTCTGATGTAGGTCATCATAGCAGTGGTAGACCTGCATGCCAGTCCAGTAGATCCCAGTTCATCTGCAATGCTTCGCAATCTGGTTCCAGATATCAATCATCATGGAGTTCCTGGGGTGTGCTCTCATCCTCTGCTCATGTCCAGCATAGACAATAAACATCTGGGTGGTATCCTCCTCTGTGCAGCTTTATGCCCAGAGTCATCAAAGCCTTCTCTTGGTCGGCATCCTCATTACTGCAGTTGAAAGTTGTAAAAAATTGCCTTTAAAAAATTGCAAACCTAGGTTCCACTCAGTTCACAGGTAGCAATGGTATGATAATAATATGCATCAATATCACATTTTAAAGTTGGGACATATGAGATGGTAGCTGACTATTGGAGGGTATTGGACACGTTACAGATATTCCCATTTATTGATAACTGTTGGGCAGTTGTGTTTAGCACTGTATACTTATTGTGGGCTTTTGGTTAATGTGTTGAGATTCGAGAATTTATATGGATCTTCGTTAATGGGATTCCAAAATACTGAATGCTAGTGATTGTCATTAATTATGCATGATGCAAATGGTACTTAAAAGCTATGTGCACTTAACTAACTACACTCTGGGTATAGCTGGCATGCAATTAGGTTCCACAGGTAAGCTGTCACCTGCTGGCTTTGCTATGGTGGATTACATTGCTATTATCACATACCTATTGCCCATGTATATCATTATACTGTATAAAAGAACTGGAAGCTTTATGTAAATGTTTTTAAAAATTATCTGCATTAATATGAGTCTGTTACATAAAGGAGGGGGGTAGACATCAACAATATGCATACATATGGGTAAATGTCCATTAGTGACAAGGAGCTTTTCCCTGTATGCAGTTGTATGTATAAAAAAAGACTCCTGGTGAACTATAGACATGAATGGGATTAAAATGTATCCATAGTTATTGCAGAATAACCTATAATGTTAAGCATATATTTACAGAGCAATGGCTTATGGGGATTTGTGCAAGTTGTAATGTTCAGTGACTGATTTACAGATACTCTGTGATGCTTAGTCAATGGGACAAAGGCAACTTTAGAATGTCTTAGCATTTAAGTTGTTTCTTGTGGTGATACGTAGCCATGATTGTATAACTGGTCGTTTTAATATGCTGACATTTCACTGCCCTGTTCTGTATAAATTTCAGCAGGTGTGTTGCATAAACTATAATGACATTCACATTTGTTCTGATGTCTGTCACTGACTATGGTAATATCTGAGATGCATCCTACACTGTTGAAGTAGAATTGGTACTTGTGTTTCGATGTGCCTGTAACTGGAGAAACACCATAGGAGTTGTGGCCCATTTGTTATGATTGGGAGTTATTAAAATGGCTAACGTATTAACCTCACAAATACAAAGTATGGAGTTTGATTCTTATCTTTGAAAGGGACATTGGCTAGGCTTAAAATGGCCAACAAGGGTAGCTAGCCTAGTATATACCTATGAACCGATACGTTTGATTCTTACTTATCATAATATACACTGACATAGGTTCACACGCCACTTCTTTATATATGACCTGTACAAACTTACTAAATGGATTGATATGTATGCTGATGTTGTTAAAACTTATGAATTACTTATTCAGACATGTTCATTTGGATTATCTGTACATAGCAGTGGTATATGTGACATGGATTGTTTTGCATAGTTATGCCCTGTAAATGAGAAGTAAACCATTCATTTGACATATGCTTTTAACATTGTTATATCAATACGTGAGCCCCTATATAAACTCTAAGATGTGTATAGCACCCTGTTTTCCAGATCTGAAACAGAAATAGGAGAGACAATTTATCACTCAGAAAAAAATGAAACAACAATTGAGGCTCTGCACCAGCATGGCAATAACCTTTTTGGATGGATGGGTAATACTGTGTGGAGAAATCAAATGTGTACGGATCTTTCACGCATAATCAGTTTTGAGGGTGATCAAAATAGATCCAGGGAGAGCTGCCAGCAACTTTGGTCTGACATGATCTTACATGTAGCCAACAGACTCAGCCACTATGAGAGGATGAGGATGCCACTGGAGGTGGGCCACCATTGCTTTCCCCCAGATGAGATAACAATGTTCCTGGCCTCACCTCATACCACCAGCCAGGATCATCAGGTACCCAGGGGAGGTATGAAGGCAAGTGTTCCAGGATAAACAGGTATGTCCATTATTCATAAATACTGCATATACCGATTTACATTGCTGGACACACTTCTTACCATTATGATATGTTTGTGTTACAGCACCAGAACTACAACATGAATGTGAAAGCACACATCTAATGTGGATACAGAATATAAGTGTTATAGCCTGTTATCTTACCAACACAATACATATATAACACTTGCAGCAATAAATGATGCTATGTTTTTTAATTGTATAGGTCCCTAAACATCTGGACAGCAGCAACACATCACATTCTTCTGTATCCTGGTAGTGTTGATTCATAGTTGTTGTGTGCCTCAATTTCCTGTTATGACTGTGGAGTGTAATCACATGTTGTTGTTTGTGTGACATTTTAACCTTCAGCTACAGTCATTGCAAGACATGGGCCAGGAAGATGTAAGGCTGTTCATACGGTTGATATTGTGCAGCACTGTTTAGCACACATGTGATCTAGGATAGTAATGTTGCCTTGGTCTCTACACAAGTACATCTGTCTGACGTGTACCATTTGTCATGTAAGTTTCCCCATATCCTGTCAGTGTGATCCATAGCTGTTGTTTGCCTCTGTCTGCTGTTAAAACTGTGTAATATACTCATATGTTGTTGTTCATGTGCCATGCTATAATACAGGATCTGCATTACGATGAATGATATGCTCCTCATCCTGGGAGAATGTACCTGGTAAGGCAGTTTATATGGTTATATTTCACTATTGGTGATTAAATCTGTGCCTTTTATGACTACTGTGGTCTTGTTCACCTACACAGGATGCATGCAATCTTGTATATCATTCATGCCCATCCAATATGTGTCTATCTTATTTGCTATGTCCTATACCACAAGTGGAATGCCGCATGATGCCTTGTATGTGCTTAATACGGCTTTCTGTATGTCCATCTTTTCACATGATAATGGCATTTCATCCCTCACCAATGGCAGTGGAGTCACAGGAGGACATGTCAAGTAGGTTTTAATAGCAGTAGTAACCTCAGTTGTCATATTTGTTTGATATATAAATTACATAGCATATGTTTGATATATAGGGGCCCAAAACCACCCACAGCCATGACAACCTGGTAAGCTAATATCATCATTAGCATTGTAGTTATATAGTGGTCCCAGATTTCAGAATAATGCTGCATCAGTTGATTTCTGTGAATAATTGTGACATGTGCCATCTGTCTCTTTTTGTCGCATGCCCACTACCTGCCTCATCCAGTAGACTGCCCACTGATCCTGAGATGGAATGTGATGTGCCTAACTGTGACAGTATGGTCCATGGCACACAGGCCACTGCATTGGTTACATTGTCTGGTTCAGAAGAGGACAGCCATGTAGTTCACTGTGTAGTCTCCAATAGGGAGGATAATGTATTTGGCCATTCTGATGATGTGCCTAAACCTTAATACTCACTGCACGTCTGTGGACCTTTTGCCATTTTTTATCCCGATGCTGACCTGTAGTTCCCATGTAAGCCTTGCCATATCTCTCTGATTCCATGCATAAATATGTATATGTGCCTATGTTTCTATATCCCTAACATTGCTGCATGTTTTAGGTCTGCTGTGTAGTCACTGTCATTAATGCTCTGAATGATTGAACATATTCTAAACCCTAATAGAGTCATGCTGCAGCAATCACCTGTGCATCAAAGTGTTCCCTCATGTCAGGCATGGGATGTGAGGCATTTTTTTTTCATTTTGGCCGATCCTTGGGATGTTTGTAATTACGCATGCTGCAGTATGCTGTTTACTGTTTTGTACCACAGAGTTACAAAGCACACAATACTATGTGTGATGCATCAATGTTATTGTACAGCCCCTGCTTTTCATTTATGTTTGTGCTGATACATTCCCATATACTGCATGGACCTAGATTTTTTTGTGCTAAGTACATATGTAAGCATAAAACAAACATAGGCATTGACAGTGATACATTTGTTGGACAGTTGTGTATGTGTGTGTCATATACATGAATTCCAGATATTACATGCTTTCACTGTGCTTGCAACTGTGTGTAGTTTTTCTTCAGCTTTCAGCTTCTGCTCCAATTATATAATATTGTGATGTCACACATTAACCATGTTGCATTGCTCATCACATATGCATACACATTTTAAGTTTACCATGGATCGTTAATCTCACAATATATTTTTTACACACATATTTTAACCATGCTATCTAAACATGCACGTAATGGTGGAAATTTATATGTTATATTAACAACTCAACATAAATGTGTAAGCAAGAGAAAAGAATAAGGGGAATCTAAAAGTTTGCTCTCAGTGTTTGGAACTGATATTGTTGTAAAGCATATGTGACATCATACTCAAAGTTCTTTTTTTAATTTCTCTAAGTCTTTTGGATTTCTAATGCCATGATGGGAATAGACCACATTCCCAAGTCAAGTATGATTAAAGTCCATGAAATTTGTGTTGTTTCAATCTTTGATGTTAGACAGAAGTGCTTTTCGCAGTACCCGCAATGTGCCCAGTAATGACTCCTTTTGCAATTCCTATGGAGTTACACTAATGGTAACATATCTAAGTATGACTGCAAATTATTTTTTAAAAGACCCATTGCTCCTACTACTACTGGAACTCACTGGGTATCTTTCTTCTACATTACCCTTGTTTCTGCCTGCAAATCCTGGTATTTTATGACTTTGTATCTCTCTGTACACAAGACACTGTAGTCACTGAATGTAGCAATTTCAATGATCAATGCTACTTTTGTCTGTTTTCATGGACTACTATATCTGGTTTTCTCACATCTATTTTTTGAACTGTTGGTAATGGATGATCTCATGTGATATAAACCATCATTTTCTGTGATGCTTTGTGGCTCATGTTTCCAGTGTTTTTCAGCCACTTCAGTACTATAATGTTTGCACAATCCCCAGTGCAACAGTCTTGCCACATTATTATGCCTTTCAGTATACGGTCCTTCTGTAATTAGTATATCACAACCAGCAACAAAATGTGTAACTGTTTCCAGCATTGTTCCACAAAACCTACATTTGTCTGTTTCTCCCACATGTTCAATGGACTTTGCAAACCAACGTGTATGTAGGCCACCATCTTGGGCTGTCATCAATATTAACCTTTCTTCTTTTGGTTTAAATTCACCTCTCCTTAACCATTCCTGCATTCAGTCCTTATTAACATGAGGTTGTACCAAAGGTTTTCTGTACTTGCAACTATATTTATGCATTTTCCACATTTCTTGCCTTCTCATCTGATCCTTAACTATATATTCTTTCTTTTGTTTTTTGGCATATTCAGTTGCTGCCTGATTTTTCTCTACTTCTGGTTTGATTTCCATTCCTGCTTGACATCGATATGCTTCTGCTAGACTAAGATTTAGACTTAGATTTATTCTCCTCATGTTTTAAAACTTTCACTATTTTAGGGTCTTGTGAGGTCAGCAGATATGTATGCAGTCCCATGATTTCAGATTTATGTATGTAATCGGTTTCATGGACGCCCATACCTCCTTCAGAAGGGGGAATATATAATCTTTTGATGAGCATGAAGCATCCTTCTTGTTTTCCTGTTCAATGTATCCAACACCTTTTGAGGCTAGTCAGTCACTCCAAAACTGTAAGTTAGGACAAGAAGAGCAAGCCTGAACTTTGTTTTTCCTAGATGTCAATGCTATTTTTAGTGTTAATTTAGTCTTCTAAAATATTTCTTACTAAGTTTATTTGCATTTGTTCATGTTTTATTTATTCTGTATCTTTTGTTATACAACATATAAATAAACCTTATAGTCTGGATCTGGTAACTGCTATGTTGTCACAACAAATGTACCATAATGTGATGTACATTAGGCAAACATTACACGTCTGGTTTCATAAGTTTTGATGTTGTTACTTGCATATCATGTAGTCTCTATATAGTTATGTTGTTTCACAGGTTCATAGGTTCATAGAAGGTTACTAGGCTAATGGCCCCAGATACCTTACAAGCCTTTCCATATTTATCCCTGGGTTGCCCCAAATCTCAGTGGTTAAGTGAGTGAAGTTTACAAAAGTAAGGGTCTAGAGTAGTTAATACTGACTTTGACTGTCCAGGAGGGACATGGGTGCCACCCCAGGAGTGAATTTGCATCAACCATCCATTGATCTAGTTTGCATTTGAAGAGGGTCAGGGAGGGGCTCTGTTTCACATGAACTGGAAGCTTGTTCCAGAGAAGTGGCAGTCTATGGGAGATGTATGTATCTCTCCAGCATGACCTGTTTATGTCAGAGGCTAGGTTAAGATCCCTGGAGTGAGTGACCTCATGCAGTTTGATTTACAAATGTGTAGCATTTCCATCAGGGTTGGGTCAGAGACTGCCCTGTATGCCAGGCACAGGTCATTCCCTAGCAACCTGTAGATGACAGAATACAGTAACAAGGCTTTCAATCTTTCCATGTAAGGCTTGTTTTGTGTACTCTGTAATTTCTTGATGAGAAACCTCTGTGGTCTCTCCAGTTGCTGCAGGTGTCTGGTGAAGTATATGCAAAAGGGAGCATTGTACTCAATTACTGGTCTGATGATGACTGAGTATAATGGAATTATAACATCCTTAAATCTAGATGTGATGCCTTTACAGTATAGATTCGATTATCTGAAAGTCGATTATCAGAAACATCAATTATCAGAACCAGCCTTCCAAAGTTTTCGGGTAGGAAAAATCATAAAGTCTGAATATGTAAACATTATACCTATTTGCTTGAGCATGTTTTTGAGCTTGTAGCCAGCTTGTGTGTGAAAACTATTCTTTATTGTCCATTGGAATCAATGGTTGAAAAGTGTATTCCTACATGCAGAAAAAACAGGATTTTAGAAGTTTTTATCCATTTTAATTGTATGTTTGATTATCCAAACAATTTGCTTATCCGAACTACCCTAGGTCCCAATTAGTTTGGATAATTGACTCTCTACTGTACTTATAAGACATGCCACAAAGAAACATTTCCTTACTGGTCTGGATACATGATGGTCAATGTTCAGATTGCTATCAACCTGAGTACCCAGATCACATACCACTGGGTCTACACTCAGGGGGTGATGTCTATAATGTAATTAGCAGGAATGTCAGCTTTTTCAAAGGGAATAATAATGCATTTGTTTGAATTTAGCTTTAATCCATGGCTTAGGCACAAATCACTTGTTTGTGTTTACCCTGTCTGCAGTATATTAACATTGTTGGGGGACTCAATGATTGCTCCCAATTTGCAATTATCAGCGAACTTGGTAAGCCACAGGCCGTCCAGGTTTGCCTGGATGTCTGAGAAATAAATTCTGAACAGTAAGGGGTCCAACACAGAACCCTGTGGTACTCCAATGGGTCTGGCCTTTTGCTAGAGGTGAAGTCACTCACTTTTGACAGTATGTGTCTTGTCGGTGAAGCAGCTGGCTACCCATCTGGTAATGTGGGGGTTAATTCCCAAATGGGAGAGGATCTCTATAATACCTGAGTGGGGAATTGTATCAAATGCCTTGGCTAGGTCAAGATAGGCTGTATGCACTGTCTTTTCCTCATCCAGGGCCTTGATAACTTACTTGAAGAAGTCATCCGTGTTTAACAGGCATGATCTACCTTTAACGAATCTGAACTGGGTTGGATCCAGACTTTTGAGATTACCTGTGTCCTTGTTAATAAGGTCCATAATGATTCTTTCTATTGCTTTGTAGATGAGGCTAGTCAAGCTTATAGGCCTATAATTCCCAGGGTCGGTTGATTGCCTCTCTTTGTGCAGAGGAATTACTGTTGCTATCCTCCATTCTGCCAGAACATAGCCAGTTTGCAGGTTGTGGTTAAACAGGGATCCAAGTGGGTCTGCTAGGTCACATTTTAAATTGTTTAAAAGACAACCTGGGATGTTGTCTGGTCCCACTGATGCCATATTTTGGGTCTTGGATAGTGCTGAGATGATTTACTCTCTTGAGATAATAAGCTGAGTAATGGTGGCAGATATACTTTGGGAGATGACTGGAGGGGTTGGGGTGAAGTTTGCTCCAAATCTGTCAGTTAGCAAGTTGGCAATTACCTCCAGTTGATTATGGGTAGTACCACCCACAACCAGTTCAACCCATAACTGAGTATTCTCTTTTAGATTTTGGATGTAATTAAAAATGTCTTGTGATTATCCTTAGCTAGGGAGACTATTTTGCTTCATAATTAGTGTTGAAGAACTTAACGATCTCTAATTTGTTTGCTTAAGCTAGAGAGGGATTTCTTCCTCTGCTGAGCCAGTCCCCTCTTGTTCTTGGACATTAGTTCCTTTCTGTTGTTGTATAGTCTGTTTATACTAGGGGCCCACGAGGGTGGCTTGTTTTTTTCAGCAAGACCTGGTTTTAATCTGGTCCAATACAGTCAATGCTATATAACTGCTTAAGTGGTTATACAGGGCATTGGTGTACACCTTTGCATAAGAATCCATGTTATCTGCATTTGAGGGGACATTGAAACTTCTTATACAATCACTTACTAGGAGGTAATTTGTCTTTGAAAATTCTTAAGCATTTTTGAGATTGGATGGGATATCTGGTCTTATAATTACATTGAATGAGACTGATTTATGGTCCGATCTTAGCAGGGAGGACATCACACTGGGGGGGGGGCATGTGGAATACTCTCCCATGTTAGTGAGTACTATGTCCAGGACATTTGAACCTCTTGTGGGTGTGCTACCAAGCTGTTCCAGAGCATTAGCATTGACAAAGTCTACAAACCTTTGAGCCGGCATGTTTGTGGTTGTGTATGTTTCCCAGTCAATGGCAAGATAATTAAAATAACCCATGAGTAAGGTGTTGGGCTGTATGGCAAGTGACTTCGGTAAGTCCAGGTATGTAGTATGCTTTTCCTGTTTCTTGGTGGGGGAACTATAGCTAGCTATGATGTGGTAGGGGGCTTTGTCTACAGTTAATTGGACATGGAGTAGCTCAAGAGTGATGCTGTTTTACTAGTCTTGAGGTGTACTTATCCTTAATGAAGATGGATGCACCTCCTTCTTTGGTTCTTTTACGTTCAGTTTGTAGTCTGAATGTATGGAAGGCATTGTAGCCCTGCACGGCTGAGATACTTTCCATGCCTTTGAACTATGTCACAGTGACTACACAGATGTCAGCATCTTCCAAAGTGAGAAGTGCTTCCAGGTAGTGAAGTTTCTTGTTTAGACACCTATCATTAAGCAGAAGTACCTTGAGTTTATCTAGAGAGATTTTTAGTTATTTTGACACTGCCTACAACAGGTATAGAGTGGTTAATGCCTTTGCCAGTATCTGAAAGCCTAGAGGAGACAGGTACAAAATCCTGAACATATCTAAACAATCCTACCTTGGTTTGCAATTTATTGATCTTTACTGTTAAAAAGAAGTGCGACTATGAGTGATAGCGAGTAAAGGACTTGCAGCTTTTGTCTGGCTTGCAGAACTTGTATTGTCAGAACAACTTTACTGTAGTTAATTTAGTATTTAGTTGTATATTGCTTGTTTGATTTTTGTCATAGAAGTTAATTAATTCTCTTTGAATTCTGTGGGAACTGATTTTGATTATTCTTTTTTTACAATATTTTATTCAAAGCTGAACATGGATTCCTTAAATGAGCATGCAAGTAATGATTTGCTAATACACAAATATCTTCTACAGTGTAATAAATGCTATGCATATTGAAAGGTAACAGCTGATAACACTGGTGATCTGTGTTCCTCATGTCAAAGGCTGTGTGATTTGCTTACCATTGTTAGAAGTAGATCTAGACTTAATAATGATGATTGCACTTGTGCAATTGGCATGGCTTGGAAAACTGTTGCATATATTAATGACTGGACTGGTGAAATAAATAATGTTAGGCAAAGAACAAATAGAACACATTTAGGAAATGATGCATCTATTGCCTGCAAAGATCATTCAACCACTGTGAAACAAGACAATCCCCCTGACTACTTTGGACTTTTGGATGCAAGAAGGAACAAAAAAAGAAAGAAAGAAAGAAAGGAAGTTCACAACAAACAACAAGGAAGAAAAAGAAACTGATTAATGACTGTAAAGTAAAGAGAATACGTACTAAAAAGGACACTGCTTTGTTATGTAAGACACAAGTTACAGGGAATGATAATATTTTTTCTATCTGAAAACCTTCAGTCCACAGAAAAAGGCATGTTTTTTCCAAAAGAGAAGGTAGAAAAAACAGGCAAGGGGCAGGTCAAGAGGAAGAAATCAAAACTGAACGTGGAAGGATTGAAGAACATTAGTGTAAGAAAAAAGAAGAGAAAGACAGATGTTGACTACATGGCTCAAGCTGTGGATTTACAATACCAGCTGGATGAGAATTTAATACACAATGAAAACAGTGGGATTAATAAGATTAATAGTGATGAAGATCTATCCTTCATAACAAGTGATAGAGCAGATATTACTGTATTAGAAGCTGAAGATTCTTCAGAGCTGTCGAGCAAAGATATTCTTGTAATTGGAGATTCATTTATTAGAGGAAATGACACTTTTATTTACAGAGAAGATAATGAACATCGAATAGTGTTATGCTTGCCAGGAGCAAAAATAGAAGATGTGAGACAACATTGGAGCACCTTAATGTAAAGAAGTATGGATCCGTTTTTATTCATGTCAGTACAAATGATGTCGTCTGCAAGGATTCTCTGACTGTTAGTAGGAAACTGACAGCCCTCTTAAATGTATAGCTTGTACTGGTGTTAGGACGTTAGAAAGAATAGCCAGGTTACTGTTAATGAAAAGATTTTTTGGATAAATACCTACATAGAAAAAATGTCCTGTTTTAAAAAATGGAAATGTGTACAGCAGCCAAGCCTAGTTTTGGGAACACGTGTTCAGACAGGATGGCATGCATTTGTCAAGATCAGTGAAGAGAATTTTTGCAGCAGATATTTTGCAATATTTGATAAACAATAGGCAGGATTTTTGCCAGGTCGAAAATTTAACAGTTCACAGATAGCAACATTTGATGCATCTCTGATAGTTGTTAATGCTAGGATCATTAATAATAACATTTTTTTATTGGAAAATTTGCTACATTCCCATAAGATTGATGTTGTTATTGTTTGTGAAACGTGGTTAAAGAACAATGACTGGAAACCAATTCTGTCAGGGTATAAATGTTTTTACTGTAACATTCTAACAAAAAATCAGGTGGAGGTGTTATGATAGGGATTAAAGATAATTATGAGACCTGTGATTATTACATGTTCAGTGATAACACCAATACTATAGAATGTGTAAATGTGACAATGAAGACAACCCTGGAACATACAACAATTGTTGGAGTGTACAGACCGCCAAAGTCAAATGCAGATGACCTAGGGGGAATTCATACATTTCTTGCATGAAACACCGGTGGGAAGAATAATATTAACTGGGGACTTAAATTTACCAGAAACAGACTGGAATAATGTTGTTTGTATTCCTAAAGAAATTAATGTTACTTCATGTCAAGTTTTACCACCATTGAAATTCAGTGATCATGGGGTTATAAAGATTAATTTGTTGCTAGATAATTCTGCCAAACTGAAATCTAAACTAATGCAGAGAAGGTTAATTACAGATTATATGGAAGCAAAACAGTCACTATGGAAAACTAACTGGAGTAAAGTGTTCAGTGGAAAAACTGCAGATGGAATGTGGAAAGAATTGAAACAGAAATTGTATGAGTGCAAAAAATCAAAAAAATATATTTAACATGAGGATCTAGGCATACAACATCATGGGGTATATTTCCATAAGAACAAGATATCTGATTAAGGTGAGAGACAAAAAAAATATAAGAAATGGAAGAGAGGTCGAACTACAACTTTGAAAACTGAAACAAACAAGCTAGACAAACAGGTTAAGCATAGTGTAAGAGAGGATCAAGAAAAAATTTGAAGAACATGTATATAAGGATATTGAGCATAATAGGAAACCTTTTTATAGATACGTAAGATATGGAAGGAGTAAAGACACACGTTTTGATAAACTGTGTGGAGATTCAAAAATGTATTCTCAGACACAACAGATTATAGATATAGTTACAAAATCTTATGCAAAACAGCTTGGCTCCACAAAAGGGGTGATAAGTTGTCCTAGTGACATCCACGTAACTCCAGATTCTGTAATCAAATTAGATTATATTGAAAAAGAACTGCGCAAACTGGATCCAAACAAAGCACAGGGAGGAGACATAATTAGTAACAATGACCAGAGAACACTTCAGCAAAAACTTATGGTACCTTTATATCTATTATTCACTAGGTCATATAGATATGGGGAGATCCCTCAAGATTGGAGACATGCGATTATTAAACCTGTCTTTAAGGGAAAGGGGAGTAGGACAAACTCAGAGTCATATCGACCATTAAGTCTACTTTGATGTTGTGGAAAAATAATGGAGAAGGTAATATTGGATAAGTTATTGTCAGAAATAGATAGATTGGAACTTGAAACCATATATCAGTATGCATATGTTGAAAACAGATCTATTACCACCTGTAACATGATGTTCTAAAACTGAGGGTGATGCTACTCAATGCTAGAAGTCTAAATCTAAAAATGCACTCACTCGAGGCATTCCTTAAAATGGAGAACATCGATATCTGTGCAGTGACTGAGACCTGGTTCAAGGCTCCATAGAGCACCCCTGCACTACCAGGCTATAGCTCATACAACACTTTTCGGCCATGTAACCTGGACCGGAACACCAAAGGCGGAGGTGTGTCCATATTCATTAAGGATATCCACACCTCCAGGCTAGTTGCTCAGCATAATGCAGCTGAGGTTATCCAAGTGCAACTAACTCTGGGCAAAACTGCAATCCAAATTGTAGCTTGCTACAGATCACCCACCATGCCCCAGGATTCCCACTCCTCTTTTCCTGATGTACTGGAAAATATTAGGGTTCAACCAAACACCCTAATAATGGGTGATTTCAACTACCCCACCATTAACTGGAAAACTACTTATGTACCAACACCTTCGCTCAACGCTTTCTGGAATTCATAAACTCCAATGCCCTGGATCAACTTATCCACACCCCCACCAGGGGCAACAATATCCTAGATCTAGTCATTACCAACATGAGTGACCGGTGTTCCACACCTGAAGTCAATGCCTCATTGGTCCGATCCAACTATAAGCTAATTACCTTAGATATCCACATCCTGCCCCCACCCCCCATTAAGGAAACCATGGTAAAAAATTTCTCCAAAGCCAACTTCATGCTTCTTAAAACAGAAGTGGTGAACTTCATGACACCCATGCAGATGGACAATACAGTTACGACTACTGAATCCTACACAAGTGCACTTTATTAGTACTTACATGAGTGCATGGATTGTGCTATCCCAAACAGAACCAAGACGCTATCCTCCAAAAAAGGGAAGTCAATCTGGTGGTCCCCTGCCATAAACACACTGTACAACAGAAGGAAGAAACTGTTGCAAATGAGATTAAATTCCCATGAGTGGAGGAGCTCCCTGGTCAGCTTCATTAAGAAGTTGCGATCCCTGATAAAATCCTCCAAAGCTAGTTATGAAAACAAAATTGCCACTAATTCTAAAGACAAATCCTCCAAAGCTAGTTACGAAAACAAAATCACCACTGATTCTAAAGACAACCACAAAGTATTCTATAGCTATGTCAAGAATCTCAATGGCAACACTCAGATCTGCTCTGAGTTACAGCACAATGGCACTACATATACAGACCCAACTGATATTGCCAACATTATGGCAGATAGGTTCAGTGCTAACTTTACCCCCCTCTCACCCCCTAAAGAGCCCATCTCTATACTGGAAGAATGCAAAGTTCCTGTAATCATGGCTGCACAGGTAAAAACCACACTCTCCAAAGCCAAGAACACAGCATCCATGGGACCAGACAACATCCCAGGCTGCATTCTATATGAACTACAGAACGAACTGGCACCCCACCTAAGTACCATGTTCAGTTATAGCTTCAGCTCAGGCTTTGTGCCTGCTGAATGGCACACAGCAATGGTTATCCCACTCCCCAAGGGGGGAGCCACCACGGACCCTGGGAACTACCACCCTATTAGCATGATGAGCCTGGTCTGCAAGGCCATGGAACGTATCATCATGGCACTTATAAACAA
This sequence comes from Protopterus annectens, assembly GCF_019279795.1. Lineage (NCBI taxonomy): Eukaryota > Metazoa > Chordata > Ceratodontiformes > Protopteridae > Protopterus > Protopterus annectens. The sequence continues at coordinate 838,167,273 of NC_056744.1, forward strand.
AGACATTGGTAATCTCCAAACTCTGGACCCCACCCAGTTTGGGTTTGTAAAAGGCAGATAATGTCTCCTCAACCTGATAGACTTCTTTGAAGCAGTCACCAAAGTCGTAGACAAGGGTAAGGTGGTTCACACAGCCTATCTAGATCTTGCCAAGGCTTTCAACACCATCCCCCACTCTGGAATTATAGATAAACTCACTAAACTAGTATAAATCTCTATGTCACAAGATGGGTTGCCAACTGGCTCACTGACAGAACCCACACTATGAAAGTAGCAGACTCCAAATCTGACTTCAGACCAGTGACAAGTGGAGTACCACAGGGTTCAGTCCTGGGTCCTCTCCTGTTTGGTATCTACTTCTCTGAAGTACAGGATAACACAGAAGGTCTTTGGCTAATGAAGTTTGCAGATGACTGCAAACTAGGACCCATAATCGAAACTCCTAACGATGTGGGCATCCGACAAAAGGGCCTCACTGAGACAGATGCCTGGTGTCAAAGCCATGGCCTCAAGCTCAATGCCAAAAAGTGATTTGTCATCCCCTTTGGTAAAAACTCTGTACCCATGAACTACAACATAGGTGGTAGTATACGTAACACTGAAAGTATGATAAGAGACCTTGGGACACAGGTGGACAGTAGTCTCTCCTTTGATAATCACATCACTCAAAAGAGAAAACTTGCAGAGAAAACCAGTTTAATAAAAAGCAGAGCTTTCGGGCATAACCCTTCTTCAATACTAATACATTCAAACACTAAACTCTAGAAGCTTAAATACAGGTCTAAAATCACATGACCAGCAGCCAAATGAAATCATGTGACAGAAAACAAATTAAAAATTAAAGACATATGCATATAAATATATTAAAAGATGTGTAGATACACAGTATAAAATATTTACTTTACAATATTACGTAGCTTAACTAACACAGGTTTTAAACTGACAGTGCTATTTAAACCAGGATGAGTGTCAGCAGCTAATCTCAATATCCATTCAAATTCTTTGAGCTCAAGGTTGTTGACATCACCACCTCTTTCATTTGGACATAGAGCATCAATCACTCTAAACTTAAATGTATGTGTTTCACCACAAGTTTTAATATGTTTACATAGTGCATTATTGTCACAATTTCTCCTAATTTCAGAATTATGGTCTATAACATGTTCCTTAAGCTTACGTATTGTTTTTCCCATGTAAAATGAACTGCATGAGATGCAGGTAGCCAAATAAACCACAAAAGTGGTGTTACAAGTAGCTGTAATTTTAAAATTAAATACTTGTCCATTGGCAGGATGAGTGAAAATATCACTACCATTCCCTAAGATGTAAGCACAGGCAACACAGTTAAAACATGGAAAAGTACCAGTTTTAGCAGCCAATTGTGTATAACAGGGTCTATAAAAATCTTTATAACAGAGTAAACTTTTAATCGTCCTCATATTTTTATATGTAAAATGTGGCTTGGTGCCCAATATAGTTTTTAGTTCATCCAATGCCATCAGAATGGGCCAGTTCCTGTTAATAATTTGTCTAATTGAACTTGACCTACCATTAAAAGTTGTGACGTACCTTATTTCATGTTGAGTAATGGTGTTATTACACTGACTATCTGTGAGGCTTGACCTATCTTCCAAAAAAGTTGGTATAAGTGATGTCTGCCTAGCTTCCATTACATCAGATTTAAGCTTGGATAATAAATTCATATCATATCCACTAGAAAAAAAGTCCTCTACCATATTATCAAGTTGTGAAACAAATGTAGTATTAGCAGTAGTTAGTCTACTTGGTCTAATAAATTGAGATTTTGCTACACCTTTAAAGACATGTGGCGCGTGCATACTACTGTGATGTGTATATCTTCCATTACTAACATCCTTTCTATAAATACTAGTGTTTAATATGCCATCATTCAATTGCAGTTTGACATCTAAAAAACATATGCTGCTGTCAGACACATCCATTTTAAATTTCAAAAAATTAGTACTAGAATTTAAATAATCAATGAAAATATTCAAATCATCCAAAGTACCATTCCATATTAGTAGACAATCGTCTACAAATCGCTGATAGAAACTAATGTTACTAAGAAATAGATTTTGTGCATTAAACAAATAATTACATTCCCATTGGTAAAGCACTATATTAGCGTAAGTATTTGCTATGGATGTGCCCATAGCTACGCCTGTTAACTGAAGAAATAAGGTATTATTAAACATAAACACATTGTTCCTCAGAACTACATCCATAAGGCAACAGATATTGCTAAATGAGCTTATGGTCAGGACTAGGTTGAGAAGACAAAAATTCTCTAAGTAGTTCTATTCCCACATCATTGGGGAAAACTGTGAAAAGGGACATGATATCAAGCATCACTAAATAATATTTCTTGGTATTTAAATCAGTTTTTACATTATTATACCATACCCGTAGCTTTGACAATTCAAATTCATTGAGCTCAAGGCGGTGTAGCAAAATCTCAATTTATTAGAGCAAGTAGACTAACTACTGATAATACTACATTTGTTACACAACTTGATAATATGGTAGAGGACTTTTTTTCTAGTGGATATGATATGAATTTATTATCCAAGCTTAAATCTGATGTAATGGAAGCTAGGCAGACATCACTTATACCAACTTTTTTGGAAGATAGGTCAAGCCTCACAGATAGTCAGTGTAATAACACCATTACTCAACATGAAATAAGGTACGTCACAACTTTTAATGGTAGGTCAAGTTCAATTAGACAAATTATTAACAGGAACTGGCCCATTCTGATGGCATTGGATGAACTAAAAACTATATTGCGCACCAAGCCACATTTTACATATAAAAATATGAGGACGATTAAAAGTTTACTCTATTATAAAGATTTTTATAGACCCTGTTATACACAATTGGCTGCTAAAACTGGTACTTTTCCATGTTTTAACTGTGTTGCCTGTGCTTACATCTTAGGGAATGGTAGTGATATTTTCACTCATCCTGCCAATGGACAAGTATTTAATTTTAAAATTACAGCTACTTGTAACACCACTTTTGTGGTTTATTTGGCTACCTGCATCTCATGCAGTTCATTTTACGTGGGAAAAACAATACGTAAGCTTAAGGAACGTGTTATAGACCATAATTCTGAAATTAGGAGAAATTGTGACAATAATGCACTATGTAAACATATTAAAACTTGTGGTGAAACACATACATTTAAGTTTAGAGTGATTGATGCTCTATGTCCAAATGAAAGAGGTGGTGATGTCAACAACCTTGAGCTCAAAGAATTTGAATGGATATTGAGATTAGCTGCTGACACTCATCCTGGTTTAAATAGCACTGTCAGTTTAAAACCTGTGTTAGTTAAGCTACGTAATATTGTAAAGTAAATATTTTATACTGTGTATCTACACATCTTTTAATATATTTATATGTATATGTCTTTAATTTTTAATTTGTTTTCTGTCACATGATTTCATTTGGCTGCTGGTCATGTGATTTTAGACCTGTATTTAAGCTTCTAGAGTTTAGTGTTTGAATGTATTAGTATTGAAGAAGGGTTATGCCCGAAAGCTCTGCTTTTTATTAAACTGGTTTTCTCTGCAAGTTTTCTCTTTTGAGTTTGTGTTTTGCAGCTGGTTTTACTTCTGCTGATAATCACATCACCACAGTAGTCAAGAAATCCTTCTACGTGGCACACCTCATCACAAAAGGTTTCTCATCCAGAAAAAAAAAAAAAAGAGGCCATTGTCCCCCTCTGCTGTTGGACATGCTCCACTTAAAGAAATCCCAATCCCTCCAAGCTACACGCTCTAGGGACCTAAACCTTGTCACCACAATAAACAGAACATGCCAGAGGGATAGATTCCTGTCCCAGAGACTTCCCATACTCTGGAATAAACTACCTATCTATATCAAACAAAGCTCCTCATTAGCACTCTTCAAGAAAAATCTTGATGATTGGATGGGAAATAGGAAATTCACCCCGGGGATTACCTCTGTGGCTCTGCTCGATAGTGGCACAGGAAAATCATTTTCTTGGGTGACAAAAGCCAGGGTACCTTTTGGCTGGGTTGTATAGGCTCCAGGGCCGATAGCCTAGTACCTGTCTGTGAACCTATAACAATATAATAACAGCTATGAATGAAAAATTGTGCTGTGATGTAATTTATATAGATTTTTAACTTCAGCATTTGACAGGGTCATACACAAAACACTGACCAATAAATTAGTAGCACTAGGTATTGATGTACTCTTGATAAGATGGATAGATGCATGGCTTACAAATAAGGCATGGCAAGTATCATGCAGCAACTGGACAGGTGAAATCCTTGGTTACAGTCAGGGTGTCCCACAGGGCTCTGTCCTAGGCCATTACTTGTTTAGATTGTATCTTTCAGACCTAACTTTTTCATCTGAGGCATTCCATATCTATATGCAGATGACCTGAAATTTGGTAAACTGACTACATGTGCTACAGATAAGGCATGTCTACAAAATGTTTTATTTTATTTATTTTTTTATTTATTTTACATTTGTTTACCGGGCTAGTCCATCTGGATACATTTCCATTTTCAGCAGAGGCCTGGGGAGAAAAGCTTCACATTGAAGTTAATACAAAACAAATTATTTACATAAAGCAAGTAAGTAGTTAGTAAAATACAAACAGAAAACATGGTTCAATCTAGATTATTCTAACTGAGAATATATACTAGGAAGGACAATTACTCTAATTCTATTTCACTGTACAAGATAGGGGAGTTCTATTTTAGTAAAACATTCATGAAGATATAATTGATCCAGTAAATATATACACATACACAGTTTTATATTAATTAATATCAGAGGCTATTAACAAAGGTGTTTTAGAGATTAGCTTCTCAAGGGGAGTGAGTAGAGAGAGGTAAAAGAAGGTAGTAAAAAAGAGTAATTAGTAGAATCATAAGATACATAAGAAAATAACTTGACTAAAATGACCATTTGGGCACAGGAGAAAAATATGTTGATAAATACATAAAAAACTAAGCATATGAGATTTGGGAGACATACATTGAAAGGAGAATATTTAATACAGCACATAGTGATTGAAACTGTAGACTCATTTAAGGACCTGGGTATATAGATAGATTCAGCTATGAGTTTTTCTAATAACATCAACCAATTGGTTAATATTAGTTATAAAACTATAGGTTGTATAAAAAGATTTATAAAGTCTAGGAAATTAAAAATGATGAAGTAATTGTTTGTTAGTTACATTAGACCCAAACTTGAGTATGGAATAACAATATGGAAACCCTATAAGAACACAAACATAAGTAAACTGGAAAGAGTACAGCAGAACTATACCAAGAGCATGTTTGGGCAGCATATCATATGTTGTAATTCAAATCCTGCAGTAAAACAAGGCATACAAACATCAACATGTGGGTATACCCGGGGATTCCAAGATGGTGGTCGTCTAGTTGACACCTTTCACACGAAGCTCCTCACAAATCAGCTAAAAACCAACAATTTAAACAACTTTCAGTGTGGTGTTCTCACAGGATTTGGTCTAGTAAATAACTGTGTATCTGGTCATTAAGAAAAGATCATTCTTCTATCAAAAAATCCAGTCAAATCTCTTTTGTGGAAAAAATTAAACTTCTCTCAGCCTGTGTAGCCTGGGCCACGTGCATCGAAGGGGTTTGTAGCTTCAACTGTATCCTACTGGAGTACTCTCATCTAAGGCATGGCTGGAAACTCTGACACCATGGAAACACAAACTACCAAGGCCAAATTCTCTTCATTATCATTATCATCTCCGGAGAAAGATACAAGTTCTAAAAGACTCAGAACCAATAAACAAGTAGGTGACACTCCAAAAACAAATGCTAAAGAAAAAACTGACTCAAATTTCCATATGGAAGACTTAAAAATGGCTTTACAACCAATTCATTCAGCCATACAAGGTTTTTCTACTCAGTTTACAGACTTTGGCAAAACATTAAAACAAATAACAGATAGGATGGACACACTTGAAGGTAAAAATCATACTATGGAAATCCAAATTGATTCAATAAATAAAGACTTGTGTGCTAAAGATTCACTGCTTACTGAAATACAAGATAAACTCCTGGACTTGGAAGCGAGAAGCTGTCGCAACAATATATTAATAAGAGGTTTGCCAGAATCATATGATAACCAAGATTTATTTAAAATCACAAAACAGATTTTTTCAGCACTTCTCACTTTAGACAGCGACTCTGAAAACCTAGTAGTAGAAAGAGCACACAGAGCCATACGTTCTCGTCAAGTAACCACTGTACCCCGACTGATCTACACCAAGATTTTGAACTTTCAAGATGCCCAGAAGATTTTGGGTACAGCTCGTAAACACAGACAGTTTGTATGGAATAATCACAAACTCACTTTCTCACAGGATTTACCTCATCAAATTAAGTTAAACAGACAGAAGCTGTCTCCTTACTGTGCTGGCCTAATCAAACGTGGTATAAAATTTCAGATGCGATACCCAAATGCATTAACATTTACTTATAAAGACAAGAGACAGTCAGTGAATACTGTGCAAGAAGCGCAAGACACTTTTCTAAAGCTTTTTAAAGTAGCGCCCACCACAACATGAGAAGCTTAACAAGAACTGGCCAATCTCTGGTGGCTTATAAGTCATTGTGCTAATCTAGATTTATTCATATGTTGTGCATTTGTTATGCCGCTTTTACTCTGAATTGTGAAGTACTAAACTGTGTTGAGATGACAATCTTGGCTAGCTATCTTTCATGTTTTGCATCCATTCTACACTTAAAACTAGTGCTTTATGTCAATAGGAACTTTTGTTCGATGACAATTGTAGTGACTGTATCACATCGATCTATCTTTATGAAGGCACACTCACCTAACATAGACTGTAGCTAAGTATATAGCTTATTGTCTTCGACTTACATGGTAGCTGGATGAGACTTTTCTCTGTATTGTAATCCTGCTTACCCTTTAGTTTCGTTTTGTATATTGGAATGCCACAATTGGTTTCTTCTGTGATCGTCGCTGAGACCCATAGAGATGACGTTGCCTCTTCAGTCATGCAGAGCACTTTTTTCTATATTCCGGTAAACCTTCGGTTTGACGTGCCTGTCGTGCCTAACACGAACATTAAGACACACTCAAGGTTTAGCTTTCAAAAGAGAAAAGTTGCTAAGAACCATTTATATTCCATTTACACATTGCTTTTTTCTTTTCTCTATGTTAGAATGTTGCTTTTAATTTGACTTTCATCAGATACATTAACTTTGTTAAATTATACTTAGTAGAATATTGCATAGTTTGTGTCTGTTTATGCAAAAACAGTGTTGCAGGAATAACTTTCATTATTAACTGTGAGGTATGTGTGTGTACAGTATGTACGGTATCAAAGCAGATAGCTTCACTATCTCACAGCACTTTATTCTCCACTTTGATTCTCAACAAAATCCTCATGTCCTCCCTACATATGTGTATGTGGGGGGTGATTGGATACCATAGTTTCCTTTCCAGTCCTAAAATACTGTTGTAGGTGAATTGGAAATTCATCATGTTGCCTGCAAGTACACAAGTACATATGTGCATCATGTGATGGATTAGCATCCTATCCTGATTTTATTTTCTCCATCTTGCACCCAATGAGTGCTAGGATGACTTCTAGTTGCCCTGCATTTCTGCATTAGATTACATGGATAATTGGAAAATGAATGCAAGAATTTGTGAAGCTTGTGTTTAATGAAATATGATATTTAGGGAATAATAAGATTGTGTGTAGAATTGTCTTTCTTAAACACTTCTTAAGTCATATAAACAGTCGTCATTTATATTTATATATGTAGTATGACAGCTACATAAACAGGTGATAAATGGGTACTAATAAAAGTTGAGTCTAATATCCCAGAGTCACAAATAGGTTCATATCCCTATCAACACATATCATATACACATTACATCTAGCGGATACCACAAACTTGTCAATACATTTAATTTTATTTTAAACACTACAGTGAGAAGGAGAGTTGGTGTGGTGAGGTTTTACTATGACGGACATTTTGTTTTCCATGTTTTTGTATATATGTATAGTTATGTTTAAAGATATAATAGTCCTTTTCAGGACTCTTTATAGAACTATTTCAGTTATGATTTCTATTATGTTAACCAAAGTTAACTTTATTATTTGTGATGATTCATATGTTCCTTCTTTTGTTGTAGATGGGTGGGTAGGCACCGGGTTAGTATGGAGGGAACTGGTTTTGATTTTGGAACTTTTGAGAGGCAGTAACATACAATATAATTTATACAGTGAGACTAGGTTCAATATTTTCTATTTTTTTAGGATTTTACTAAGTAAAGTATTTAAGATTTTACTGAGTAAACACTTAAGTAGATACATAGACTTTAAGCAACTAATGTAATGTCTTTATATATTGATTCTTGGAATGTCAGAGGGTTACAGAACAAAACTAAGAGATCACTATTGTTTCATTTAGTGTTCAAATCTCAGGCCAGTATTTGTTTTCTGCAGGAAACACACATGCATAGAGATGACTGGAAAAAAGAAAACAATAAGAAATGGGTTAAAATGATAATTGCAGCTGGGGATTGCTCTAATTCAAGAGGTGTGGCAATTTTAGTCAAAAACAATTTCCTAGGTAATATTACAAACATAAATTATGATGCAGATGGTAGATGGTGTTATTTCTCTTCTTATTTTTCTAACATTGATAAACCACTCTTGTTTTTTAATTTATATAGTCCTTGTGACCACCAACATATTTTCTTTATTCAGATATGTAATATTCTTTCATCTTTCAAGGATCATTATATTATTATGGGTGGGGATTGGAATGCCGTTATTAATCCTGATATCGATCGTACTAGTAGATCAATTTCATATAATCACCAAGCATCTATTGCCCCAGAAGAATTAATGTTAGCCCTCAACCTTATAGATCCCATTACCCTCAATGTACATACTGACAGGAAAGATAGATATACATATTATTCTAAATGTTATAATGCATGGTCAAGACTAGATTTTTTTCTTGTTTCTGTTTTTCTTATGCATCAAAAAATTGAATACTTCATGGAGCCTAGATTTTTATCTGATCATTCAAGGATATCACTTAAGATTAGCTTTGATATAACGAGGCCACGCATATATACACAAAATAGATGGACATTTAACAACAACCTTCTCTTGAATAAGAATATCCATGTTATAATTACTGAGATTATACTAGAAATGTTTTCCAATCTTGATACATCAGACATTCCATATGATGTTCAATGGGCTGCTTGTAAGGCAAACCTTAGAGGAGAGTTAATTAGCAAGGCTTCTGATCTTAAAAAACAGTATAGAAATAAAGAATCCTCATTAAAACTAAAAATCCAAACCTTAGAAAACCAGCACAGATTGAATCCGGATTCTTCTATATATCTACAAATTTGTGAATTCCAAAATGAACTTTTACTACTACACCAACATAATCTCTCTACAATAGAACAAAGGCTCTTAGCTACTTATTCCGAATGGGCTCAAGTCCCCTCTAAAGTTCTCGCCAGAATAATTAAAAATAATCAGTCCTTACCTAGAATAACACCCATACACTATAACAACAAGATATATAATACGGACTTAGAAATTATGCATCTTTTCACTACCTTGTTTTCAGATGTATACTCTAAAGAGCCTGACCCTATGACTACACAGCATATTGAAAGTTTTATATCTTCCATTAAATTCCCACTACTGAATGATCAACAAAGGAAAACACTATCGGCCCCTTTGAGATCTCAAGAAATTTCAGAAGCCTTTGACAAGATTAAAACTAATAAATCCCCAGGTCCGGATGGATTTTGGTCATCCCAGGGATTTTTCCACTGGGTTGAATAAACTGTTTCTTCACCTTCCACGCTTGCTGGCTTCGTTTTTATGGTTGCACGTTTCTCTGCCGTGCAAGGGTTCTACGAGCATCTGTATCCAGCTTGTTTTCCGGATGGATTTACACCAGAATTTTATAAGACTCACAAGTCAATTCTTGTACCTTTTCTTCTTAAAGATTTTAACTACATAAAAATAAATGGTATATCAGATTTACATTGGAATGTCTCAAAAACCATATTAATTCTAAAAAATAATAAAGACAAAACAGATCCTAATAATTATAGACCTATCTCCTTAATTAATATTGACATTAAAATTTTAGCCTCATTATTAGCTGAGAGATTGAAAAAAGTTCTAACATCATTAATTTCCCCAGATCAGTCAGGCTTTATGTCCCACAGGCACGTATGGGACAATACTTTATCTCTAGATGCCTTTATACACTTCGCAAAAAAAGATAGAAATCCTATATATGCACTGATCCTTGACGCTTCAAAAGCTTTTGACAGAGTAAATTGGGACTTTCTTTTTCGTACTATGTCTTGCTTTAATATGCCTAATACTTTTATTGATTTTATTAAAGTTTTATATAAGGATTCTTCCACCTTTCTTCATATCAATAGAAATGCCTCTAAGATTATAAAAATCACTAACGGTACGAGACAGGGATGCCCATTATCTCCCTTTCTTTTTAACCTATACTTAGAGCCAATGTTATTATATATAAACAAAACACTTTTCACAAGATTCCCAAAATTTTAAATACTGAGGTGCCCTTTTCTGCATTTGCAGATGACTTGGTGATATACCTGCAAACACCTAGTACAGACCTTGTGAAAATAATCAATATTATTAATAAATTTTCACAGGCCTCTGATTATCAGGTGAATTCTCATAAAACTTTCAGCTTTCCTATAAATCCATCTGCCCATATACCTCACATATTTTCAGATTCCCCTTTTTCTTTCACCTATGCAATTAAATACCTAGGTACTCAAATTGAGCATAATGGTCTTTCTACATTTCAAAATAATATTCACAGAGTATGGTCATTAATAGTTTTAGAATTACATAGAAGGGAATTACTTAGTATATCACTCTTATCCAAAGCAGCGATAGTCAAAATGAATATACTCCCTAGACTCCTATTTCAATTTTATGCCATAGACCAGATTATTCCTAAATCTTTCTTTACAAAAGTCAATAAGGAATTAGCTAGATTTATCTGGTCTCCTAAGTCAGTCAGAATATCATATCTTAAATTAACGTGTCCTAAAAATAAAGGAGGCCTAGGTCTTCCGAACTTTTACATGTATTATTTAATTATTTCGCTAACAAACTACTCACCATTGTGAACTTGAAAACTGATAGGTATAGGCAGTACCCCATTTGGACCAAATTATGGCATCAATACATTTCAAGTAAAAATATTAACCCGATTGCTCTTCCTTTCCTTTCTAAGGAAGCTGCTAACATTCTGAAAAATTCCAAACCCTTAAAACAAAAGATCAATTATTTTCAAGAATTAATAAAACTCATTAATCTAGATAGCATTTTTCAACTAACACAACCTTTACACTTAAATCCTAATATCCAGTTTAATAATGTACCTTTTAATCTTTCTAAATTTCCACTTATTCAAAGTTTCACTGTGTGGGACTTGCTACAATATAACGATTTATCTCTCACTAACCTACGCATAAAACTGAAAGCAAATATTAATTACATTACCATACTACGTCAATTGAGAGATAGCATCATTGTGAAATTTGCTCACATTAAAGTAAGTATAAATGATTTTACAAATCTTACCACTGTTATACAAGCTCTAACATTACCACAGAAGATGTTATCTAAATCTTATAATCTGGTTAATCAGATAGCACATAATAATACTTGTCTATTTTCTGATTATTGGGATAAACAGAATGTCCATTTGTCTTTAACTCAGAAACTTTCGGCCATCAAGGATACTTTAGACTATTCCCCATTCAAGAAGCTTTTTTATACCCAGTTAATGATATTTAATAATGCGTATCATACTCCTTCCAAACTTAACAAGTTTGACTCCAGAATTCCCTCCTCATGTTCTTGCTGTTCTTCTTTTAATGCTGATCTCTTATATATTTTGTGGTCCTGTCAGCACTCACATAAACTTTGGACCTCCCTTAAAATCAGATTACAAAAAATGGGATACCAAAAATCCACACTATCCTGGGAATTAGCGATTCTTCATATTCCTATTATTCATCTATCAAAATTCGATACACATGTGTTAGTTTATATTTGTTCACTCATTAAGTTTTATATTACTAAAAATTGGTTAAACCGCACCAAACTAAATTGGAATAACTTTAGAACCTTAGCCTACTCTTATATTTCAGCTCAGAAATTACTGGTGAATAGTCGAAAGAAGTTAGCTCTTAACAACAAAGTCTTAGAAAAGGTATTACACATCTTGGATAGTGTTTAATAATCTCTGGCATTTTTTTTTTCTCTTTTACAGTTTTATTAACCTAGCTCTCTCTCACTTACATTTACATGCATACTCTTTTATATACAGGATTATATACTTTGTTGCCTCTGGTTTAACATATTCATACTTTGTATATAGTTATGTTATAGTTGTCCTGTTTGGAGTTCTTGCATTTACATTGTTATAGTCTTGCATTTATACTTGAACTCCCATGCTCTTATATCCAATGTTCATTTTGGTTATTGTGTTCTTGTTGTATTGTAAATATGCATATATTAATAATTCAATAAAAAGTTTTTTGAAAAAAAAACATGTGGGTATACCCCACTGTCATAACAGGAGGCAAAGGTACACAACAACTATGGATCACACTAACAGGATATGGAGACACTTATGTGACAAACGTTGCACATGTTGGACAGACATACCTGTGTAGGGAACAAGGGAAAATGAATATCCTAGATCGTAAGTGTGCAAAACAGTGCTTGATAATATCAACCAGATGACCAAATTACCCAGTCTGTCTGCACATGGCAGCTTCCTGGTCCATGCTTGACAGGATGTATCTGAAGATTTAAATTGCACAAAAGATCAACATATGAGTAACTCCACAGTCATAAAAGGATGCAGAGGCACACAACAGCTATAAATCACACTAACAGGATATGGAGACACTTACACGGCATGTGTTGCTGCTGTGCAGATGCTGAGGGACCTATGCTATTGAAAAATATTGCATCACACATGTTGCTGATAGTGTTGTGTATGTACTTTGTTCGTAACACACGGGCTATAACACAGACAACTGACAGGCAGCAAACTGTAACCCATTCGTTATCCAGCCTAGGTGTGGTTTCATGTTCACTGTGTATTTCTACTGCTGGAACACAAATATAACAAGACAGTAGTAAGAATGCAGTAATGTCTTTTAATGAGACATGGTCTATGCTGCAGTGTTTGTGAATGTAGGCTGTACCTGTACATCCTGGAACACCTGTTTCAATACCTCTCCTGGGTATCCAGTGTTTTCGGCTGGTGCTATTATGTGGGTCAGGAACATCTTTATCTCATCCAGGGGAGGCAAGAGTGTCCCACCTCCAGTGAAATTCCTCACTCTCAAATAGTGGTGGAGTCTGTTGGCTGTACACAGGATCATGTCAAAGCATTTTCTCTGACAAACCTACTTGGGATATATTCTGACCACTCACAGCATTGGTCATGTTTGCCAGATCTGTCTACACTTGATTCCTCCAGACAATATTGCTTTTCTGCCCAAGAAGGCTGCAGCCATGCTGATGCAGAGCCTTTATTACTATACCATTCTCTCTGCGTGAGAAATTGTCTCCCCTATTTTGGATCAACATCTGGAAGACAGCGTGATATGCACAACTTAGGAAAACATATCGGAATATGTAATTCATATGCACCAATGACATCAGCACAACTATCAATCCATTTAACAACTTTGTGTGAAGAGATGGGATTTGAATCCATGTCTGTGGACATTACAAGAAGTAAGAGACAAACTCATAACCAATGTGCCACAAACCCAGTACTATAACAATGGTGTTGCCACAGTTACATGCATATCCAAATGGAAATAACATGTCTACCTCAAGAATGTAGGATGCATCCCATCATAAAAATGTTAGTCATTATACGGTACAGAAAACACATACTGAAATTTATACGGAAGCAGGGACGAAAAACGTCAACATATTTAATGAACTGTTATGTAGTCATGGCTACATATCACCACAAGAAGCAGTATACATTCAAAGGCATCTTAATATTGCCTCCATTTGATTGAATGCACTCACAAATAATACTATATAACTAAGCATCAGAGTATCTGTAAATCAGTCACTAAACATACGGCTTATGGAAATCCCCAGAAGTCACTGGTTTCCATAGACATACAACAGACATTACAGGTTATTCTGGAATAACTAATAATGTATTTTAATTCCTACCATATCTAAGTTCACAGGGGCTGTTTCTTTTTTATTTATACAATTGCATATGGGGAAAAATGTCCTTGCCACTGTTGGACATTTACCCATATGTATGCATATTCTTTAATTCTTCTGCCCTCTTTTATGTAAAAGACAGATTGTAATGCAGACAATTTAAAAAGAAAAATATGTATGAAAATAAGTTTCAGTTTATTTCTACAGAATAATGAAAGCATAGGTATGTGATAATATCTATATATTCCTCCACAACAAAGCCAGCAGGTGACAGCTTACCTTTTGAAGCTAGCTGTAAATCAGCTATACCTCAGAGTGAGTTTAGCTAAGCATACACAGCTTTTAAGTATCATTTGCACCATACATACTCGTAATTAATGAGTTTCATTAGAATTCAGTGTTTTGGAATCCTATTTGCGAATGTCCTTGTAAGTTCTTGAAATTCAGTGCATTAACCAATATCTCAGTGTAATTGTAAGGTGCTCAACTTTAAAATGCAATATTGATTCATTTACTGCTCATATCATTGCTACCTCCTGACTGAGTATGACCTCAGTTAGCATTTTTGGAAGGCATTTTTCAACAACTTAAAACTGTAATAGTGTGAATGTCTACCATGTGGAGATTTTACTGTCTCTGGTTGCCAAATTGGACACAGGAAGATACCATCCAAATGCTCACTGTCTTTGCTGGATATAAGCAGAAGATGTGAGCATGGCCCAGGAGTGTCGTTAAGACTGATATATGGAATTAGACTGCAAGGGAACACTAGAGACAGAGCAGTATCAACCAGAGTTATAATGCTATATTGTTATAATGCTATACCCATTCTGGTATGACTGTCACGCAGTAATGATGTGTGCATTGGTATATATGTATATATATATATATATATATATATATATATATATATATATATATATATATATATATATATATATATTTGGGTTGCACCATAGATGGTATACATCTTTCCATGTTTGTCAATATTCCCCTATGTTGTATAGTCTGTATGGGTGCTGTCTGTGTAGCTTACATCTCCTTTTTGTGTATTTCTGATCTTTGTCTGTCATGTCTTGTGATATTTTGTATACGTTTATACCTATTATTTTACTCTGCCCCAGTTTCCACGTCCTTCCCATTTCTTCTATCCCCTCCCAAAAAACAAAATGCGGCCTATTCCCAAACACACACACACAAAAAAATACCCATGCCCCACTGCCTATCTGACCTTCCTATTCCATCATACCTCTTGTGTGTCCCTCTTCTTCACTATCATCCCACATCTGCTTTTCTATCACCCGATTTCCTTGCATGTATGCATTATTTGTGCTCCTCACACATGTCCCCAACCCATTGATAGCTACTGCTAGCCAAATGAAAGCAGACATGATTGCCATTCACCTTACTTACTTATTTTTTTATTAAAAATTTTAGGGATTACATCAGATTCTGCAAATGTGTGATGGGCATATTTATACATGTCCATCTGTGAATTACGACAAAATCCATAATTGTTTGCAGATATTTGTCACTTTTCAGACATAACGAGTGATGCACATTTCTCTTCCTTTAGTGCTTTCCATCCATTACTGAAAGTTCCATTGAGCTTGTCTAATTTCTGTAGATGTGCATTGGTAATGCATCCATATATATATATATATATATATATATATATATATATATATATATATATATATATAAATATATATATATATATATATAGAGAGAGAGAGCTATATATATATATATATATATATATATATATATATATATATATATATATATATATATACACATCACTTTATGCAAAAGTTTTCTTGGTACACAGCTTTGATGTTATTGCATGTGATTGTACTGATGTTGCTGGTTATGTCTGCTTTGCACTGAGTTATTCTCCATAGTCTGAGGGATAGTTGCATAGTACTCAGTTAGCCACAAATTTTATGCAGAAGTTGGTGCACTGCCAGATTCTGTGAACTTTATGGAATTTAAACCATTGTTTCAGTGTAATGATTTGTTGGTATGTCCGAATACCTTTATTTTACATATGGATAGCCTTGCTGTATATTAGTTGAATACGGTGCATAAATTCTATGCTGTACCATTGTGCGGTACTTGACCACATAATTGCCAGGCTGGTGTTGGAATGAGAGTAACTTCTTTCTACTGTATGTAGCTGGCACAGTTATTCACAGGTGTCTTGTACAAATCTTCACATAATAAGAAGCAATAATCACTATAGGAGGGCAAGAAAAATATTGCATTGTGAATATTCGCACATTCAGGGTAACTGCCATATCTATATGTCATTCTCTTAAAGTTGATACTGTATCCTCTTTCTATTTTTACAAAATAATATTTCTTTAACAGACTGCTGCTGTTAACATTTGAAAATGGGGATATGCAGGTGTTAAACAGAACAAAATCTGAAAAACTAATTTACAGAAGTGCTCTGGAATACGATACCAAAATGACAGTTTTGGGGACTTTATAAAACTTAATATAATAGCTCTGTGTGAGAGTTTTTTTTATTTTGTATAATGACTTGAATCCAAAATGGATAATCTGTGGAACTGTAATAGTTGAAATAAAAGATAATTCAGAAATTTTAAATTGAGTGAGCTAAACAGAATCAGTCATACTTTTGTGTTCTATTTCTATGGAAATACAGATCCTAAATAAGCAGAGTTTTTTAATGATATTGCTATTTAGGAAACCCTATGACAACAGCTGTCAGCTTAGTGCAACATGAACAATAGGAAGCCACAAGATGGCATCCCTGATTAGCTAAGAGACAACTACAATGTGTCATTTAGTTTTCCTTAAGCATTTGTTACCAGTGTCACATGCTGATCCCCAGTCACTCACTGTGGCTGCCATCGCTAAAACTCTTAACATCCAACATGTCTCATGCCTGTGACATGCTGTCTATGAAGAGCCCTGGGACTGCAACAAAAGAAAAAATTGAAATACCTTACTGCAACATGGTTATATGCCAGAAATGATATACTGCATAGTAATGAACTAAACACACACACATGAAGACACACACACACACACACACACACACACACACACACACACACATACACACACACACACACACACACATTCCCATGCATGGACACTTGTGTTCATGTTTTGTATACATAACACTAGCATTTGTGTGGGCATAGATAGTGATTAATATTAAAGTGAGTATTTATGTTCAGCACAGTAATAGCAATTTAATAATAACATATAGTATTATTTCATAAAACATGTATGAAGCTGTTTATAAATGGGCAATGAATGCTGAAGAAACAATACAGACATGCTGCATGTATGCAAAGAAAGCATTGCTAGAGAATGCTAAGCATATCTTTTGCAGTGTCACCTGTATGAAACTAGGCTGACTAATCACTCATGCATTTAGATTTCAAAACTTGATTTGGAATTGAATTTACGAAATGTTGTTAATACCACTGTTAGTATGAGTAAAAGAAGCAATAATTGAAAATTGAACTTTTACATGGTAAATAATTTTAGAGTAAGTAAAATTTGAATACACATACATTTAGATACTAATTAGCCAATAGGAAAACTATCCAATGTAAGAGTCAGTGACATGCTAGCAGGAGCAGTATTTCTTAACTGGAAATAATATAAAATTGTAAAGCTCTTCTACTAGTCTTGCCTGCAAGTGGGTGTTCCGGGACTAACCTAATGCTATCTCACAAATTCACAACAAAACAAAGCCTAAACAGGGGATTTGAAATTTGTTGTCAGCAATAATTAAAATAGCCAAAAGAGGAATCAAAATCTGATTGACATGGTGTAACCCCCTTGATTTGTTAATAAGAAAAGTTATAACCATAATAACATTTTCAAAACAACAAAAGCTGACATGGTATATACTGACATACCTACAGGAACTCATGCCTGTGAGTTTTGTAAGATGTGCAGCTATATGAATGCTATTTCATGTCTTAATTCCTACTTTAAATAGTTTTTTGGGGACCAAAGCACTTGCTTCTTGTGACAGCTGTGGGGCATTACATGTTGTTAGAAAGTCTCATAAGGTGGCAAACTGGGCGCCGTAGTTGAAAACACATCCGACACAGATATCCTTCAGAAGGGTCTCACAGAAACGGATAACTGGTGCCAGAGCCATGGCCTCAAGTTAAATGCCAAGAAATGCATAGTCATACCCTTCGGGAAAAATAAGGTTACCCCTAGCTACCATATAGGTGGCAATCCCCTGAACACAGAAGAAGTTATTAGGGACCTGGGAACCCAGGTTGACAGTAGCCTTTCATTCGACACTCATATTGCTAAAGTAGTTAGGAAGACCTTCTCCATTGCCCACCTTATCATGAAGGGATTCACATCTAGATCAAGGGAAGTCATAGTCTCCCTATACTCATCACTCATCAGACCAATGATCGAGTACAATGCCCCATTCGGAATGTATCTGACCCGACGCTTGCAGCAGCTGGAGAGGCCACAAAAGTTCCTCATCAAAAGGATAAAGGGTCTCAAAAATCTGTCTTATGCTGCCCGACTGAAAGAACTCCAGTTATATTCAGTTGCGTGCCGCTTGCTCAGAGGTGACCTGTGCCTGACATACAAGGCCATGTCAAACCCAGATTTGATGAATATGCTTCATCTCAAAAAATCTAGATCCCTTAGAACCACAAGGGCGGGTGACTTAAACCTCGACACGGTTATTAATAGGACGTGCTGGAGGGATAGATTCATCACCCAAAGACTCCCTATGCTGTGGAACAAAATCCCAGTTTATGTGAGGCAGAGCACCTCGCTGGCCTTGTTCAAGAGGAATCTTGACCAATGGATGGGAGATCGCAGATACACCCCAGGGGTTACCTCAGTGTCACTGCTCGACAGAGGCACAGCTAAATAATGGGCATAGTTTCTCCAAACTAAGGGGTGGCGTAAGCCACAAAACTATGGGCTAGGCTTATAAATGCCCTCGGGCAGATAGCCTAGTATGAACCTATGAACCTATGAACCTATATAGGGTATACTATCAAAAATAAGCAGAACATGAATACTTTTTCAAAATTCTTTAGTTTGCAATGATTTCAATAAGTTTTTTGAACCAGGTAAAACTGTGTTATCATGAAGGGTTGATATGGAGACCCTTCTGTTCATTAAAGAATTCTGCTGGTAGCAATGCTTGAAAGCAGATATAGCATCTTTGATAAATAATTTTTTCAAAATGAAATGTATCCTGAAAGAGAAGTTGCCAAATTGTAAATTTTTGTTTCATTTTTGTGCATACTTTTTATTATTGTTTTTGTTGTGATTGGATGTTGTGTGACATGATCTGTGAGGAGTTTTTTTAAGTGCTTTGTGTTTCAATATGTTTTTTTTATACTGATGAAGTCTTGTCATAAAGAAGTGAAACTCTCATTTATATCCTGGATGTCATTCCTTTTGTGGTGTGTTGCTTGTTTTATTAGAATGATAGATATGCTTAGAGTTGAAAACTTGAATGGGGCAAATGTCAAACTCAGCCAACTGGATTCCTGTCGCAGGTATGAGAACTGTAACAATGACCTGTGGAAGTGTAAGAATGTAATTACAGTTATGGGGAAATATATTTTGACTTAGAAATAGTTGTGTCTTGGACTATTCTCTCTTCTCTGAGGTACAACACTCTTAGCATTAGTACAGGATTGTGAGGCTGCAAGGGCGCTTCCCTCAAAAAAAAAAAAAAAAATAAATAAATAAAAAAAAAAAAACACTTCAAATGTATAATAGTAACTTAAAATGTATAATAGTAACTTAAAATTCACTGTTACTTGTGCTGAGTTACAGTGAAATTTTTGTGACTCACATTATTCTCATTAGTGAGTCTTGAACTTCTGATAGGATGCCTCTCTACCTGGAGGAATGCTCAAATCATTATTATACCATGATCCCCCCAAAACGTGCACGCTGATTGGCCAGCGTGCCCGTTGTAAATCGAGTTATACTAATGGAAAAAGGTCCGGTCGCCCGGACTTTTTTCCATTAGTATAACTCGTTTTTTTTAAACACTGTCTCGCTATGTTAAATGGGTTTAACATGGCGAGACAGCTTTAAAATAAGCAACGGAGATCTCCGTTGCTTATTTTAAAGCTGTCTCGCGATGTTAAACCCATTTAACATAGCGACATGTTTAAAAAGCAACGGAGAAAGCAAGATCTCCGTTGCTTTTTAGTGTCTCGCTATGTTAAATGAGTTTAACATGGCGAGGCAGTTAAAATAAGCAGCGGAGATGTCCGTTGCTTATTTTAAAACTGTCTCGCTATGTTAAACTCATTTAACATAGCGAGACATAAAAAGCAACGGAGATCTTGCTTTCTCCGTTGCTGACCAACTCTGATGTACTGCGCAGGCGCAGTACATCAGAACTGCCGGATGCCAGACATCTGCGGAAGGGCAGTAAACAGGCATTATACTATGCCATTATTTAAGAAAAGTAACAGTTTCTTTTCTTAAATAATGTCGTATAATAGCAATAACCGCCTGGGTGTGGGTAATGCTAAATTTACCCACGGTTGGCTTTGTTTGGTCCCTCGGGCTTCGCCCTTGGGACCAAACCACGCCAACCGTGGGTAAATTTAGCATTACCCACACCCAGGCGTGGGTTATTGCTATATTATATTCTAGTTAACATGTATTATAACCTGGCTGTACTGTTACCAATGGTTCAGCCAGACAGATTTTTGCTTATTTTGATTAACAAAGAAACACACTCATTAGTTAATATGTTTTTGTAAGACAATCTTTTTAATTCCTCTACAAGGGTAAATGAAAATGAACATTGTACCCCTTGCTTGCACTAGATAGATAGTTTGAATCAGCTGTCTGTAGTTCAGGGATGTGAGTTGCTTTGCTTAGTATCTTTGTGAAAAGACATGTCCTCAAATACTGGAATCAACAAAAGACATGACCTTACTGGAATCAACAAAATACATGACCTTAAATAATGGAAACAATCAGCTGAACTTGCTTGAGACAACTGGTAACAAGCTTGAATACATTCAGTAAAGAATATACTAAATACAAATCTTATGGAAAATTCATATGTAATTGGACATATTGCCTTCTGGAAGTATTGTGTTGTTAGAGGGTCTCATATCTGGTTGGTTTGTTAGCTTCATTCTGATCTAATCTTTGCTACATAATATCTTATTTAGACTTATGCCAGTTACCAAAGTATTTTTCATTTTTCAAACTATTGTACATTCAGGGAGTTTTCCTCCATTGATATGTTTCTGGGCGATCTAATTTCTGGCTTTCATAATGCACCTTGTTTGTGAATTCTGCAGCACCTTCCCTACCTTCCATGTGACATTAAAAAAGTATGTTGACAACACTTATGCTATGTTCAGTACCTTCAGCATTTCCAGACAGATTCATCCACACCTGCAGCATTACTACAGAACTGTTCAGTTGTCACCCTGACCTTATCTCCAGAAATGGACCCAGTCCTACCAGCTCTGCCTCTGTGGAATCAGAAGTTCCTCATAGTATTTCTTCTACCTACTAACAATGCCTTTAGTCAAGAATAGCATTTCTTCACTCTTGCTGTGAATAGCCTGGCCAATGTGCATTTGTGTTAGCATGCATTTTCTCAAAGATATGAATTCTGAAGCTCAAATATCTGTCATTATTTAGTGACTTTAATCATTAGCTTATCCCAGTGATTTGTCAAAAAACACAATTATTATGAGAAACTGACCAAATATATGAGGCACAAATCTGGAAATTCTGTGATGTATCCCTGCCTGAGTAAAGGGATAGCTTGAGGAACCTCTTTCTAGCTATCTGACCACCATTTCCCATGGCCTAGGAAAGCTCCTCCTATATTCAATCATTTGCCTTGGCACCTGCCAATGCTGCCTTCCTCTCCCTTCAGTATCCATCAGACAAATCTGGTAACACCCTAACTAACACTACATAGAAAGCTTCTCCCCATAACTTGAAACTCCTTGCACCACTGGTGTTTGTCTAGAGGTCACAGAATTATACTAAGCAGTAAAATCTCAGCACCCTCCTTGATCCTGATGCCTAGAATATACTGCCTGTGATCTGATGGTATGATTACATTTCAGTTGTCAGTCTTTGGATTAAGGTGCTCTGGTATAAAGTGTATTTATAAGCAACCTTGTGTTTGATTATGATGTTTGTTACAGAGAATCCATGACTAGCACAGAATTAAAAAATATAAATTTATCTCTAAGACTGAGATGAGGCAAGCCATTATTTCTAATCACTGCTCTCCTGGTGTCTTCATCATTTACCAACAGATTGTTGAAGTGTCCCAGTAGAGCAGTCAGAAGGTAATGCATTCACAAACCTTCTATAGGTGCTTTGGTCTTCACACATTTTCAATATAGCATGGAAGGCAGGAACATTACCTCTGGACTGGCAAACTAGGTTGGAGGTCATCATTTATAGAAAGGGGAGAGGATAATGCATTCCATTTATAAGGGATTACTAATTAATTAATAAGCCTTTCCGAGGGTACTAGAAGAAAGATGTCTTCATCTAGCAGAACCTCTGATTCATGAGAATCAATGTGAATTCCAGACGGTGCAGTGGTGCAGTGGTAGCATTTTTTACTCACAGCAAGAGGTTCTCAGGTTTGATTCTCGGCTGGAGTGCCTTCTGTGGGGAGTCTGCATGTCCTCCCTGTGTTTATGTGGGTTTTCTCTGGGTACTCTGGTCTCCTCCCATGTTACAAAGACATGCATCTAGAGCGTTTCTCCCTGGGCCTCTGCTGAAAATTGGCTTTTTTCCAAGTTGGACTTTCCCGGTAAACAAATTTTAAATAAATAAATAAAGTCCATCCTAGCTATGGAAGGGTGCATTGAGTCTCTGCCCTTGCACATATAATATTGAGGATAATATCTTGGATAAAGGGCTTCAAAAGTATTTGGTTTTGAGTCTGCTGTTTACCATTTTGCCCCTGTATTTGGGGTGTGATAGTTGTGCATGTGTTCTCATTGTTAAGTCAAATACATTCAAGTAGGTGAAGGACTCCACTAAGAAAGTGTCTTCCATTTTCAATCTTCTTGTGGGAATCCATTATGAGTGCACAAGAACAATCTCTTTGTTGTTTGTAGATGATGTTGCCCTCTTAGCCTTAAGTAACTTTGCTCTTTGGTGAGCACTGAAGCAATTTTCTGCTGAATGTAAAGGAGTTGAATCAAAAAAAATTCAGTACCTCTAAATCAGGAGTCAATAGTCTTTCCCAGAAAAAATAAAGAGTCTTGTTTTTTGCACGTGAGGGAGTGCTGATGTCTCAAGTGGAGGAGTTAAAATATCAGAAGGTTTTGTTCTAAGCTGCAGGTGGATTGTTTAGCAGAATGGTGTAGTGATAGCAGTATTGCATTTGATGTACTGGACTGCGGTGGTGAAATGAGAACTGAATCATAGGACAAAGCTGTCATATTATTAGGTAGCCTATGTCCCCACTTTCACCTGTGGTCATGAGGTCACAAAAAAAGATGAAGTCATTGAAACAAGTTGCAGAAATCAAGCTCCTTCACAAGGAACAAAGTTTTATCTAGAGGGGCTAACTGCTACTGCTACTGCTATGGGCACAATCAACAGGTGACAATGGTAAACGAATGCATAATTTATTGGGATTGATTTCTGAAGCTTTGTCTGTGGTATGTTATCTGTAACAAGCTGTTTCAGACAAAAGAGCTTTTTTTTTTCCTTTTTTTCTAGCCTTCAACTTTGGGAAGACATTTTTTTCAGGGTTTGACAGCTCAGGGGACAGCTTAGTACACTTCATGAAGTAGCTATGGTTTTGACAGAGATGTTGGGCATACTTTCTATAACAGAGTAATAGTGTGAGGAATATATCAAGCCAGAATGTCCTTGGAGTAGAACCACTGTTTTTCTATGTTGTGAGCTTGTCTGGGAATCTTGAGCGATGCCCTCTGGATACCACCCAAGGGAGGTGTACCAAGTGCAACTTACAAGCAGGAGGTCTTGGAGAATCCCAAGGATATTATGGAAGAATTATGTTTTTGAGCATGAATGGAAGTGGTTTGCAATTGTCCAGGAAGAGTTGGAGACCGTTGCTTTGAATAGGGAAGCCTTGTCACCCCTGCTCAGTTTGTGCTGCAACTCTTCTCAGCACAAGTTGTTTAAGAAATGCATGGATTTCTCTACAACTGTTTCCATATTTCTTAGGTCTGTTTTTTTTCTGTGAATTTGAAATAAATGTCTCTAATATATGTTGACAACTACCAAGAAATCTGTAGCATAGAGCTAAACTACCACTGTAACAAGAAAATAGGGCATAGATTTAACATCTCACCTACATATCGCTGCTTCACAGATTGGATCACTTTTGTATATTTCATTGCAACATCAGTAAGAGAATGCAGATGTGAGAGAGTTCTGTGGGGACAGAACAGACAAACATCTAATTCTTTAGCATCAAGTGCAAATATCAAATTTTATCAAGTAAGAATTCCTGTTGAAATTTTGCCTATAATTGCAATTCTCAGAATAGCACAATTATAAGCACAAATGTAGGGAAGTAAATGTTATGTCTCAGGTTTCAGAGTGTTGAAGTATTCTCTCTATCTTAGCTACGGTACTCTTATAGTTAGAATATGTAGGTATCAAGTGAGAGAGTGGACACAGCTCCCTATACAAGAAGGTGTGCATGGATCCCTCTAAAAAATAACAGTGTACAATGAGTTTTGGGATTCTCTTGCCTGAATCACATTTATTCTTCAGATATTTGGAACTCATGGTTTCGATAACACACAAGACAGGGATGTAATCAGTGGAATTCCAGTTAACTCTGGATGCATATATTCCAGTGCATCCTTACATTACAGACTCATTTAACTGTAAGCAATAAAAAGGTGTTTCTGATAGTGTAAAAATGTGAGTTCAGACTATATTAATACTAATTAGAAAAATCTTAACATTATTATTTTAAAATTTACAACATTCTTAAGTTTTTGAAAGGTGTCTATCCTAGTTTAATTGTTCTGGCAATGACAAAGACATGTACATTTACCTAGGTTAATAGGTTCCTAGGTAGGTACTAGGCTATCGGCCCTAGGGCCTATACAAGCCCAGCCAAAAAGGTACTCTGGCTTTTGCCACCCAAGAAAATTATTTTCCTGTGCCACTGTCGAGCAGAGCCATAGAAGTGATCCCCAGGGTGAATTTCCTATTTCCCATCCAACCATCAAGATTTTTCTTGAAGAGTACTAATGAGGAGCTTTGTTTGATATAGATAGGTAGTTTGTTCCACAGTATGGAAAGGCTCTGGGACAGGAATCTATCCCTCCGGCATGTTCTGTTTATTGTGGTGACAAGGTTTACGTCCCTAGAGCATGTAGCTCGGAGGGATTGGGACTTCTTTAAGTGGAGCATGTCCAACAGCTCTGGGTTTGACATAGTTTTGTATGTTAGGCAGATATCACCTCTGAGTAGGCGATATGCGACGGAGTAAAGTTGGAGTTTTTTGAGACGGTCTGCGTAGGTCACCTGTTTGAGGCTGGTGATCCTCTTTGTGAGGTATTTCTGCGGCCTTTCCAGTTGTTGTAGATGTCTTGTGAGTACATACCAAAAGGGGCGTTGTACTCTATAATGGGTCTAATGAGTGAAGAGTAGAGGGGAACAATGACCTCTTTTTTTCTGGATGAGAAACCTTTTGTGAAGAGATGTGCCACATAGAAGGATTTCCTGAGTACTGCGGCGATGTTATTAACAAAGGAGAGACTACTGTCTACCTGTGTCCCAAGGTCTCTTATCACACTTTCGGTGTTAAGTAGTTCATGGGTACAGAGTTTTTACCAAAGGGGATGAGAATGCACTTTCTGGCATTGAGCTTGAGGCCATGGCTTTGACACCAGGTATCTGTCTCAGTGAGGCCCTTTTCTAGGACGTCCACATCGTTAGGAGTTTTGATTATGGCTCCTAGTTTGCAGTCATCTGCAAACTTCATTAGCCAAAGACCTTCTGTGTTAGCCTGTACTTCAGAGAAGTAGATACCAAATAGGAGAGGACCCAGGACTGAACTCTGTGGTACTCCACTTGTCACTGGTCTGAAGTCAGATTTGGAGTCTGCTACTTTCACAGTGTGGGTTCTGTCAGTGAGCCAGTTGGCAACCCATCTTGTGACATAGGGATTTATACCTAGTTTAGTGAGTTTATCTATAATTCCAGAGTGGGGGATAGTGTTAAAAGCCTTGGCAAGATCTAGATAGGCTGTGTGAACCACCTTGCCCTCGTCTATGGCTTTGGTGACTGCTTCAAAGAATTCTATCAGGTTTAGGAGACATGATCTGCCTTTTACAAACCTGAACTGGGTGGGGTCCAGAGTTTGGAGATTACCAATGTCTTTGTTTATAAGTTCCATGATGATATGCTCCATGGCCCTGCAGACCAGGGTCATCAGGCTAGTGGGGCAGTAGTTCCAGGTGTCCGTGGTGGCTCCCCCCTTGTGGAGTGGGATAACCGTCACTGTGTGCCATTCAGCGGGCACAAAGCCTGAGGTGAAGCTATGATTGAACATAGTACTTAGGTGGGGTGCCAGTTCATTCTGTAGTTCGTGTAGAACGCACAACCTGGGATGTTGTCTGGTCCCATGGATGCTGTGTTCTTGACTTTGGAGAGTGAACCTGTAGATTTAAAGGGTCAAACAAAGATGCTACAGTCCTAGATAATAATTGAAAAAATATTTTTTAATATGTATGCATTTCTGTTCTTTAGTGAATGCAACTTTTTAACTAACATTGAACTAACTAGAAGGAGCCCAGTATTTAACTGTATTGTTGCCATAACTACGGTATTTATTATTTCTCATAATCCTCTTTATTTTTAAAACAAAAGACTTCCATATCACAAACAGAAGTCAGGGATAAGCTCTGCCAGTGGATGGCATAAACTCTTGAATGTTAAATAAAACAATCAAGATAAAATGTATCAATGACAGAATGCCTCAGAGTGTGTATTACTCAGAATATGTGGTAAACTAGGTTAGCTAATGCCCTTTTAGCAGCAGCTAGTCGAGGAGCAAAAAAGTGTTCACTCATAGTAAAAAGATCCTCTGAAATAATAGCAAGCTACTTGCTACAAATGTAACAAATGGATTGCTACAGTACAATACCACACCCAAAGCACTTTGTGCTACAAAGCATTCCTTACTGAATGCTGGTACTACAGTACTACACCATCTGTATCTGCCAGTCATGCTCTGTAGTACCTTGAGCCCTCTTATGCAGCATCAACAGAACAGTCTGGAGGGACAGGTATCTCTCATAGAGGATACCTCTGCTCTGGAATAACACTCACCACCCATATAAAGCAAAGTTCAACCCTATTCATATTTAAGAGCAACTTGGATCTATGGATAGGAAACCAAAAATGAATCCTAAGTCTGTCCCCTGTACCACTACTGATGGAGAGATGTAGCTCCTAAATGCTTTAACTCATGCACATATCCCCTCATATTGTCTATGTTGTGATCCCAGTTATTCTCATTAGGGGTAAAATATAATTATCAACAATGAAATGGGTCGTCAATCTTTAACCAAATGGGGTTGGTTAAATTGGGCACTAAAAGGGAAACTGGTTAGGCTTAAAATGGCCCTCAATAGCAGCTACTTTAGTACTTACTTAGGAATCTGTGAAAATGGAAACCCAACTCTACACACAGAAATCCACGACCAGCTCATGAGCCATAATCAATTGCAAAAAATTTCAAGCCACTAATTTAAGTACTGCATTCTCTATGCCATGCCTCATTAAAATTAAACTTTATCTATTTAGTTAGTTATGTATTTAATTAGTTAATTAGTTAGTTAGTTATCAACTAGGTAGATGGTCTTGTCCTATGAACTTTTACAACCAGAATCTATGTCATAGGGCCAACTCCATTAATCAATCGATATACATTGCTAGCAGAAGTAATAGCACAATTTCAATGCATGACATATGTATGATGCAGTTAGTTATATTTACAGAAATTTACAGAAATTAATTACTTAACATGATCACAGTCAAAACCAAATTTCACTACTTATTGCTTACATTTCTGACCATAAAATGACTTTCAATTTTTATATTTGTACGATAATGATGTATTATGCTTCTCCATCTCTTATGGCAAAATATGTCAGACTTTTACTTTTTTAATGCCTCAGCTAAATAGATTAGACTTGTGCCTACTAACCCATGAGAAGGTACCAGTTCCTAAGGCCTTGCTTCCTAAAGTTTTGTTCTTAAGTAATTATTAAATCCCTTACGTCCACCCTCAGCCTATAATGTACTGTTATTATTGCACATAGCATTTGGAGAACTTATGTGACTATACCCTTACCAAAATCTCTACCTCATCTACTGCTGATGATTTGAAGTCAAAATAATAGCTCTTCCCTTCCAGTGATTCCAGAGCCATGTTGCTTCCTAACTGTAGGACTACTTTACTAAAGACAAGAGTTCTTGCAAGGCAATAAGGCAGTTTTGTACCAGCTGAATTACAACAACCAACTTACTGACACTTGCTAACACTAGTCTTAGAATCACGAATAAAGGTAATATCAGAAATGCTGTCTTTATTTATCTAAGAACTGAATTTGCTTTTGTCAGTCATGCTCATCTTTTAAACAGCTGAAACTGGTCAGTCATCATCCTTATACCAGTTTCTTGAACTTCATAACAGATTGTATTCTTAACGTTTGTGAAGGTGCTACACTTTTCTAAACCTATTTGTATGCAGCCTGGAATGCCTCAGTGCTACATGAGATCCATTATTATTTTTACTATTTGCCAACCATGTAATAGTAGGTGTAAAAGGGATTATCAGATGTCATTTATACCAGCAGTTTAATCTTAAAACTTCCCATGCTATTATTGCTTATAGAAACCAACAATAGGATTTTATGAAGCTTTATATAAAAAAGACTTATATGCCTTAAGCAACAAATATTTACTGATTATGTCAGTACGTAAAAATCTACTGCCAATAATTAGCGGACCGGAGTTTTGCTGTGGCGACCCCTAACCGGGAAAAGCCAAAAGATACAACATTGAACTAAACTAGCATTATACTCTTCCTTTTTTCAATACGTTTTTTTCCTTTCTTATTGTCACCCATCAGCTCTCTTCCTATGATTTGCAGCTTATTCATTCCCTATTAGTGATATATGGCCAATGATTCAGTCTTCAACTGAACAGAGTCATCATCCAGCAGGCATGTAGGCTGTTTGTATTGCTGCCACCCATGGACTATCATTCTTCCTTGCTTTGCTCTTCCATCATCACAGACCATATAGACCAACAGGCCAAAGGACCCAGAATGAAGAATCACTATCATGAATGATTCCCCATTTCTGCCTTAAACCCCACTTTTGCCACATCTCCCAGCCTACTTAGGGGCTGATTTTGGAAGTCCTCATTCACATGGTTGACTGGTGAATTTCTACTAAGCCCTTATCTCTTCATTAAGAGTCTGATATGAGCACTGAAGAGGCATGATACACCTTTCTCATACGAATATGTGTTTCTACATATATGTACTAGTGAAGGTTATTATCATCAGCTTGGCATTGCCATGCACACATCTCCAATCTGAGCTGTTTGCAGCTGGAAGTAATCACCTCACCAGGATGAAAGAAACTTTCAATGGTTGGTCAATCCCATCCCCCAGTATTCATCGATTTCAGTATCTGAGACACTAATTGAACTCTCATCATCTATGTTATAGTCAGGTCTTTATCTCTCTATGTCACAGAGATACTCATGAACACTATGCTGCTTAATAAGGTTTACCACTTGTTCCTTTTTTTGCTGGACTGCTTCTGTTTGAGCAGATATGTCCTATAAAAATGAAACATTGCAAATGTCTTACAGTTTTAAGACAATAAATACTTTCTTTTGATTGTTGTAGAAAACTATAATGTTTGTATCTGTTACAGAAAAATATTATGCCTCACAATTATTTTTCAAAAACACATATAAGCTTGTAGTTTCTTCACAAATAAAAGAAATAAAATGTTTACAATATGTTTATGTCAAAAGAAAGCTGAAAAACAGATGTATAATTCTGCAAGAGATATTTTCATATAAGTAGTAGACTTATATTTTAAATGTCTTACAATTGCATTCTCTTTATTAACAAACTAACAGATAATTGAAGGCAAAGTAAGTGATAAAGGAGTTAAGGGATGTTATGTTATGTTATGTTATGCTATGTTATGTTATGTTATGTTATGTTATGTTATGTTATGTTATGTTATGCTTGAAGAGTATAGTGTCAGAAAATTAATGAAAATGTGCCAGGTATCTGTGGAAACCAGATTAATCAGTAGTACGCTCTGGCCTTTTCAGGCCGGGGATTAGTCTTTGCAAGGCTATATGTGAGATAGTGTGGACTGGTATTGAATGTTACAAAGTTGAAGAGTAGTAAATTTTGTATGCATATGGTACATGTTTTGAAAGTCATATTTGTGAAATGTTCACGTAAAGCTGTAATCGAGCAACACGAGGGGTGAGAAGAGTTCCAAATACATTTGTTTGTTAAAAGTAATGTTATGTCAATGTTCTGCATGCATGAAATTGATAAGAAAAAGTATATACATTTTTTTTTTCCTTTATTCTTTCAGATTGATCTAAAAATTTTGGCAGGCTGTCTCCCTGTGCTGTTTATGGAATAAACAAGTACTTTTCATATTCTAAAGTGTCATTCTTGACTGAGTCAAAAAAAGTAAAATTCTTTGTTAGTTAATTTTATAATTTAACAGTTGGTACAGTGACTTGGATTCTGAACTTTGGTATTGTTGCATGCAGTGTAAAATAAATTACAAGGGCCCCGCACAGAAAGTTATTCTGTGAATTCCACACTGTTTTGTATGGAATATCAGAGACTCAGATACTTAATTATTCAGGCTGTGCAAACATGATGGACTAGGTTGGTAAATTGATTTGTGGGAAAAATGTTGTTTTTATTTGATAATTGTAGTTTAAAGAGTAGAATGGATAAATAACTCTTTTTGTTGAATGACTGAGTTAGCTTGACAGGTGCACGTAAAGTACTGGTGAGAGGACCCCACAAGAAATAAGAAAAAGTTTATTAATGTGTATGCACATTCAGCAAAAACAGAAATTAACACAAGGAGGCACATTGTGTTGAGGGCAGCACTCTCAAGAGAAAAGTATAAAAGATAAGAGGTATGAGAGCTTTTATTGTGTGTTTTGTTTGTTTTTGTGTAGTTAATGTATCAGTGAAAAAAAAGTTAATTGGTGTAGTCATTTTTCCAGGATTCAGGATCTGTAAAGTAAGTCTTAATAGGGAAATGGGAACACATTTACGTAGGCAGGATCAAATACCTGCAAAGGGAACTCCTGCATATTTTATGTATCATAATTATGGGAAGGAAAATTGTATGTATTTCAATGAGTGGTTTTAGCTTACTAAAAATTGCCCTGGTAAAGTATTTCCATTAAATGGAACTTATGTTAAGGCTAAATTGGGGAATTTGATTTTATTCTTCGTATACTGAAGATCTTAAAAGGGAAAATAAATCAGTATTAAGGGGATTACAGGATACTAATAAGAAGTTGCTACAACAGGTAAGAGAGGTCAAGAAGGCAGTACATACCACTAAAAAGGGATCCCTTTATCCTGTCTTGGCAGGTCTGAAAGAAACTGGGTATGACCAAAAAGCCAAGACATCAAAGGAGGATGATAATTGTCCAGTAATTACTGCACCCCCGCCCCCATATGAACCGGTATGGGTAACACCTGTGCAAGATTCCACTGTTTCTCAGACCCCTGCATTTTGGTCAACTGTCCATTGGACACCAGGTCAGCATGGTACTGTTACATCTTAAGGTAGTTCTGTTCAACCCTTATCTTCAGAAATGGCATCTGCAGTTGGGAAGGTTTCTTCTTACTCTCATTTTCAACAAGCTTCTACCCCTCCAACAGGAGTACTAGTATGTGGACTCCTGTGGATCATCACACACACTCATATCATAGGGTAGGACAAGAAGCCATTGCTTCTGGTGAGGATATTTTGGCACCACTTAGACAAATTTTGGGTCCCAGTAATAGAAAGCTTGTTCATTGCCCTTGGATCTCTGCTGATTTGCATGCTATGTCCAAAAGTTTTCCAAATATTAGAAAGGGTCCATTAAGGTTTAAGGAAGAATCAGAAACTATAATAAAATGTTACAACCCTACTTTGACAGATTTAACTTGCTGCTTTGGGTAGTCATTTCAAATGAAATATAAAAACAGTTACTTGAAAAAGCTGAAACAGATTTTACTGTCACAGGGAAGGCACTTATAAACAAAAGGACAGGGTTGTTAAATAAAATTACAAAAGTATGTCAATTTACGACAGATTTGTCTAAGATACAGGCATGTAAACAAAACAAAGAGGAAGCCCCTGCAGATTATGGGAGTCACCTTAAAACAGTGTTTGGTTGACATTCAGGAATACCAGATCTAGAAGAACAAGCTAAGCCAGTTATTGCAGCTGCTTTTGGGCAGGGTTTGCAAGCCCCTGAACAGAGTCAAGTAAAGCAAGTGCTGATAGACTGGCAGGGAAAGGCCTTGGAGTCCCTATTAAGTGCTGCAAATCACTGCACTGAGTATAAGGAAAAACAGAGACGATACTGAGGATAATCTGTTAACTTTTCAAATAAGGGAGTTAGAAGCCCCGAGGATGAACCAGAGGCAGGGCAAGGGAAAAAGGAATTGCTAGGGGATTTAGTAAGAGTGCTGGTCAAGGGAACAAAGTGTAGCTGCTTGGCAACAATGAGCTGGCAGTGCCCTTCTTGCCTCATCTGATAGATCTTGATTCACTTGTGGTGAAGCAGGACATTTGGAGAGGAAAATGCCCACACAAATGAATGCAGAGAGTCCAAGATAACTGGACTGAATGGCAGTCAAGTTATAACAATGCTGCATTTCCTGTACCACCTCCTCACATTGAAAGGAGTCAGGAATCACCATACTGACTATGTCAAAAAATGAAACAGAAATAAATATTGATCGTCTACTGCCAGTTGATCAAAAGGGACACTATGTTAAGGTAGAAATAAATTCAAAGGCAATTCCTTTCATGGTTAACAATGGAGCCACTAAGTCTGTGTTAAATGTTACTTCAGATAGTCAGATACCAGTATCAAAACATAAAGTAAAAGCAGTTGGGGTAACAAATTCTACTGTTAAATATCCTGTTTCAGAACATATATCTATTCTTTAGGACCTATTGAGGAAAAGTATTTTTTCCCTGTGAGCACTACTGCACTGGTGAACTTGTTAAAAAGACACCTGCTCCACAAACTGGACTGTACTACTTACTGTACACCAGAAGGGGTGTATTTGGATGTTTCAACAAAATCAGAGGGAGAAGTATTAGGAGTTTTAGCACAAGCTGAGGAACTGCCTATTAAAGGTATACAGACAGGTAAAGAACTGTTACAGCAAGTACCTGCTAACTTACGAGCTAAAAATGCTAATGAAGTAGGTATATTAAAATCTTCAGAACCAGTAAAAATACAATTGGATCCATCTAAGCCTCTCCCTAGTGTTCCACAGTACCCACTTAAACCAGAGACAGATCAAGAAAGCAAACCCATAGTTCAGTATTTAATACAATAAGAAATAATAGTACCAGCTAAAAGCCCTTGTAATACTCTTATTATCCATGTAAAAAAGCCAGGAAAAGATACTTATAGGTTTGTGCAAGATTTGAGGGCTGTAAACAATGCAGCATCACCAGCCTTTCTTGTGGTTCCAAATCCAGCAACAATACTGAGTTGCATACCACCTACAGCAAAATATTTTTCTGCAACAGAGTTGTGTTCTGGATTTCTTTCTATACCCATCCACCCTGAAAGTCAGTTTCTGTTTGCCTTTACTTATACGGGACAACAGTATAGATGGATATAGTTGCCACAGGGATGCAATGAATCCCCTTTATTATTTTCTCAAATTCTAAAAAAAGATTTGGAAGATATGACATTTCCAGGTGGGTCTGTGTTAGTTCAATTTGTAGAAAATTTACTAATAGCATCTGATTCTTTTTACCAGTGTTAGCAGGATACACTACATCTTTTAATTGTTCATCGGAACATAGGAAGTTACTAGGCTATTGGCCCTGAGGCCCTTACAAGCCTAACCAAGAATTTAGCCCACTTTACAACAAGTCAGCACCCTATGCCACTGTCCAGCAGGGACACAGGTGGAATCCCAGGGTTGTATTTTCTGTTCCCCATCCAGTTATCCAGGTTGCATTTAAAAAGGATTAATGAGGTACTCTGCTTGATGTAGGGAGGGAGTCTATTCCACAAAAGGGGGAGTCTCTGGGACACAAATCTGTCCTGCCAGCAAGTCCTATTGATGTCACAGACCAGGTTGAGGTTGCGTGTGTGGGTTACTTGAGTGGAGCTTGACTTGTGGATATGCAGCACTCCCATCAAGGTGGGGTCTGAGATTGCTTTGTATGCCAGACAGAGGTCACCTTTGATGAGTCTGTAGGAGACTGAGTAGATGGACAGGGCCTTTAGCCTCTCTGTGTAGGGAAGATGTTTGAGGCCCTGGATTCTCCTGATAAGGAGCCTTTGTGGTCTCTCCAGCTGATGCATATGCTTTGTGAGGTACATGGCAAAGGTGGCATTGTACTTAATAATGGGTCTTATAAGGGAAGAATACAGGGATGTTATCCCTGGATGAGATACCATTACTAATGAAGTGGGCCATGTAGAAAGCTTTCCGTACAACAGAGGCAATATGGTGGTCAAAAGTCAGTTTGCTATCAACCTGGGTGCCCAAGTCCCTCATGACTGATTGTGTGCTTAGGACCTTATTATTAATGTAATAACTTGTGGGGATATCACTCTCCCAAAAGGGGATGATGATGCATTTTTTGGCATTCAGTTTGAGACTATGTTTCTGGCACCAGTCATTTGTTTGGGTGAGACCCTCTTGGAGGATGTCCACATCACTAGGGAAATTGATGACAGCACTCAGCTTGCAGTCATCTGCAAACTTAGTCAGCCATAGCCCACTGGTTTTGGCCTGTACCTCAGAAAAGTATATCCCAAACAACAGAGGCCACAAGACTGATGCCTGTGGTACACCGCTCATTACAGGTCTACTGCTTGAGGTGACTTCCCCTATTTTGACTAAGTGGGTTCTATCAGTGAGCCAGTTGTCTACCCATCTGATAACATATGGATTGATGCCTAGTTGAGAGAGTTTATCTATTATACCTGAGTGGGGAATAGTGTTGAAAGCTTTGGCCAGGTCAGGGTAGGTGTTGTGCACCATCTTCCCTTTGTCTATGGTTTTGGTGACTGTCTCAAAGAAGTCGACCAAATTTAACAGGCATGACCTCTGGGTTTGAGTGTTTGGAGGTTGCCAATGTCCTTGTTAATGAGGTCCATGATAATCTGTTCCATGGCCTTGCAGATCAGGGTAGTTAGGCTGATGGGTCTATTATTTTCTGGATCGGTGGATGCCCCACCTTTGTGCAAAGGGATGACAGCGGCTCTCCTCTACTCAGCTGGGATAAAGTCAGTACTCAGGCTTTGGTTAAATAGGGTGCCTAATGGTACTGCAAGTTCCTGCCTGAGTTCATGTAGGATGCAGCCTGGGATGTTATCGGGTCCCATGGAAGCTGTATTTCTTGCCTTTGAGAGGGCAGTGATGACTTGCTCCCTAGAGATAAGGGGAGGGGGGCAGTTACTGAGAATGTCCTGATTTACTGATGGGGGCAGAGAGGTGAAATTTTCACTGAACCTGTCTGTCAGCAGGTTGGCTGTATCTACAAAGTTTGTGGATGTGGTGTCATTGACCACCAGTTATGAGCAGATCTGTGTGCTTCCTTTGAGATTGCGGACATATATAAAGAAGTCCTTATGATTGTCTTTAGTAGATGTGGGCAGTTTGGACTCTAAATTTGCTTTGGAGGATATCACTAGTGCTTTTATTTACTTGTTCAGGCTAAGGAGAGATTGCTTCCACTTAGGCACCTGCTCCTTCTTGGTCCTGGGCAGCAATTTATTTCTTTTATTATAGAGTTTATTTATTGTAGATGTCCACCACACAAGCTTACTCTTTATTGAGGAGGATGATTTCATCCTGTTGGGTATTCCAGATTCCATGTAGCTATGTAAATGCTCATATAGTACTTTGGTATAGGTTTGGACATATATGACAGTTTCTATGGAGGGGGAAGAGGCTGTGTAGCTGTTTATACCTTCGCTCAGGAGGGTGTAATTGGCTTTGGATAAGATTTTTTATTTTACCCTAGCTGGGGTGGGGGGGTCAGAGGAGATAGTGACTTTGAAAGTGACCGTTTTGTGGTTGGATCTTACCAGGGATGATGACACTGTAGGGATGCTACAGTGGTTACTCATGTTGATTAATACCAAGTCCAAGATATTTTCACCTCTTGTGGGTGTGTCAACCTACTGGTCCAAGGCATTTACAGAAAAAGGACACAGGGTGTCAAGAAAAAAATTACAGCTATGGTCATCTCAGATATATTATCTTGGTCATCTGATATCTCAGGGTAGCAGGCAGATGCAACCATGTCTTGTTGAGACAATAGCTAAAGCCCCACAACCAACTACTCATTGTCAGCTTAGATCTTTTTTAGGTATGACAGAATATTGCAGACAGTGAATGTCTAACTATGCATAAATTGCTAAACCTTTAACAAATCTTTTAAAACAGGATACACTAGAGCCCCTTCCTTGGGGTAGTGAAGAGAAAAATTAATTTCAGAATTTAAAGCAAGTTTTAGATACTGCCCCAGCTTTATGGTTATCAGATTATGGAAAGAGTTTCATTTTATTTTGTCATGAAATAAATGGATTTGCTTAGGGGCATGCTTGCACAGAAACATGGGGACAAATATCATTCATTAGTTTGTTACAGTACAGCAATTGAAAGGGATTTCCACAATGTTTAAGGGCGGTGGCCGCTGCCACTTTGCTAGTGAATCTTGCACAATCACTTATGCTTGGGCATGATCTTACTGAAGCTGTCTGTCATTCTGTATCATCTCTCTTACTTAAAATGAAAACTCAACCCCTCCTGACTGCACATCTAACTAAATATGAACTTACTGTTCTCTCTGATCCGTTTCTCTCATACACTGTCCCGTTCTAAATACTACATCTTTGTTACCTACTGCTGAGGATGGTGTAGAGCATGATTATGTGGGTGTGTGACTAATTATCTGCTTTCTCCTGGAAATGACTTAAAGGACACTCCTATACCCAATGCTGAACTGGGCCTACTTGTGAATGGTTCCTGTGGAAGCGATCGAAATGGAAATTTGGTCTCAGGAATATCTGTTTGCAGCGGTAATGGTTTGTCTTCAGCAAAGATTAGAAAATATATTTTCTGCCCAGGTAGCTGGATTAGTAGCTCTACAAAGGGCTTGTGAGTTAGTCAATGACAAAGTTGCCAATATCTACACTGAGTCACTATGCTTTTGGTGCAGTACATGATGCTAGGCACCTTTGGAAACTGAGAGCATTTTTACCTTCAGCAGAAACTCAGATTAAAAATTCTTTTTATGTGAATGCTCATTTAGATGCTGTTTTGATACCTGAAGAATTAGCAGTAGTTAAATGTACTGCCCATCAAAAAGGTATAGAAATGGTTTCAAAGGGAAATAATTTGGCAGATCAAGCTGCTACGCAACTTGTAGAAGGATTTTGTGCAAAATTACATGTAATGTTATTGCAAGATTCTAACAGTGATAATGTGTTTGATTTTAAGACAGTATCAGCTTTCCAAGCTGAAACATCACAGGGAAAAGCTCAGAGGTGGCTTAAAGACAATGCAGTAAATCTGCCTATTGGTAATGGAGACATCCGGACAATCAACTGGAGGCAGCTGCCTCCTTGCTAACTCAGCTGGTAAGGGCATACCATCTACCAGTCCATGCAGGTAAAACAGGTTTATTTATTCAAATTGCATGAAGTTGGTATGCCCCTCATGTCTCCTATTTGGATTCTTCATAATGTTAATAATTGTGCAGTATGTTTAGAATACAATGTTAGCAAATATTTGAGTGTTAAAGCTGCATGCTTACCATCACCATGGGGACCTTTTGTTACTGTGCAGCTGTACTTTGCCTAGATGCCAAAGGTCTGTAATTTACACTATGTTTCAGTACTAGTCTGCATGTTTTCTGCATGAGTGAAAGCTTACCCATGTCGTAAGGCAGATTTCTGACAGTTGTTAAGTAACTTCTTTTTAAATTAATTCCTAGATTTGGTGCACCTTGTACTATCAATAGAGATCAGGGAACACATTTTAATAATTCTCTGACCAGAGAGGTATAAAAGATTTGTAGCACTAGGTTAAGTCTTCACTCTCCCAACCATTCACATTCATCTGGATTAGTAGAGAGAGTCAATAGGGTCCCTAAAAATAAGATTTCAAAGATTTATACTGAGGCAAATCTTAAATGGCCAGAGGCACTTCCCTTAGCATTAATGAGTGTGAAGAGTACATTAAATACTACAAGGGGCTTGAGTCCCTATGAGATATTAATGGGAAGGTCCATGGCCCTTCCAGCTACTCCCCTGTGTCAAATAAAAAATTGACTCTAACTAATGATGTTATATTGTCTTACTGCACAAAACGTATTCATTTCTTGCAGCAGTACCACAGAACTGTATGAGAAGCTCTTCCCCACCCTACTGACCGGCCCTGTCACCAACTGCTGCCTGGTGATTGGGATTATGCTAAAACTTTCCAAAAAAAAAGAACTGTTTGTGTCCAAAGTGGAAAGGTCCCTTTCTAGTGCTACTCACAGCATTCACTACAGCTTGTTACACAGATTTACCAACTTGGACTCATTCATCACATTGTAAAAAGAATTGTGGTGTGGAGGCCCCAGACAAATTATCTTTATCAGTGAAGGAAGAACAAAAGATGCAGGATGAACTATCTGTCACAGTGATGGATTAAAAGAGAAAATCAACTCAGACAGCAGTCCATGATGAATCCAGTAACAGCAGGTACTTCTATTTTGTTTTTGTTGCTGTTTCCTCTTACAAATTGGTCAAGAAAAATTAGTTTCCTGTTGGTTCTTCGACAGTATGCTGTTGACTTTAATGTGACAAAGTGCTGGGTGTGTTCACATATACCTTCTCATTCTAAGGCAGGGATTCCCATAATTCTAATCCCTGGATTTTAAGTGACATTTGAAAAGATACAGTGACACTAATCTAACTTGACGTAATGTGATTGACTTTTCAAAGGTTGTGTGTCTTCAGCTTGCAACAACAAATCGTGGGGACATGTTATGCCAGAAATGGGACTATACTAGTAGGAACCAGCAAATGCAATGTCACTAGACATAAAGTGTGTTGAACTCTTTACACTTAAAAAGCTATGAATGAGGGCATGGCATGAGCATGATAGAGAATCGTTACTACATTTGTGGTGATTGTGCCTACCCCTGGTTGCCCTACAAACTGGTCTGAATGTTTTTTTTTTTTTTTGTGGGCTATATCACCCCTGTTATTCAACATTTTGAAAACCCTCCAGCTGTCAGATTGAGAAATAAATGGGCAAATATTTTCAGTTTTTACTCCTGGGTACTGAGTGCAAAGGACAATGATTGAAATTATCATGCTTGCTCAAATTCTTCAGGAGGTAGCAAACCACACTTCACATCACATCAGGATGTAAATCAAGAAATGATTGAAATTCAAACTGTGGTACAACAAAACTGGCTGGCACTCGACATGCTAGCTGCCAAGGGGGGGGGGTGATCATGTGCCCTCATAGAAAGGAATTGCTGTTCCTATATTCGTGACTATCATAATGAACAAAAAAAGTTAACTAATTTCATGGAGCAAAGGGCCAAAGTTCTGGGAAGTACAGCTAAACAATGGATACTTTTTGGGTGGCTGGGCAGTACATTTGGTAACTTAGAAACTAGTATATTACAAGGTACCATTACAATAATTAGTATTATTCTTTTAATTATTTTAATATTTTCTGTTATAAAGGCATTGATTACAAAATGCTTAATCTCACCTGCACGTGCAATGCCACTTGTGTCTAATGATGAACAAATTATTGCAGATAATGAATGGAATGCTCTGTGGCTGAAGCATGCTTTATCAAATTAAAAAATATATATATCATTATGTGTGTGTGTGTGTGTGTGTGTTATGTGACACTTATAGTGTCAAATGGGAGACTCTTACAGAAAATATTATGTCTTATAATTATTCTTCACTAAACACATATTAGCTTGTAGCATCTTCACAAAAGAATCAAATAAATGTTTATATGTTTATGTCAAAGAAAAGCTGAAAAGCAGATG
This sequence comes from Protopterus annectens, assembly GCF_019279795.1. Lineage (NCBI taxonomy): Eukaryota > Metazoa > Chordata > Ceratodontiformes > Protopteridae > Protopterus > Protopterus annectens. The sequence goes on from NC_056744.1 coordinate 838,207,971, forward strand.
CATAATTATGCAAGAGATATTTTCATATAAGTAGTAACCTTATATTTTCAAGTGTCTTACAATTGCATTCTCTCTATTAGCAAACTAGTGTACTGACAGATAATTGAAGGTGAAGTAAGTGCTGAAGGAGTTAAGGGATGTTATGTTATGTTATGCTTGAAGAGTCTAGTGTCACAAAATTAATGAAAATGTGGCAGGTATCTGTGGAAACCAGATTAATCAGCAGTACACTCTGGCCTTCTCAGGCTGGGGATGAGTTTTTGTAAAGCTGTATGCGATATAGTGTAAAGTGGTACTAAGTGTTACAAAGTTGAAGAGTAATACATTTTGAATGCAGGTGGCACATGTTTAAAGGCATATTTGTGAAATGTTCACATAAAGCTGTAAGCGAGAAGCACGAGGGATGAAAAGAGTTCCAAATACATTTGTTTTTTAAAAGTAATTTTACGTCAAAGATCTGCATGCATGAAATTGATATGAAAAGAGTAAATAAGTAAAGTTTTTTTTCCTTTATTCTTTGGGACTGTTCTAAAAATTTTGACAGGCAGTCTCCCACTGCTGTTTATGGAGTAAAACAGTACTTTGCACATTGTAAAGCATCATTCTTGACTGAGTCAAAAATGTAAAATTCTTTGTTATTTAATTTTGCAGTTTAACATATCAGACACACCTATGCAACAAAATAAGTAACAACATTGCTATAACTGTTATTCTTTATTTTAGTAATAAAGCAAAATCCAGTCTTTTTCTGTGATTGTGGATATAATTTGTCTGCAAAATGTCACATTTCTGTAGAAAAAGAGTTCTCACTCTGTGCATCTAAAAATATTTCACCACTATCTTTACTAATCATGAAGAAATTAACTCATGTGAATTCTGGAATCTCATTATCAAACCTTTGAAAAGTTTGTTGCATTTAGAAACCTAAGGGGCTGGATGTTTCCATCACCTCTCCCATTTAATAGATAATTCATGTCACCGTCTTTCTCAAATCTTCATTAAGAGGTTAAACTATTTAGAAGATAATTTATGTTCTCAACAAAGCTCTGTTCATCAGACAGATAAGTCTTACAGTACTGGAACTGCTGGTGCTTCACCGAGAGAATAGAGACAAGAGATAGACAGGGACTTTGAGACAGAGATGGGGGAGAGGGAGGGAAAGACTTTGTGTGTGTGTGTGTGTGTGTGTGTGTGTGTGTGTGTGTGTGTGTATGCATAGCTGGCATTAGGCATAGGCCAGCTTGGTGGCTGCCTAGGGGACTGTTCTAGCAGAGATGTTTTTCCAGTATTTATTTGTTTATTTGTTTACTTTATTGTAATAAAGACCCACGGTGGTGGTGCTGCGGTAGTGTTGTCGCCTCACAGTAAGACGCTGTCCGGTTTGACTCTCAGCTAGAGCGTCTTCTGCGTGGAGACATGCGTGAATGGGCGTATCTTCGTTGAAGGTTGTGCATCAGACCTGGCAAGCCGGTATGTAAAAATCAACTGCCAATCATTAGTGGACCGGAGTTCCGCTGTGGCGACCCCTAACCGGGAAAAGCCAAAAGACACAAACAAACTTTATTGTAGTAAAGAAAAGGTTTCTTTAAAATTTGTTCAATAAATACAGGAAAACATGAAGAGTAAGGCAAACTGTGAGGAAAATGGAGGAATAAAGTAATCTGGATGGTGTAGATAGACCAGAATGAGGGCACTGGTGGTGTGGAGGGGTGCTGTGGACCCTTTTGCCTAGGGCACCAGTTGACTAAATGCTGGACATATGTGCATTTGAGAGAGAGAGAAACTGTGAGAGAGAGAGAGAGAGAGAGAGAGAGAGACAGACTGTATGCGTGTGTGTGTGTGTGTGTGTGTGTGTGTGTGTGTGCAACTGTGCATGTGACAGAGAGAGACTGTGAGAGTGAGAGAGACTGTTTGTGTGTGTGTGTGTGTGTGTGTGTGTGTGTGTCTATGTGAGAGAGAGAAAGACTGTGAGAGTGAGAGAGACTGTGTGTGTGTGTGTGTGTGTGTGTGTGTGTGTGTGTGTGTGTGTGTGTGTGTATGAGAGAGAGAGAGAGAGAGATTGAGGGAGAGATAGAGTAGGTTTGCCACCTTCTGTTGTGGCTAAAATCAGAGTAAGGCCACACCCCTTGCATCATCTGTAACCCAGACCATTCCCATCTCCTCTCCCATCCAGCAGTCCACCCATTTTGTGACACCACTATGACATCAGCGGAGGGGAACACCCTCTTTTTCCATTCCAGATGCCTGCTTTCATCTGATTTACTATGCTTTTCTGTAAAAAAGCATAGTAAATCAACCGATTTAACAAACTCTGATAGTCTGTTTCCTTTTTTGAACAGTGTTTTCCAGTGTTTGAACAGTTTGATTTCTGGATAGTCCGGAAAAAAAATGGATAGAGGGAAACCCTAAGATAGAGTAAGACTGAAAGAGAGAGATTGAGAGAAAGGGGGAGAGAGAGAGAGATTGAAAGAGAGAGACAGAGATTGGAGGATGGGATTAAACAGTGTTAGTCCACTCATAAATTTAAAGCCAAAATATAACAAACATAAGAGCAATGGCTCCAGCAGAAATGCTTTCATCAGAAACAAGATTTCATCAGGATATATGAATACATAGTACAATCTGAGCCCATGTTCCTTGAAAGACATTGACTGTGAGGATGAAAAAAACAACATATTCAGTATGTTAAATATTACACTACCAATTTAGCAAGATGCTGTAGTCTGAATACAATGTTTGCATTTATTTACATTCATGGTCATAGCTTGATTGAAAAGGAATTACTGTACTGTTCATATGTCTTTCAATTAAAACATGTAAAATAGTAATCCATTAAAGATCACAAAAAAATCAACAATGCTTGCCACTTTGATATAAAAATAGATCAGCAACCAATACTTAATGGCAGCAGACTTGCAGCCTCCTAATTCAGCTTAAGTTTTAAGGAAAAAAAATCATGATGCCCGATTTAATATCAGCAGTTAACTCAGTCTGTCATTTGCTATCTTTTAGCCATAACTTATTTTCATAATTACCACCAAAGACATTGTTTTTGATTTAAAAGGCCATAAGGCTAAAAAAATTCAGTTCATGATCTTTTAAAATTATTTACATGACTCACTAAACTAACATTGACTTTGCAATTCTTAATTTTCAGACTATGTTCCTTCATTCTCCCATGAAGTTCTCTCTTCCTCTTTTTTATGTAAAAAGCAATACCTAAACGCATGGCAGGATGCATTAATCCATCACTACCACAATTATGCTCCTTACAATAATGAAATGCAGTATGAGCAGGTCTTACTATCCAAGATATAGAAAAACAAAATGATCTTTGCACTAACATGCCCATTGATTGCTATTTACCATAGCATTACAAACAATTTGTGAATTAATATTATTAATTTCTTTTAATTTTTTTTCATTTGACTTCAGTGATTTGTGCTTTTGCTTGTTCAAAAAGTAAAGCTATGCTGCCACTGAATTAATTAGTGTCATCACCTTTTAGTTTAAACTCAAGATTATGTTACTGCCACTCTTTTGTTACCAAATCTTGTATCTTTTAAAATTACTGGCCCATGAGACTCATGTCTCTGTTTTAAGTACCCTTTAAAAAACATCTTTGCCTGATCAATTTCCAGTGCATGCAGTTAGGTATACTGTTTAATAGATCCAGCCATAGAGATTACAATGAGTATGGGTCTATGTCGTATCATCGAACAGCCACATTGTCGAATGGTATCTAGTCAGCATTGCAGTCTGTTGAACCATTCTAAGATCTTGTTATGGTAGGAATCAGGAAATTTGCCGTTTTCCCACTGTAGTGTGATCTCAGTGTGGGTATATATATATATATATATATATATATATATATATATATATATATATATATATATATTTGGGGGGGTGGGGGTGGGGGGGGTTGATGGCCTGCATTGCTGATGAGATACCATTCAAAAATGTGGCTGTTCGATGATATGGCATAGACCCAATGAGTATATATAATATAGTATACTAGTATTAGGTATAAAATGAGAAGTGATGCAGCACCTCCTGTTTCAGTTGAGAATATAGTTCAAAAGTTAACTAATACTAGACAATCATAGTATCTGCTGCAAGTAGTGAAAATTTAAGAATAAGATAAAAGGCTGACAAGAAGGTTGTAACAATTATTATTACTACTCTGCTGACAGCGGCAGCCTGCATGCTGTTGAAGCTAATCACTGATATATTTTATCTTGTGAAGAATGAATATAAATCAGTTATTAAATTAACCTGAGAGATAAGATAATTTTTGATTAAAGGAGATGATGTCACTTGTGAAGTGGCCAGGCTGTACTATGTGTTCATACACCTTAGAAAATAGTTGTTTTATTCATCAAATGGAGGAAAATTATTGAAAACTGCATGCCAATTGTTGGACTAATGGTTAATAGATTTTGCCACATCCTGATGTGCTACTTTTTGCACTAATGAATGGAACACTTCACGTGAGAATGGAAAAAATATGCATATTCTAGATACATGATCTAGACATTAAGAATAAGATGCATCATTTACAAAAAAAATATTTGCATACTTTTAAGTTTATTGCCATGAAGTCATATATATTTAAATGGGTCCCCTACGTTAGACCGACAGCTCGGAAGAGTGACACTCAAAACACAGATGCCAGAAGAACGAAACCTCAAAAACATGAAAGTTCACATGCCGGACACACCACAATCCCGACACTTAACAAAACAAAAAGTTCACTGTTACACACAACACACACAACACAAGCACACCAACAACCTAAAAACCTACACTACACCTTACACAAAACTATCTATGCACTAACCTTAACCCCCCTAAGGTCCATAACTATCGCACTCTCACCTTACCCGCTCCCTAACCCTAAGGTCCATAACTATCGCACACTCACCTTACCCGCTCCCCAACCCTAAGGACCCTAACTACCGCACACTCACCTTACCCGCACCCTAACCCTAAGTCCCTCATTATCGCACACTTACCTTACCCGCACCCTAACCCTAAGTCCCTTACTATCGCACACTAACCTTACCTGCACCCTAACCCTAAGTCCCAAACTATCGCACACTAACCTTACCCGCACCAAATCCTAAGTCCCTCACTATCGCACACTTACCTTACCCGCACCCTAACCCTAAGTCCCTCACTATCGCACATTTACAGGGTCGCACTCACAAGTTATCAGTCGGTGTTTTCGCTGTCGGGATTATGACTTGTCGGTCATCTGCTTTATCATTCTTCTGGCGTCGGTGTTTTCCATGTCGATCTTCCGTGCTGTCGGTCTAACGTAGGGAACCCATTTAAATACATATTCCTTTGGCAAGATACTCAGTTTTATTATGAAATATACTAATGATAATGAAGCTGTTACTAGAATTATGAAACAAAACTAGCATATACTAACTATAGACCCCCCCTACAGTAGAATTAATAGGAAGGTCCCCTAGTTTTGTTTACAAAAATAGTCCTAACTTGAAACAAATTTTATGTAAAGAAAAGAGACAGCAAGTCAAACTGAAAATAACGATAACTTTTGGCATGTTTCCATGTGGATCTTGTAATATGTGCAAAGTGATAGATGATGTTAAAACTTTTTGTCATCCTATATTAGACTTTGAGTTTTTGCCTAGGTTTTAGGCCACTTGTAACAATAGCAATCTTATATATCTAGCTACATGCACATGCTGTAGTTGTTTCTAGAAGGCTTAGAGATAGAATTTACAATCATCTCTATGATATTAAGAATACCAACATGCAAAATGCCTTGGCAAAGCACATTTCTGAGTTTCACTCACAAGCTTTTAGATTTAAAGTACTACAGTTGGTTTCTGTTAGTCAAAGAGGGGGTAATATTAATAACTGTTTGGAATGTATAGAACTAAATTGTATTTTTAAGCTACGAGCACGTTTCCCGTTTTGAATTCTTTTGTTAGTATCAAACCAGTCTTGGAAGCACTACACTTTAAATGAGTTTTAGTGTTTATTTTACTTTGTTTTATTTTTTATTTGAGTGTTTTCAATTCTTCACATTTAAATAATTAATTATTATTAGTTACTATAGTGATGTCTTGATTTTAAGGTATGGAAATTGATGTTTAAGTGGTAATTATTTAATTATTCAATTTATTAATTAAGTCAGAATTGTTATTTAAACTGCATGTTCTATTCTTGTAATTGAGATCTGAAGAAGCATGGTTTCCACGTGAAAGCGCTCATCTGTTTGTTCTATTAAATTGTTTTTATTTTGGATACTTTCTATTTTGTGGTGATCCTTACTTGTCTGTTTTGTTTTATCGTGGTTTTTATCTTGGATTGGACCTTTGGGCAGCTTTATACATTGGTTTGTTGCATATTTAAACACTCGCAAAGGTCCTGACAAAGTCATTGTATCATTTTCTTGAACACTCAGACTTGCAGTCAGAGAAAAATGCTTTCTAGTTAGACCCTGTATGAAACTATATTACTGTTATTGTCAAAAGTGCATATATGGGAGTAATTCCCATTTCTCACTGACCCATATAAGATATTCTATAGCTGAGGTGGGCCTTGACTCTGATTCTGGACTGGTGGGTATGGCATATTGATAAGCTGTAGTCTTTCTTGTGGCTTTCCGTGATTATTTTTTCATTACTGATTGTTTTATTTGCATAAAATGAAGCTTCATTGGTGCCCACCAGAGATAACGCAAGTGTTGCTAAATTTTTTTTTCTTATTCTGAAGAACCTCAAAAGAGTGAAAATTTGTTAAGTTTGTCTTTTGACTAAAACAACCTTTGCTTGGTATAGTAAACTGCTGTACAAATTAGTACATGTATATGCACTTGTAATAACATTCCCTTGCTGTATTTGTTAGAAAAAGAGAGAGAACTATTTAGCTGAGCACTGATCTGGTATTTAGATACCTCATTTATGCTAACGTACTTTGAGATAATCAATAAAGTATAGCAGTTTTGTACTAGCTTAGAAGCAAGAGAGTCAGAGAGAAATACATTTCTCCATTCAAATCCTATGCTATTGGCTGATGTCAAGATGCACTGGCTTCCTGCACGTATGTTGCATAAGAGAGTGTCATGAGATACTGGGTGAGGACTGCTCTGGCTTCATGAAGGCACACCTCTTTTGAATACCATTTTACATGCCTACATAGCATTGCTGATTATCTGTGCAGTGTATCACCAGCAGCTACAAAGAGCAATGAAATGGCTTTCCAGTGTCATCCATCTAGGACTGGTTCTCTGCTTTATGATTACTAATACCTCTCAGTCTCTAAGTTTAAGAAATATGGACAAAGCCAAAAGTAATATGGGGACAAATGCCCAAAATCAGGGACAGATTATAAATACTTTCCTGATAAACTTAGCAAGTGACTAGAATGACAGGTTTCACATTAGCTTGCATTTTCTGTATGTAATATTGTGATGGCTGTAAAAGATAAATCATTAGAGTAACAGCTCAATGTATTAATGGAAACATGTTTAGCTAAGCAGTATTACAAGTTAAAGATAATTATACTGTTAGTAGCTGTTTCCTTTTTGTTTTTAACAGGGTTTTACTGTTCTATCCCTTAAGGGCAGTTCAGAAAAATAAAAACGGACTATTGTTTGTATTATTCAAATGCAGTTTACCAAAGTGAAAATGCACTGGTTCTAGTGTTGTATGGGATTGAGGAACACAAATTCTTGATGTTCCCATGTTAAAAGAAAACTCCACTTTAGAACTAAAACAATCTATTTTTTCACTTTACCTTTATTTTCTTAGTTCTTAGTTATTTTAACATCTCAAAATCACTCTGACTGCTTCTTATAGAATTTTAATGTTTTCTGCAAAATGGCTGTGAATGGGGCTTGACATATCAATGTGATCTTATTTTTCTTCAAGCCTTTCTCTTTCCCATAATCCATTTCAAGTCTGCTTTATATGAGTCATGCTAGACATAAGGAAGTAGTAGTGTATTCCCATCCCATTTGCATATAATGGGATTAGTTTCAGTCACTGTCATTTTATATACTGTCTGTAACAGGACTGCTTCTTTTAGTTCTTGAATGACCCTTATTTGTGTATGTCTCAGAGCTTGTTTACAGTATACTAAGGAGTTATACAGCTTGCAACCAAAACAGTTGCTAAATTGCAGGCCTTTGTTTGAAGTATCTTTTTGTAGTCCAAGATTAATTGACAGCCCCTCACCCTACACTTTGATAAATGTGCTGATACTTTACAAGAATTTCAAGAACAAATATTTTCTGACTTTTCTCTAAATGTCACAGACATCTTGATACTACATTCAAGTCATTTTAAAGTTTAAAGCTTAGCATTTCCATACTGTGATGCTGCTTACGTAAAGTTGTCAAAAAGGTGACAACTGCCTTTGAACCATTGACTGATCTAATTGTTCTGTTTTGCTATGAAAGGTATGGCTACATTGTAAGTAGCTGTGAATCAGTGTAAGTTTTCTTTCTTTCTCTAATAAAGACAATGGAAAACAGTTTCACACCTCTCTGTCTTGTTTACAGTAGCCTGAACTCCTGACTACAAATTTATCCATGTCTGTGGTATGTCGTGGAGTAATAAACAAATTCCTCTGCAACTTACATAAGAAGTTAAGCTTAAAAAAGTGGGTGGTCTTTCCCTTCCTTTGAAACCAAAGTGAGGAAATGAAAGTTTGATAAAGTACAAGCAGGTTTCAGGTACCTACACAGTACTAGAATCACATTGTAGGGAGAAAGGCAGTCTAAGAGTTGAGTTAAACTGTAGGAATAGGTGGAGTTTTCCTTTTAATGATCTGTTGTAAGGTGTCTTTATCATATCTGTAAAATTTCTCCCTATGTTAGCCACAGGCATTTATGTTGATTTAAAACAGACAAAGGTTAAGTAATAGTCATAAAACCTAACAACATAGGGATAAAAAAATGACTTAACTATAAGATATTCACCCTTATTGCCACATTGTGAAATACATCGAGCTTGTGTTGTACTATTAACCAGATCAGCTGTGATTTATTAACGTACAGCTGTGGGTTACTTGTCAATGCCAGAAGTTGTTGTTCCTGTTTCTAAGGACAGATAGGGATCTATGCTAGGCTGACACAATAGACATGACTGCTAGACATGCAATACTGTACTGTTGTGAATATTTGTATCCTGCACTATCGGACCTTAAAATGTCTGAATGCTAATTAGAGCTCCTGCATACACAAGGACCTCTAAAGTCACCTTTCTGCAATGTTGCATAATTATCTGCAAAAGGTCTTTTAGAGACATGACCTGATATTAGGCACTGTTGTTTCCTAGCTGTTTTTCAATTTAAACTGAATTCTTCAAGCATAGTAATAAACTTACCCTTGCAGCGCCTATCATCTGAGTTAATCAAACCTCTCTTTTCCCTTTCAGCCATCTTTAATTCTATTTTATCTACTCTGGCCAAAGCAGACCCAACTAATACACTGCACAGGCTCCATAACAGTTATCACTGTCCAGCAACTGACCCAAGCCTGAAGTCCATTCTTGAAAGGACCGAGAATATGCTATAAAGTAGATATGTGTAATCCAGCAACATTAATATAAGCTAAGACTTAGAGTTTGTAGAATTTAAGGACAGCTGCGTGTCTATGTACGCTGACATGAACTAGGAAGCTGTATGGTGCATGCTCTGTACTAGAGCATGTGGCTCCACAGAACCCCCAATAATCCCTCCCTTCTCTATATCATGGGTATATATTGCAGCCCATAATAATAGACAATAAGTTTTAACAGTTTTTTGTATTCCAGAGTAACAGCCAGTACATAGCTTGTTACCTTCCTCCACTCAAACAGGACAAACTACTTGTCTTGCTTTCATTTTCAGAATGCTCGCTCCTTCTTTTCTCCCTGTTCTACACTATATTGAAGCTAAATAATTAAATATTTAAACACATATGTAACACTCTGCTTAGTGCTTCTTAGACTTGTGTACTGCTCCCTATAATTCTCTCCCCCCCAACATCTGATTTTCACTGTTTAACTAATACAGCTGTTTTGCTATCTCTGGAAACCTTCTCTCCTTATGTCATAGTCTAAACTCACTGATTGCTTTTTCTCAATGCTGTTGCTTTGCTGATTAAGTGGTCAGTCCTGGCTTCCTTCGTCCTTGCTACACATGGGCTAAATCCACTCACCTGCATTACCCCCAATTCCCACCACCCCCCTCCTATTCCACAACTATCCTAACTCCAGTCCTATATTTCTCCTGACCCATGTCTGAATCCAAACATTTATAATCCAATACCAGTTACTCAACATTTAACATTTTTAACTCATTCACTTAAAGTGCTGCAACCAAGCGTGTCCTTTGGATGTTATACTACTTTAGCTACAACTACTCTTGCCCTTGTAACGTTTTACAGTGCAAACTAAAATCTTCAGCAAGATCTCCTTCACATGTTATAAAATGACTCTGACTCAAACCCTACTAGTATGCCTCCTCTTCATATTAATGCATTTTGTCACTTAACAATATCTCCTCACTAAATATAATTAGCAGTCCTACATGCCCACTCTCACTTAACCAACATTTAACAAGTCTATCACTCACCACAGAACCCACACTCTACCAAAGAATCTTCTTATACATTCTCAGTTACACAGATCTTAAATCTAAGTATAGTAAACTCACAATTAACCGGCACTCATGGGGATTAGTAGATGCTGGATAACTGTAGTTTCTGGTTGCTTGAGAGTTACTATTAAAGATATGCCTGACTAATACTGTACCCTATACTATTTGTTCGATTTGACTTGTTCTCAGGTTGGGGAAAGAGGGAATTTATTCCAATCTTCGTTTTTAAAACTGGGGGGCAGTAAGTGCAACACATGGAAATTGTACTGTATTTCTTCGATATTTTTTGCCGGTTGCTTGAGAGTGCTGGTTGCTTGAGTTAACTGTGAGTTTACTGTATGCTAACATATGAAATCCAATAAAACTAAAACACAATGCATTTGACTAGAAAATTTCCTTTAAAAGAATTCTTCCCAAAAAATCATTCGAGACATTCACCCAAACCACAGCTCCACACAACAATAAACCACACCAAAAGCACAGTATTAAATGTACCACTCCTTTTTCCACTCCTATCTTCCAATTTTAGACTCCTCCTCCTAAATATCAATCTTAGAAGCATATGCAACAAAATCCATACATGCCACATATTCCCCAGACATAGTCGTAGCTACAGAAACCTAGCTGTAAAACCACATAAATAACTATGCAATTACCGCATCTAGTTTAAATATAAAGTGACAGTACACATAAATAAGCAGGTAGATTTGTCATCATCTACAAGAATTCTCTAAACATACTCACATACACATTGGAAATACCATAATTTAATAACACATACAGTAACTACATCACACCTCAAAATCAATAATAAGAAAACACTTTGTTTAGCAGCCATATATATAGCCAACCAGGTAATAACATTCACCATCATCATCAGCCCCCTTTTTCCCATTTTCCACATGGAGTCAGTAAATTGTGTTAACTGTTGCCATCTCTCCCAATTCAGTGCCACACTCCTGCCTTCTTCAACACTTATGTCTGACTCTCGCAGATCTTCTTTCACACTATCCAGCCACCTCTTTGCTGGATGTCCTCATTTCCTCTTATCTTCTTCCTGTCTGTCCCAAATCATCTTCACCAGATTGTCTTTTGCTTTTCTACACGTGTCCAAACCAACGTGATCTGTTCTCTTTTATCTTTTCTGCAATTGGAGCTACTTTGGTTTCTGCTCTTATGTCCTCATTTCCTCATCTGTCCCACAGAGTGCATCCTACCACCCCTCACAGGCACTTTATTTCAATCACCTCTAGATTCTTCATCTGCTCTGCCTTTACTGCCCAGGTTTCTGTACCATACAGTAGTACTGGTTGCACCACTGTCTTGTACACTTTACTTTTCAGCTTCTTTGGCATTCTTCTGGCATAGACTACACCTGACACTCTACTCTATGCTAGTTGGCTGTAGCCCTTCTAATTACACCTTTGACCTCTTCATTCAGACTTCCCTTCTCCTCAACCCTCCCAGATACTTGAAGCTATTTACCTATTCCACTATCTACCCTTCTATCTCGAGTCTCAACTTCTTCTGATTTCCCCAGTTTGCTGCCATTACCACCATCTTATCTGTGCTTAGTTTCATCCCATGTGCCTTCAGTTTTGCATTCCGTTGCTCTATCCTTTGCTGGAGTTCTTGCTCAGAGTCTGCCTGTAATGCCACATCATCTGCATACAGCAACTTTGTTGACCTGTCCCCTCCAACCTGTTTGCTAATGTAGTCCATCACCAGTAGGAGCAGCAGTGGACTCAGAGCTGAACCCTGGTGTACACCCATTCCCACTGGGAACCCCTCTTTGAGGCCAAAAACTGCTTGTACTTGAGTCATTGGGTCCTTGTACATTGCTTGCATTAATTCTAACAACGTTTCTGGGACTTTGAACCACAGCAGTACTGCCCAGATCAGCTTTCTTGGCACCTTGTCATATGCTTTCTCTAAGTCTAGGAATGCCCAGTTGGAGTCTTTCCTCATCTCTAGCTTCTTTTCAACTATCTTTCTCAGTGCAAACATCATTTCAGTTGTGCTGCATCCTGATTTGAATCTGAACTGCTCATCTCCCATCTTGCATTCTACTACTCTGTGTTTCCGTTTATCATGTATCCTGTCTAGAACTTTCATGCAATGTGATAGGAGTTTGATTCCTCTGTACTGCCCACAGTTGCGGATGTCCCCTTTTTTCTTGTACACTGGCACAAGTATGCTTATTCTCCAGTCATCTGGAATACACCTTTCTCTCCACACTGCTATTAGTACCCTCAGGAGCCATTTCTCCCTTATCTCACCCAGCATCTTTATCATATCCGCTGTGACCTCATCTGAGCCTGCTGTTTTCCCTGACTTCATTTTCCTTAGTGCTGTTCTTACTTCTCCTAGGGTAGGCTCCTCTTTTTCTCTCATCATAGGCAATTTATAGGTTTATAGGTTGGTACTAGGCTATCTGTCCAAAGGCATTTATAAGCCTAGCCAGAATGTGTTGGCTTTCACCACCCCCTTAGATTAGTTCCCTGTGCCTCTGTCCAACAGAGCCACTGAAGTGATTCCTGAGGTAAACTTTCTGTTTCCCATCCACTCATCAAGGTTTCTTTCGAAGAGTGTTAGCGAGGAGCTATGCCTAATTTAGATTGGGATCTTGTTCCAAAGCATGGGAAATCTCTGGGACAGGTATCTATCCTTCCAGCACGTCCTATTTATTGTTGTGGTGAGGTTTAGATCCCTAGAGCGTGTGGCTCGAGGGGATAAGCTTTTCTTTAGGTTGAGCATGTCCATCAATTCTGGGTTGGACATGGCCTTCTATGTCAGGCAGGGATCACCTCTGAGTAGGCGGTATACAAATGAATACAACTGGAGTTTCTTCAGTCGGGCTGCATAGGGCATCTGTTTGAGGCCAGTGAGGTACTTCTGCGGTCTTTCCAGCTGTTGCAGGTGTCTTGTAAGGTACATCCCAAATGGGGCATTGTGCTCTATGATGGGTCAACTGCAGTGGTGGTGCTGCGGTAGCATTGTTGCCTCACAGTTAGATGTTGCCCATTCAATTCTCAGTTAGGGCATCTTCTGTGTGTCGACATGCGTGAAAGGGCGCTCCTTCGTTGAAGGTTGTGCTTTAGGCCCAGCAAGCCAGCATGTAAAAAAAAATCTACTGCCAATAATTAGCGGACCGGAGTTCCGCTGTGGAGACCCCTAACCGGGAAAAGCCGAAAGAAGACTCTATGATGGGTCTGATGAGTGATGAGTAGAGGGGCACAATGACCTCTTTTGATCTGGATGTGAACCCTTTTGTGATTAGGTGGGCCACGTAGAAGGATTTTCTAACCACTTTGGCAATGTGATTATCAAAGGTGAGATTACTATCTACTTGGGTCCCCAGATCCCTTATTATGTCTTCTATATTTAGGGGACTACCACCTATGTGGTAGTTTGTGGGTACTTTGTTTTTTCCAAAGGAGATGGCTATGCACTTTTTGGCATTTAGCTTGAGGCCATGATTTTGACACCAGGTATCCGTCTCAGTGAGACCCTTTTGGAGGATGTCTGTGTCAGCCGGGGAGTCAATTACAGCCCTTAGTTTGCAGTTGTCTGTGAACTTGGTCAGCCATAGTCCTCCTGTGCTTGCCTGTACCTCTGAGAAGTATATGCCAAACAGGAGGGGTCCTAGGACAGAGCCCCAGGGAATGCCACTTGTAACTGGTTTAGATTCAGACCTAGCTCCTGCAACTCTCACCATGTGGGTTCTGTCCGTGAGCCAGTTGGCAACCCATCTTGTGATGTAAGGGTTTATGTTCAGGCTGTTGAGCTTGTCTATAATACCAGAATGGGGAATGGTATTGAAGGCCTTAGCGAGGTCTAGGTAGGCTGTGTGCACCACCTTTCCCTCATCTATACCCTTGGTAACTGTCTCAAAGAAGTCCACCAGGTTTAGGAGGCATGATCTGTACTTAACAAAGCCAAACTGGGTAGGGTCCAGTGTTTGGAGTTTCCCAGTGTCTCTGCTAATGAGTTCCATGATGATGTGCTCCATAGCCTGGCAGATCAAGCTAGTCAGGCTTATAGGATGACAGTTCCCGGGGTCTGTTGTGGCTCCACCTTTGTGGAGTGGAATAACCATTGCTGTGCGACACTCTATGGGTATGTAGCCTGTGGAGAGGCTGAGTTTGAACAGTGTGTTTAGGTGAGGGGGTTAGTTCGTCTTTGAGTTTGTGTAGCGTCTGTGATTTCAGGGACTCTACATTCTTCTGGTATGGTTATGGGCCCTTTTGGGGGTGAGGGGGGGGGGTGAAGTTTGCACTGAACCTGTCTGCCAGGATGTTGGCAATATTGGTCGGTTCAGTGTATTTTGTACCATTCTGCACTAACTCCGAGCAGATCTGAGCATTGCCACTTAGATTCTTGACATAGCTAAAGAATGCCTTGTGGTTATCTTTGGAGTTCTTGGCAATTTTTCTTTCAAAGCTCGCCTTGGATGATTTTATGAGGGATTGTAGTTTCTTGCTGATACTGATCAGGGATGTCTTCCCTTCTTGGGATTTTACTCTTTTCTGTACTAGTTTCCTCCTTATTTTGTATAGCTTGTTTATGGCAGGAGTCCATCAGACTGGTTTCCTTTTCTTGGAGCAGTGAGTCTTGGTTTTGCTTGGGATGGCATGATCCATGCATTCTTGTAGCTGCCCATAGAATGCATTAGTAAAGGATTTTGTAGCTTGGACAATATTATTCTTCAGCATGGGAGCTTTGAAACTTTCCACCTTGGTCTTAAGTAATGTGAAGTTTGCTTTTGAAAAGTTTTTCACGGTGGTTTTCTTATCCGGGGGTGGGGGGGTGGGGGCGGAATATGGATAACCAAAGTAATTTGTTTATGGTCAGATCTAACCAGCAAGGGGTTGACATCTGGTGTGGAATACCGGTCACCCATGTTGGTGATGACCAGGTCCAATATGTTGTCACCTCTGGTGGGAGTGTTGACCAGTTGAACCAGGGTGTTTGAGTTTATAAATTCTAGGAAAAGTTGGGCAAGGGAGTTAGTACTTGAGTAGTTCTCCCAGTTAATGTTTGGGTAATTGGAATCACCCAATATTAGGGTGTTTGGTAGGACCTTTATGTTTCCCAGTGTTTCCAGAAATGCAGAATGGGGGTCCTGGGACATGGTGGGTGATGTGTAGAAAGCTACAATTTGAATTGCAGTTTTGCCCATTGTTAGTTGCATGTGGATGATCTCTGAAGCATCGTGCTGTGCCACTAACCTGGAGGTGTGGGTATCCTTGATGAATATGGATACGCCCCTGCCTTTTGTATTTCTGTTTGGGTTCTGTGGTCGAAATTTCTGGGGCAGTACAGCTTCTGTGGGTTTTTCTTCATTCAGAAGTTGCTGGGAAATACTCCTTTCATCTGCCCTTGATGTCCTGTGGACTGGTGAGCAGGTTGTTGCTGGCATCTCTTATGAAGGGTGCCTGACTATCTTCATCTTTCTGTCTTTGCCTTGCAACCTGATATAGTTTCTTTTTGCTACCTAATGAGTCACTTTCCAGAAGTTGGTAAAGTGCTTCTGATGCCCTATTCTTTGTTATTGCAACTGCTTTCTTAGCTTCTTTGTTAGCCAACCAATATTTCTTCCTAGCCTGGTCAGTCTTTTCTATCTCCCACTTTTTTCTGCACTCCTTCTTTCTTTTGATGACTTCCTGGAGTTCTGCATTCCACGACCAGCTTTCCTTATGTACCTTATTTCCATACCTGTCTCAGCCACATGTCTGTTCTGTAGTCCTCACACATGCTGTTTTGAGGCACTGCCATTCTTCTTCAACTCCACCTATTTCCTTCTCTTCTTGGGGTGCTAGAGTCCTGAGTAATTCCTTGAAGTGTTGTATTTTCTCTCCAGTCAACTTCCAGGTCTTCAGCCTGGCCTCTGTTGACCTTAGAGTCTTCACTGACCACTGTTTGCAGCTGATTGTGGAAGCCAGTGGTTTCTGCTATGGGCTGACTGTTTCACTGGGGGTGATTTTGCAATTATTGATTCTTCCCCAGTGTCTTTTCCTTACTAGGAGGAAGTCTACCAGAGTTACATCTTGCTCACTCTTGTATGTGATGTTTTGACTGTCTCTCTTTCTGAACCATGTGTTGGCTACTATCAAGCCATTTGGCAGACAGAAGTCTAGAATGGCCTCACCTTTTTTATTCCTGTGGACCCAGGAAGTCCTCGTATCCTGTTCTGTCTGTCCAGATATGTGCATTCAAGTCACCCATTATTAACACCAATTCATGTTGTCCTGCTTTATCTAGTAGGTCCTGAAACTGCTGTCTGAATGCACACTTTTCCTCCCTATCACAACCCTGCTGTGGGGCATATGCTGAGATTATGAATACTGCCCTATCATTACACGTGACTCTGATTGCCATGAGTCTGTCACTAATTCTGATGATATCCCTTACTGCCTTCTGAAGCCTCTTTCTCACCACAATTCCCACACCATTTCTAGCCTGTCTCCCTCCTGAGTACTAGACTCTGGATCCTAAGCCAAGTGACTTTGCTGCACTGCCCTTCCAGTCTTGTCTCTTGGATACATAGGGTGTCCAGCCTCCTACGTATTATCATCATGTCATCCACTTCCAAGCTGTGTCCCATCAGTGAACCCACATTAAGTGTAGTAATTCTTAGTTCATGTTTGGCAGGTTGATTGGTTTTTACATTGGTAATACTGATAACACTCAAATTTCTCCTGATTCTTCAACAAAACTGCTAGGTGTTACTATTGACAATAATCTTAACTATGATTGTCACAAAAACAACACAATAAAAGTAGCTAATAAAAAGATTGGATCCCTGTACAAAATCAAACCCTTCCTTACACCGGAAGCCTGGACCACCTTAGCACAATCTCACCTTATCTCTACCCTTCTATATGCTTCCCCTATTTTCGCTAATTTCTCTAAAAGTAACCTTAAGAAACTTGCTACATCTTACCATAATATTGCTCGATTTGCCACAGGATCCCAGTTTAGAACTCACCACTGTCTAAACTTAAAGCAACAAGGCTGGCTTGAACTTCCAAACAAGCTCAGTTATCAACAGCTCTTAATAGCTCACAAAATTCTATATCAACCATCTAAAACACCAATACTCAGTAATCTCTTGACTCCCTAGAACAACCTGAAACAACTACCTTCTTCAGACAAACTACTAGTTAATAGTACCAAACCCATTAATTCTGCAGGTAATTGCCTTTTTTCCAACTCAGTTGGCAAAATATGGAACAACCTCCCATCAAATATTTCCTCTTTGGCCACTCTTCCACTCTTTAAAAAACAACTGGAAATCCATCTTAATAAATACTGGCTTTGCTCCTGTACCAACCCTGACTAACCTTCCTTCTTCCTTTCCTCTACCACAATACTTCCTTCTCTGCTACGGTATCTTGACTGACTTCCTCTGACATCATATATTTGTAGATATAACTGATCTCATATATACTGTATAAAAAAAAAAAATTTTTATGTTGTCTACCTTATTTTCAAGACAATGTATGATTCTCAAATTTCCATACTGAAAGTATTTAATCATTTCCTTGAATTTTTTATTGTTATGGATATTTTTTTTACTCCTAGATGTATATTACTTATACTAAAATCTTCTTATCTTTTATGCTTAATACTTTTTGTTTGTTGTGTATTCGTATTCTCTAATCTTGTTTTAACCAATGGAGCTTTTCTCCCTGGGCCTCCACTGAAAATGGACATATATCCAGCTGGACTAGCCCAGTCAACAAATGTAAAATAAAAATAAAAATAAATAAATAAATAAATAAATGCATCCGGCTTTCACTCAACAGAGCTATCCCACGTAACCCAGGCTGGGCAACTAGACACTAGCCAGCTAGTAGCTTATTGACCCAGGGCTGCTGGGCTTTATGGAGGGCACACACTGGCCAATAGGGGCACATACACCTCTCCCGCTGTTAGCATGGGTTCCTGGCATAGGTTGGAGTAGGCATGGCTCCTCAACCCACTTATCGCTACTAACTATCCATGCCCATTTGGTGACATTAGTCAACATGACCAAATCATATTAACCACTGTGGAAAATAATTTTTACTAGATATCCCATATCTATCATGGAGCAATAATACTAGGAGATGTACATATAGCATATAGACCGGTAGATTATCAGTAGCCTCACTGCATCTGAGTCCATAAACCTATATGTCTTTACATAATTAAATCAGTTACTAGAGTCCACAAAAGAACCAGTGGGAAATTATCTTTGGCTGGATTCTTACTAACAGACTTAACAAAATTATGATAGCAGGTAGCCTTCCAAATAGCCTAAGTGATAATCTACTTACTTATCCAGTCTGAAGTTACAATATCCAGAATAAACATATAATTTACAACCAAGTTCATAACTGAACAAACTTTGCCATAGGCACTTTCATCAAAACTTTAACAAAATATAACTGGAAAATATTAAAATCTATGTCCCTAGATACTGCTGTCATACACTCCAATGAGATACTCCTAAATATTCTCAATAACCTTGTCTCAGCACATACCAAAAGGGTCAAATTCAATCTTGCAGCATGGCTAACAAATAAAACTAAGACATCAAAGCTACATTGTGACAGTGCCTACAAAGAGTAAAAATATAGAATACAAAACACATACTAACTTTTCTGTCACCTAAGGAATAGAACAAAATACAAAATAAAATGTGACAAACAAACCTATTATAACAGTCTCCAAAATAAACCTTAAAACAACCCAAAACTCTTTTGGTCCTCCATAAACAAACTTTTACATCCAAGCCAGACTACCAACCCCACTCTTTAGTTATCTAGCTGGAAGGCAACAAGCTGTTTGGAACAGGCAGCAAAGATAGAACTAATCCTATAGCATGCTCTCTCACTCAAGTGCTATTACTGATATTCTTCTATACAGTACTAATATCTCCCTGCCTACATAATTTTATAACTTACTTCTCAAATATACTCTTCATTATATCTCTTGAACTCTTTACAAACCTTTTTGTACTGAAATGGATGAACTCTACACTTTTTTGTGACAATGTTTTCCATTCTGAAGTTTAATCAATTTACTCTGCAAGGATTTAGAACTACCAGAACTGTATAGTATAATATAATATATATTGATGTAAATACTTTACTCTATATACCTATCTTATAACTATGTCTATTTTTCTAAGAACTGTCTCAAATTTACTTCTTAATTTAAATGTACTGTGATAGAACTTTTTTCCTTGGGCCTCCATGTCAGATCGGACTTTACCGGTCAACAAAGACGAATAAATAAATAAATAAATTCTGAAGGATATGAAGTCTGAAATATATGTCATTATTTTGTGACTTCAGTCCTCACTGATTTGACAGAAAAACACAATTTTTTAAGGCACAGACTAAAAATATGAGGCAAAAATCGACATTCTACTAAAAGCTGGACATTTGTAAGGTATGTGTTTATTGCATACTGAGATCTGAAATCTTTTTGTTGAGGAAACATTTAGGTCTGTAAAGCTAGTTTAGATGTTTAGTGAGGTACTTGCTGAAAGGTGCATTATAACCAATGATGAGCCTAGTAAGGGACGAATAAAGTGGTGCAATAATTCCTCTGTACCTCGATGGGATACAATGATGGATAATTTGTGCAAGGTAGAAAGATTTTCTAACCACTATAGAGACATGATGGTCAATGATGAACCTGTTCTCCACATACATACCCAAGTTTCTGAAGACTGTGTCAAATTTAAGTGGAATGTTATCTACATCGTAAGTAGTAGTGATGCTAGATTTGCTAAAGAAAACTATGCTGCATTTGTTGGTGCTGAGGGAAAGTCTATGATTAATATACTGTTTGGTCTACACCTTGCAGGAGAATTTGAACATCAGGATTTGATAACCATCCTGAGTTTACAATCCTCAGCAAAATCGGTTAGCAGTAATCCCTTGATGTTGTTTTGTGTGTCAGAGAAATACATACCAAAGAGGAGGGGACCTAGGATGGAGTGCTGTGGGACACCACTGATGGCATTTTGTGTCTTGAGAAAATAATCCAACCTAATAATTATAAGTTCTATCAGGCAGCCAATTATCTATCCAGTGAGCTATATATGAGTTAGTGTTCCATTATGAGACTTTCTCAATTATCCCAACAAGGAGGGTAGTGTCAAATGCTTTAGTATGTTTCACGTAGGCAGTGTGGACTGTATACCCCTTACACATGGCTTCATTACAACTTGGAAAGAAATGGTGTGTATCCAAGGACTCTAGGTTATCCATATCACTGTTCATTAGTTCAGGCATAATACTTTCCACAGATTCTTACAAAGGCATTGAGTAAAAATAAGGAGTGGGGTTACAGGTGACAATCAGAAAAATATGAATTTAATAAGGTAAATGTAAAGGATACTAATTCGATTAAAATGAAGAGTTCATGAAGATGCAGGACCTGATTTCTGTTTTAAAGGTAAGGAAAACTAATCTTCTAGGATGTAGTTGCTAGGGAAGTATATATTATACTGCTGTGTCTCCTAGATCCAGTCGCTAACTTGGGCGCTGCCCTCTGTGCACCTCCTTCCCTACCGTGGACCACTACCTAAGGCAATTTCCTGCCCTGTACTACTCACCAAGATAGACTACGGGAAAAGTTCTCAACATCTCCAGTTACTTATAATCAAAGTAACACTCTGAATAAGGCGCTGCCCTCTGTGCACCTCCTTCCCTACCGTGGACCACTACCTAAGGCAATTTCCCACCCTGTACTACTCACCAAGATAGACTACGGGAAAAGTTCTCAACATCTCCAGTTACTTATAATCAAAGTAACGCTCTGAATAAGGCGCTGCCCTCTGTGCACCTCCTTCCCTACCGTGGACCACTACCTAAGGCAATTTCCCGCCCTGTACTACTCACCAAGATAGACTACGGGAAAAGTTCTCAACATCTCCAGTTACTTATAATCAAAGTAATGCTCTGAATAAGGCGCTGCCCTCTGTGCACCTCCTTCCCTACCGTGGACCACTACCTAAGGCAATTTTCCGCCCTGTACTACTCACCAAGATAGACTACGGGAAAAGTTCTCAACATCTCCAGTTACTTATAATCAAAGTAACACTCTGAATAAGGCGCTGCCCTCTGTGCACCTCCTTCCCTACCGTGGACCACTACCTAAGGCAATTTCCCGCCCTGTACTACTCACCAAGATAGACTACGGGAAAAGTTCTCAACATCTCCAGTTACTTATAATCAAAGTAACGCTCTGAATAAGGTACGCGACCATAAGTTGCGTTTAAAGACCATAATAGTGAACTCATACACTTTCAGTCTAAATGCTAGCCCTGGGTATAGGATTACCGGCAGTAAATCAAAAGCACCCTGTAACATAAACAGTAGCAATATATTTATTTATCTTAAGTATAGCGTGCTAAGTAGCACTGTTTTACCATTGCTAACTGTGCAATTATCGCTGTAAATCACAGGATTGACATCATTTACATACCTGGTTTCACCTAGAAAATAACAAACCTGGGAGCAGGATTATCCCCGCTCCGCTCGCCCTCGCTGCGCTCGGGCTCGCTCCGCGCCCCACCCTGCACCCATATCCCACCCGCCCCCAGTACCCCTAAATTTATAGTTAAGTAGCCACACCTCCTCATTATCTTCTAGCCATTCACAATCACTTATATACTTATCCCCTCCCCATCCTCTTATAAAAACACAATCATCATATATCCCGCAAATATTACCGTTCCGAGAGTCATAAGTGAATGAAAACTGTAGCAACCATCATAAATATGGTAAAAATAACAATTTTGTGTTTTTTATTACCTCTGTTAGTTAGTTTATACCAAATTAGTAAATATGAAGACAAACCATATATAGGTTACCACTTCCCCAGAAAACAAACGACCACCTCAGGATCCCCACTCCCTTTCAAAGTCTACTACCAACAACCCTACCATTTAAAAACTAATACCATCTATCACCACCGAAGCAAATTGTACCAGAACCATCCCAAAAACAAGCAAACCCTGAAACTAGTACAGAAATTCTTAAAACTCTTAGAATATATCAGTAAAAACATCACTAGGGATGGAGATATCCACCCCAATCCTGGCCCCATATCAACAAACACCCCTGACTGCCCTGTATCTCCCCCAACGACATCCCATTTGCTACAAATTTACCACCTAAATATTAGAAGTGTCAACAAGAAGGTTCATAATTTGCATGCTCTCCTAGATACTCACCTACCAGATATAATATGTCTAACTGAAACCTGGCTAAAGCCAGAGATCAAAGATAATGAGCTCATCCCACCAGGGTACAATATACATAGGAATGACAGAAACAAAAAAAAGGGTGGCGGCGTCGCTGCACTCTTTAAAAGTAACCTTAACGTTACCATTAATGCTACCCAACCACCACAAATCTCTAATGCCGAAATACTCGCTTTAAAAATTCAATTGAATAAAGAAAAAAGTATTAACTTAGTTGTTTTGTATATCCCTCCCGGGAATAATACTAATACTTTGGAGAATATATTAAGCTGGCTAACTAATAACTATCCACAAGAAACTATAATTATGAGTGATGTTATTGATTGGTACCTATGCTCTACTGATAATAACCCCACTAACATTAACCTTCATGGTTTCTCACAAATTATAACCACCTCCACCAGAATGGGAAACTCTAAACAAAAAGAAAGTATTCTTGATTGGATCCTCATAAACAGTCACCCCCAGATGTACATGTCTGGGACCCTGCCAAATGAAATTAGTGATCATCTTATTACATATATTACTAAAAATAAACCAGGCTACTCCACTGTCCCAGTCTATAGATCAGTAAGAAACAAAAAAAAGTTTGACCTCACAAAATTTAAAAATGAACTGAAATCCTGTAGCTGGACAGCACTCAAATATCTCCCCCTAGAGGAGGCAGTAGAACACTTCAACACCACTTTCCTATCCATACTAGATACTCACGCCCCCAAAAGACTCATCAAAACTAAAACTAAGATTGCCCCGTGGCTCTCAACTGAATCTAAACTTAAAATCAAACTCAGAAATAAAGCTTGGAATACCTGGCGTACAACCAAATCCATCTTAGACCGCACTAAATTCCAACAACTAAGAAATGTAACGAAAAAAGCCATAGTAACTGACAAAAAAAATTATTATTGCCTATTACAGAATAAGCACCAAAATAACCCTCAGAAATTTTGGGCTGGCTTAAATAACCTTCTCCACCCAGGTAAATCGTCTACTCCGACCCCTGAAATAGCAATGGATAAAGACCTTGAAGAAATAGCCAATACCTTCAATACTTTCTTTACAAACATTATCAAACCTTAGCCAACCAACTATCCACCAACAACCTAACGGTTATTGATAATTTACCACAACCTATAAATACCTTCAACCTAAAAAGTGTCCCTATGTCTTCAATAAGATCCCTATTACAAAAACTTAAGCCATCTACCCCCTCAGCAGACCTACTCTCAGCAGAATATCTACAAAAAACTGCAGATGTTATAGCCTACCCGGTTTCTATCCTTATCAATCGGACCTTTACTGAGTCAACAATACCGACTTTATGGAAAATATCCCACGTTATACCACTCCATAAAGGGGGGGCTTCCACAGAATTATCTAACTATAGGCCCATAGCTTTAATGTCCCCTTTAGCCAAAATTATGGAAAGATGTATGCATAAACAACTCCTCCAATATCTTATCCATAACAACCTTCTAACCAGTTCTCAGCATGGCTTCAGACCCAAACACAGTACCACAACGGCCCTTCTCTCCTTTACAGACACAATAAATCACAACCGCAATGACAAAAAAGTGTTTTCAGCCCTCTTTCTAGATCTATCAAAAGCATTTGATATGGTCAACCATCAACTACTTTTGGACACCTTAAAAAATCTCTACCTGGATAACTTAACCCTAGATTGGTTCAAAGCCTACCTCTCTGGCAGGAAACAAGCAGTACTGTGGCAGAATAAACTCTCCAATTTACTACCTAATACCATTGGGGTCCCTCAAGGGTCCATATTAGGTCCACTTCTTTTCTCGGTCTTCATTAATGATCTCCATAGAGCCATTCCCGAGGCCACCTGTATTCAATATGCGGATGACTCTACACTAGTTTGTTCTGATATATCTCCTGACAGACTATTAGCAAAAACGCAAAGTTGCTTTACCAAAGTAGAAAATTGGCTATCTGGTCGTCAGTTAATCCTAAATCCAAAAAAAACTAAATTATTGCTCTTTCAACCAACCCACAAAAATCACCTTATTGACTTCTCTATAACATCCGAAAATGGTACTATTATCTCCCCAGACCCTCACACAAAACTACTAGGAGTCACTATTGATAATAAACTGAAATTCGACATACATATCAACTTAACCATTAAAACAGTAAACAAAAAACTAGGATCGCTATATAGAATTAAAAATTTCCTAACCCCAATGGCTAAAGTGACCATTGCCCGGACACATTTGCTCTCCACCCTTCTTTATGCATCCACAATATTTACTAACCTGAACAAAACCAACTTAAATAAACTATCCTGCTCATACAATCACATTGCAAGATTTGCAGCAGGAACTCCATATAGGACCCATCATTGTATCAACCTAAAAAACCTAAAATGGATAGAACTCCCTAACCTTGTTAGAGTTACCCAACTCACTGAGGTATTTAAAATACTCAAATACCCGGACAAATGTCCTTCACTCGTGAACTTAGTCTTACCATATACTAACCTAAATAGTCTACGCTCCGCGAACAGACCACTCTTGAAAATGGTCAAAGCAGATAACGCAGGAGGCAATGCACTCTTTACAAACGCTGTAGGAAAAGTCTGGAACTCTCTTCCCACCAGTATTCTTTCTAATACTTCTCTACTCCAATTCAAAAAACAACTGTTTCATCACTTCCAGAAGCACTGGCTATGCCAATGCTCATTTCCTGACTAACAATTTCTAGGCTCTTATATGGATTCCCTTCCTTTATTGAAATCTAAATCCTCTTGAACTCTCTCCTGTAAAAAATCTACTATAATAGACCTTTATCCATCAGTTTTCTCACAGGAATAGCTGACTTCTTACCCCATGATCAAGGTTTTTCCTTGTTCTTTTTTATCAGTTGACTTTTTTGAAATGAATTTATCTATAGAAATATTATAGATATTACTATGTCATTACCTTATCCTTGATAATGTACTTGTTAATCTCTCATGATACCTAGCATGTAAACAACAGAATCTTCACTTGATTGTTTGTTAAATTTTTTGTCTGTTTTTGACTGTTTTTCATCTGTATTGTTCGGAGCTTTTCGGAGCTTTTCTCCCCGGGCCTCCGCTGAAAATGGACATGCATCCAGTCGGATTTCTCCCGGTTAACAAATGTAAAATAAATAAAAAATAATAAATAAGTAAGAAAAGGAGTTGACATCAGTGACTTTTCTAAGGTAAACATCCTAGCACTAGATTCCCATCTTATAAAATGTAAGTGCTCCTCACCACACAAGGAGTCCATATCTAAAGCAGACACATTTACAAATATTTAATCCCACCTATTCTCCTGCATGGAGGTCTTTATCTTGATTTATCACAAATGCAACATTAAGTTCAGAAACAAATCCCTTTGGTGGAACCTCAGCAACAACAAACTGTACAATAAGGGAAAAACTCCAGTCTTAAAAAAGGCTCAGATTCTCCCACTCTAAAAGCATACTCAAAATAATAAACAAAGATGTAAGGCAAAGGATCAAAATCAGCAAGGCCAACGCTGAGTTGAATATTACTACTACTTCCAGAGATAACTATAAAGCCTTTTCTGTTATGTCAGGACTCAGGAACAAAACTCAGCACTGCACTGAACTGATATCAGAATGCACCCTTCACTCACACCCATAGGTTATCATTAATATTAATTCTGTCTTCTGCCCAATCCATACTTTCACTTCCAAACCATCCAAAAGGCACCCCCCATTATTGCCACAGAACAAGTACTAGATGCTCGTTTCAAAGCAAAGAACATGGACTCTACAGTTCTAAACAAAATACCAGGTGGTTTTCTTGATAGTATGAAACATTGTATCACTGACTCCTTTGCAGACCAATTTATCCTCAGCCTGTCTACTGGTTATGCTTCTTAAACCTAAAACAGCAGGTGTGGTGACCCCCCTCCACAAGTGCATACCAATCACTGACTCAAGGAACTGTAGACCAGTTATCCTCACCAGTCTCATATTCAAACTACTGGACTGTATCATCATAGAATTTAAAAATATAACCAAATGAACTGTAGGATACACCACGAGAAGTCCAAAGTTGTAAAAACGTTCTTCTTTATTTAAACATAAGACATAAAACTGAGGATGAGCGCTTTCGCGTGCACCATGCACGCTTCATCAGATCTACTTAATGAGAGTTTTACATCACTTTATATATTCTAAGTGGAGCATTTAATCAGTCCAATTAAACAATCAGAACAATAAGCATTTTCTCCAATTAAATATTAAAGTGTCCTAGTGCATTCAAAAGATGTCTTCTCATTCCTAAAAGTACAAATCATATCAAATTACTCAATGTAGTTAGCAGTTAAAAACAACATATTAAGTGAAAATCTATCTACTGACATGGATTTGAAAGCTTTATAACTACTTTATATACACTAAATTTCTTGGAGCCATGGTTCAAAAACGCAAATCGACACTGTCTATGCCTAGTAACAGCATTTGCGAGTATTTAAAATACAAAGTGTCATACTCATAAGAAACGCTATTAATGTAGCATAACAGAATGTTACAGATAGTTACTTAATATGCATATATTATGCATTAATATATCCTAACGAAATGTTAAAATAAAAACGTTTAAATCT
Organism: Protopterus annectens; assembly: GCF_019279795.1. Lineage (NCBI taxonomy): Eukaryota > Metazoa > Chordata > Ceratodontiformes > Protopteridae > Protopterus > Protopterus annectens. Next base: position 838,235,490 of record NC_056744.1, read on the forward strand.
ATTAACTATAAATTAGCAAAAAGATTTGGCCATATAAGGTGTAACTATGTAAAATGACGATAAAAAACATATACTGAATCATATTAAAAATATTAAAAATGTTTGTAGCTTATAAATTGTGAGGATAAACATGACATAAATTAATATGCATCATTATGTTTCTATAATCAATGTAATGCGTAAAAAAATAATCTCATAAGACTCCGGATCAACAGAAACCTAAACCCATGAAATGATTATTGTGAACCTCGTCTTGGCAATCGCTCATTAATTGCAGCATCAAAGCGCAAAACATGACAAAAAAACAAAAAAACACATCCTAAGTGACTGACTGTATATGCAGACAAATCCAAATTGACACAATTCCGTCTAAAAATTCCGTTATTACTATATGTTTGAATACATCTTTGAAAACATCGAAGTGCAACGAATATAATTTATAGACAAAAAACATGTATAAATGTATGAATGTAGGTTAAAAAACTGTGTAAGCAAACATTGAGAATCTGAAAAATGCTAACTATTTCATATATAATCCATAGTTGCAAGTTCCATGTCATTCTGTCACTAAAAACTGAGTCATCACTAATAACATTGACTGTACTATGAAAATTAAAGTTATGATAAAATAAACAACCAGCTCATAAATATAAATAAAGCAACCTCATTGCTCTAAAATAGGTTTTAGAGAAATGTAATTATTAATGCCTGGTGCCTTGTGAGCTCCAGATCTAAAAATCCAATCTAGTTCTAAACGTGCTAGATGATTAATGTTGTCTCCCATCCTTAGATTTTGTTTTACTGTTTGTAAAACCCTAAATTTAAATTCATGTGTAGGGTTTAAATTGATGTGCCTAGCCAGGGCGTTTAATTCATTTTTCTTCCAAATATCATAGATGTGGTTATATATGCGCTCCTTAAATTTCCTTTTAGTGAGCCCTATATAAAAGGCTTCACATGCTGTGCAGTTTGCCATATAAATCAAGTTCATAGTATTACAGTCTGTATAACATTTAGGTTTAAATTCAAAAAATCCTTCTGGATGCTGATAATATTGTGTAGCTGTAATGTAGTTGCACATGTTACAATTCAAGCATGGAAAAGTACCATATTCTAAATGCCCCTTGTCAGAGTTTTTCTCTATTTTGTTGGAATCAGTAGAAAAAATGATTTTTAAATTGTCGCATGTGCGAAATATGAAAGAAGGTCTGTTGCCTACTAAACTCTGTAGATCTATCACCATAGTAAGCACATTCCAATGTTTACTTATGATTTTCCTTATTTCGGCATTATCATTAGTGTATTTCATCATATATCTAACCCTATTCATATTATGGGCTCCTCCATTATATGTAGAACTTGTTTTCTGATGTCTACTACCATTCAAATCAATATCATTAAACCTATCAATACCAGTGTCTCCTACTATTGAATGAATAACATCATTTTTTATTTTCTTAACAAGGCTTGGACAATAGCCCCTCTGTAAAAACAGTTGTTCCATTGTTTCAGCCTCTTTAAATAAAGTCGACTGATTCTTACATAGTCTAGTTAATCTAACAAACTGACTTTTTGCTACCCCTGCAAATACATGTCTTGGATGCATGCTACTGAAATCCAACAGTGTGTTTTTCCAATACGTTTTTCTATAGAGTCTAGATGTCAACTCATGCTCAGGATTAAAATATAAATTGACGTCTAAGAAATTGATGTCTTCTCTTGAATATTCTACAGTAAATCTAAGAAACTCCGTAGTAGATTCTAGATAATTTACAAATTCCTGAAGCTCTGCAACTGTTCCTGCCCATATTATGACCACATCGTCCACAAACCTCCTGTAAAGTTGTATCTTGTTCATCCACCTACTACTAAATAAGTGTTCTAGTTCCCAGAAATATAAGACCAAATTAGCGTAAGTATTCGCGCATGGGGTGCCCATGGCAACACCCCATGTTTGTAAATAATACTTACAATTAAAAAGGAATACATTGTTATATAACACTGTTTCCAGTAATTGGTTTAACAGAATTTGTCTATCAACCGAAAAAGTGCTTTCTTTCACCATCAGCTCCCTGATAGCTTGTAAGCCATATTCATTGGGTATGCAAGTAAATAAATTGCATACATCAAGTGTCACTAAAAGTGGGGTTTCTAGGTTTACCAAATCCTGTTTGACAAGTTCTATGTCATCCAAAAGATGTTGTGTATCTTTTAAAATGGTTTGGATGTTATCTACCAAAGGTCTTAATGTTTTTTCCACAAATACTGATATATTGTAGGTGGCCCAGCCTCTCCCCGAGACGATGGGTCGCATGGGCATAGGATTAATTCTTTTATGTATTTTTGGTAATCCCTTCAGAGAAGGTATAAGTGGGTTCTTAGTATGTAGAAACTCATAAGTCTCACAACTAAACTGGCGACACATAAGCATGTCGTATAAATTATCATTTATATTGCTTATTATAGCATTTACCTCATCAATTGTTATTTCCCTGTAAGTGTCTATGGACCCTAAAGTTGACTCTATACTATGTATATAGTCATCCTTATTTAGTAGCACTACCCCTCCACCTTTATCAGCAGATGTAATTACAATATCTCTGTTAGAATGTAGGTTCCTAAGTGACTCAAATTCAGTGTTGTTTAAATTATAATACTTGTTATTGACATGTTTCTTAGAGTAAAATGTGTAAAGATCTTTTTCACATAATTTAATGAAACATTCTACTGGTGGGGGTAACTGAGGAGAAAAAGTACTTTTTTGTTTGAACATGTTACAGGTTACATTATCGCTAACATCATTCAAGAAATTCTTCGTTTTAAAAAAGACTTTCAAAGCCACTCTTCTCGCAAATAATCTTAAGTCTGCAAAAGTTTCAGATAGCAAACTAGGTTGTGAGGGGATGAAATTCAGCCCCTTATTTAATAAAGACAAATCAGAGTCAGATAGCTCATAGTTAGAATGGTTAAACACCAAATAAGTCAATTCCAAGCTTTCTTTTGATGACCGTACCTGTCTTGGGAGTATTTCCGCTTTCTCGGCCCTCTGCTCGTCGACCTCCCTCTCACAAAATTGTCCAGTTTGATCGGAAAAGGAGTATCTGTAGACCTGTTTGTTTGTGTAGTTGGAACAACACGTCTAATAGCTCCCGTTCTCAGGTGGTCATTGGAAATGTGTAGCGCTTACTGATTCGGAGGTGGTGTGTTCAACTCCGTCGCCTCTATTGCGTGCTCCATTCTAGAATTTATCTGTTCGGTTGTAGAAACCTCTGTTGACAGTGGGGGCGCTAAATTTGAATAACTTGCTACTACTGACTCTTGTTCTCTTGTATGCTGACGTGTTTGATGTTCAGTTTGCATTGGATTATTGTCAGTAGCTCTGGGCCAAACGAAAATATTGCCCATTGCAAAATCATGATGATCCCTTGTTAATTTACGCTGTTTAACAAGCCTCAGTTTGTCGCTGTAGATATTAATTTGTGTCGATACATTGTTAAGTTTCCTGATGCATATTTCAGATTTAAAGCGTTCAGTGATGGTTTTATATAGCACATCGGTGCTATTCTGTAAATCAATTTCTAATGGCTCAAAGTATTCCAATAATAATTTGATATATTTAAAACCCAGTTCTAAGTTCATATCCTGCCACTTTTTTAATAAATCAGGATATTGCTGGCCATACGTGGGCATGCATAAAACGCGCATGCCCCTGGGTATGACTTTAAAGTGAATGCATGCTTGCAAATGTTTTTTCTGCCAAGAAAATCTTTGCAGTTTGTACAGATTATTTTCTAATTCTCTGGTTAAATTGTAAAAATCAATCATATTCTCATCTGTCCCATTTACCATGTTTCTTGTGCTTACCGGTTCCAATAAATTTAGTGTTAATAGAGGATTATTTTTATGTGGTAGGAACGCATCAATGTTCAACATATTTGCCCTCGGCTCAGGGTTGTAATCCAGTTCCAAATTGACATTCTCCATAGCGTGGAGGTAGCGGGAAAAAAAATGTGCGACATGTACAACATGCTATACCCCTTGAGGAAAAAGGCAAAGTTAATATGGTGCTCACATATAGCAGTGAAGTGGGTAACATTTGTGAAATAATCAAGCATCATTGGCAAGTGCTACATACGGATTTGAAGTTGAAGGAAATATTAGGCACTGTACCTAATTTTGTATTTAGGAGGAATAAGAATTTGAAGGATATGCTCTGCAATGAACCTAAAAGTTATGCCAAGGGGAATCCAACAATAAGGAAACTGGGCACATATCCATGCTACCAATGTAAAGCATGTCGATATATATTGCAGGAACATACGTTCACATACCTGAGGACGGGCAGACAATATATTTGCAAGGGGTATGCCGATTGCAGAACTAAGAATTTAGTTTACATAGCTGTATGCCAGAATTCTGAATCATACGATGTGGGCAAGACCAACACTTTGTTTAAAACAAGGATATTTCAACATATGTCAGACATTAAGCATCTTAATGAGTATAATGCACTAGCCCAGCATGTGAGAACAAATTTGGGTCACAAATTTTTGTTTATGGCAATACAGATGGTTACACCAAATGTAAGAGGAGATGATTTATTTCATGATATGGAATGTGCAGAAACTAGATGGATTATAAGACTTGGGGCTGATAAGCCACCAGGCATTAATGCTGGTATACCTTTAAAACCTATCCTTAAGAAAAGGAGGGTAAAATGCTGAAGTCTGATTGGTTGATTTGTATTTTAAAAATGGCTTTTGGAGTGTTTTTATGTTATCTGATGAAGGGCATGTCAGCCTGAAAGCGCTTATACAAGGTTTTATTGTTGGTTTTATTGAATAAAAGAATTGACTTGCTCTGCATGGAGTCATCTGCCTTACAGTGTCTTTTATATATGTATACATATGTAAAAGGTATGGCGTACTTTACTGTGCATAAGATCTGTTATGTGCTTATGTGTGTCCCCTTCAGTGAAGTGCTCCCTTGACAAGCTAAGGTCACTTTACCCCAGTAGAATTTCATACATTCTCATGCAATGGGAGATTCAAAGAGCTCAGTTCAGCTGCTATTCATTTGCAGAGGAACTCTGTAAGTCAGTCTTAATTTGTGCCAGTAAGTTTAAGTCCATTTTAACTTGCTGTGAGTCACGTTTGTTGATGAATGTCCAGGGAAAGTGCAAATAAATTAGAAGGAATTAGTGAAAAAGTTAATATCAGAAATTTGTTAGGAAATCACCAAGATTATTACAATTCACTAACATCAGTTTATCAAAACCATATTTGCACCAGTCAGGTATGTCAAATATGATTTTTTACAATATTAAGAACCAGTGCAGTGGGGAAGTATAAGGTACCATTTTTAGCAGTGGAGGATCTTCTGATCATCATAAAGGGTTATTGAGTAGTAGAGCAGCAGCATTAAATGAGTTAGCATGGTTATATTAAAACAACATACATAAATACTGCTTCAAATAGTCCATATGGAAAATTAATATAGCAGTCAGTACAGTTTTGCTATATCTAGTACTAAACTGTTCAATGTGGGTGTTCTGTGTGAATTAGGTTAACCGTGTCCATACATTAATGCTTTCAGGTTGCAACATGCTACAGAATTAGGAATAAGGACATCAGAACAACAACTTTACACATGAAGAGAACCGGATCCTAATTGATGCTCTCAGGACATACTGTAAATGTTTGTTTGGGAAAGACAGATCAAGGCAGGCAGACAGAGCTAAGACATGGAATAAAGTAATGACTGACGTGGATGCTGTTGGGTGAAGGAAACACACACTGGTACAGTTTAGGAAAAGAACAAATGACCTAGTGGGTTGTGCAAGAACAGAATGCAATTGCCCAAAACAGACTAGGTAGGGGCCTTCCACATTGCAATTATTAACAATAAATGAGGCGTATCTTTTATCCATAAGGAGTGATGATTATAATGCAGATGACAATGCCACAGGAATCATTAGAGGAAGTGTGGACACAAGTACAGCACAGCAACAGTCACAATATGCATTAACAAGAAGGAACATTAGTGAATAGTTGGTAGCAGTACTTCATACTGGCATATACTGCCAAGGATAACTGTGTAGCTATAACCCATTATATCTTTCTTTGCCAGGTGCTGCATCTATGTTGGTCATGCAAGAAAATTCACAATATTTGCATAACAGTCTCTGCATCATCTGTTTAGAAATTAATAATGTTTGGTTGTCAAAGGTATAAACATGTCATCACTTATTCCTTCACAGACTTATCAACAGAAACAAACACTCTCACTATAGCAGCATAATAGACTGAAATTGACAACACACACTCATATTCATGACACACTCTGAGCGGAGTGGCTCACAGTCACAAAGTGCACTGGCAGGACCCTCCCCAATAGCAGGTACATAACTCCATAAACAGTGACATGGGTTCATACAACCAAAACTAATGATGGCATAACATTCCAACCTCAAGAGGGAAAACACTACATGACTCAACAACAATGTCATATGAACCACACTCCAGGAAGACACAACCATCTCATAGTTAGCAGTATGTGCTGTGACACCTTTGCAAAGGGGTGCCAGATGAAGGCATTTGTCACAACTGCCTCCAGAGACATGCAAAGCCAACAGTAGACATGCCATGACATTGTTCAGGCTCACGTCAGTACCACAAAGAGTCAGGTACAGATGATTAGAGTACTGCAGGGTATACAGGAAGAACTTCATCAGTACACGATAATGGCGTGGTCCAGGTACAATGCCATGATGATCCTATTGTGCATTATGATGGCACACACAGCATCCATGTCCAATTCCATGTGCACATTAGTGAAGACTTACTAGACTCACATAGTTGTCCCATCTGGATGTAGGCACACATTGGGGCTGAGTAGGCAACACACCACGTGATTCTCAAGGTAATGCTAAAACAGCTACAAGTGAAATAACAGAAAAGTAAGCAGGGAGGACTTGTCAGCTTCCACAACACATGATAAAGCCTCACATTTAGAGCCTTGGTCCCTTTGCACCGTCAAATCAGTGTCTAGACACTCACTTGCATCCAGCAGCCATTAACTCAGCATCAAGCTCTCATGCCAGCATGTGCTCACAATCAGTAAGACAATCACCTCTACTATCTTTCTGGGACATTGGAGAAATATATGTGTGTGTGTGTGTGTGTGTGTGTGTGTGTGTGTGTGTGTGTGTCAGACATCCTATCAAATGTACTGTATTCTGAACATTGAATGCACAAATATTGCCACACTGTGCGCATGCTCATGGAATTACCCCAGTGCAAAACAAACAAATACAAGTGTTTTTGCAGGGGGGGGGCAAGCCCCCCTGCACCCTCACACCCACTGCTAATTATATATACTAACTGAGAGATCTCACAATTCCCAAGGAGGGAATATTCTTCTACCCGAGAATTGTTGATGTTGTGCATCTGCCAACTACCTGTCTATAGCAATCAAATAATGTTGACCAAACAGGTGCCAGCATACAGTACATTTGATCATGTGCCTGTCACCCATGTGCGTGTGCATACACACACACACACATACACACACACACACACACACACACACACACACACACACACACACACACACACATATATATCACTTTTGATATATAATTGAATTGGAAACCACATTGAAAACACTCAGGGAATGATAAAATACACAACTACTTACGAGTAAAACTGTGATGTTACCATTCAGAATGTGAAAAATAAATTACATTTTTTTAGGAGACTTATCCTTTGGTTCTGTAAAATGTTTCTTCAGATCCTATTATGTGAATATTTGATATGGTTATAAATCCTGGCAGTGAGACAGACTAGCATTGATGCCACTTTACCGTCAAGAGTGCACACATGATGACTACCGAATAGTTCTGATGACACTCAGAAATGGTGTCGATGAAAGAGCTGCATAATCTGATGTGCAGAATCACCTGAGAAAACAGTATACATCAATGGCTAACAATACACATGGCATTTTGTCCAGCATATGCAGAAAAACACATCTGTTATGTTATTACATGCAATGCAGCCTGAAATAGTGACAGGTAATGAACATTTCTGATCCATGTTGCTATGAAAACACAGTACTTCTGAATAATTCTACATGAGGATTACACTTAAATGGCCATTACACTTGTCCTTATGCCTTTCCCATTAAATGTACAGGTAACAGCTGTCATGTAGGCATCAGAGTGGAGCTATGACAAACAAAACAAAACAAATACAGCAGTCAATTGATTCAGCGTTAAAACTGTTTGCATAATAATTTAACTGTCTGATGTCCAATGACAGTAGGCCATGCACCACTCAGCATAACCGACAGGTAACACTGCGTGCATCAAATTTAATCTATCTGATAACAAAGTAAACTTACCACTACCTTAATGTCCTGGCTCACATTGATGGAATAGATGCCTCCTCTTTGCCTGTGCAGCCATGTACTATGCATGAGCCTGCTGCACTGAGTCCCTTGATGCTGCTGTCATCTGACCACCATCACTGTCATCGCTGGTTGAAGGAACAGTAGCAGGAACTATGTTGCCATGATGGGGTAGTTAAGTATCAGACTGATGCATAATCATGTTGTACTGATTGCAATACAAGGTAAACATTCTGCATGCATAACAGGGTCATATTAAACTGCATCCCCTCACACACATCTAGGCAATGGAAATTGACTTTTTGCAAGCCAAACATTCACTTGATGATAATCCATGTCTAGGACAGGGCATTGTTGAAGCATTCCTCAGAAGCATCCCTTGGGTTACTGAGTGTTGTCAGCAGCCAGGATTTGAGTGAGTAGCCTGCATCAACTGCAAAAGAAAAAGGGGAGACATAACAAAAGAAGGGGAGTTATTACTAAGCAAAACATTTAAAAGATTATACCTACAGAAATTAATATGCTAGGAGAAGTTTGCACTAAACAGCAAGGTGACCACGGAGTATCTTACCATGCAGGAAGTGATGGTGTTGTGAGCTTGTGTGCCAGATATTAGAATAATGGGCAATGCCAGGATGCTGGACTGACACTTTGGTGATGCACTGCCATGCATCACACACCTTACTTGACAGTTAGTGGAATGGTAACCAATCTTGTTCTAGTACCACTCCCATGTGATCCAGTTTTGGCCCTAATGGCAATGTGTATGCAGTCTGTAGCACCAAACATCTCTAGAAAATATGCCTTCCTGTAGAAGGCACTCATAGTTTTGGATTTGTCCTTAGATGATACTGGCAGGTAAATATTCTGTTTAACATATGTCAAGAGTATGTTGAGGAACTGCTGAAGTATCCTTGAGGGAGAAGCCTGAGAATTACCCAACATGTCCCTAGTTTGTTTCTGGAATGTCCCCATGGCAAGTATAGTGAAAGCTATCCGCACTCTGGTGTCCACAGGTATAGGAAAACCACACATTTCTCCAGTCCTCTGTGGGCCATACAAACTCAATAAAGACCTTACAGTGTCCCTGTTCACTATGAATCTATCAAGAATTTCTTGCTCAGCAAAGTAATAATGGGTTAATTATTGCCTATACTTGTGCCTTCTTGGCCGAAGAGTTCTGCTGGGCACCTGCTGTTTTGGTGTGGTTAAGATAAGCAGCTCACAATAAGAAATAGCCAGGCTGGCAACCAAAGTAAGCACCTTCACTTACTGCAAAGTAGATAAGAAGGCATGCCTTTGCCTTTTATAAGGTATGTGCACACAGAGCCCTCTTAAAAAGGGACTATGAATTGAAAGCAAGAGGGAAATCACTTCATTTTCATAAGTTTGCCATGCAAATAATTTTAAGGAATTCTTTGCTTAAATCCTATTATTATCTCATTTGCATAAGTTTTTCCTAACCTGTCTACAATGGCTGTGCCTATGTGCAGATAGCATCTATGAATTGCACCAAAGCTGTGTTTGGCCTCAGTCAGTGCAGATTCCCTCTATACATAAGTGTAGTGACTACAAATCCCCCCCCTAAAACTTGGTTAATTATTATAACCAAACTGCCTTCTGTGTTTCTAGGTCTTACCACACCACCACGACTGTTTAAGCAGAGGAATGGACTGAAAAAGTCCTAGGCATGGGTGTCACTGGTAATTTTAGTAGACAGTTTTCTCTGAGCCAGTTCAAATTGGAAAACTGGATAGTTGCAGCTTTTTAATAATCCCTTCAATAAACAGAATGCAAAGTCGACTGAAACAGGTCCTCCATACTTTATGGGATGTTAGCAAATCATAAATGTCTGTCATAGCCCGGTCATTAATGTGTCCTCCGAGTTTTCTTCAGATTGCTAGAATGTTTTAATGAGGATTGTCTTTCCAGTACTTCAGATTAATTTGTTACATAAATTAAAGCATACAAGCTGAATTTTTAAAGTTCTTTTCGGTTTGCTCAGTCTTTGATAAATATGTGTTTAATTTTGGAATTGGCTGCTGTTTTAATCTACACAATACTTAAAATGGAAACACTACCATTTGTTAGATTATGTCTTGTTGATACTTGAACCATCATATTTGTTTACACAAACTCTTGTGTTGTGGGTACATAACTGCTATTACTGCTGCTTTTTTGATGAAGGTGTTTATATAGCTGTGAATCTGAATGACTTGACAAAAACCTTGATAAATAGTTTTGCGTGATGTCCTGAACTGTATTATTGCATATTTGCATTTTTGTGAGATTTTACTGCGCCATTTTTGCTATTTTGAGTCCAAACTATGCAAGAGATGGTGTCCATTATATTGATTCCAGTGCAGTGAAGATGCTGTACCCAAATATGCAGCTGTTTGCATGTTTGTAATCCGGCAATATTTCCTTTGTTCTAACAAGAAAACAGTGGTGATGCAATACTTTTTACTAGGCCAGTGCAGGTTTTATAACACTGTTTACCTGAGATTTCAAACTACTTTGGATTTTTTTTTTGTGAAATGTATCATGTAGCCTAAAAGCCTTGGTAGGCTGCATTACAAAGCATATTTTGGTTCAGTAAAAACATTATATCACCTTTGTGATCTAGTTCTTTCTGTCACTGAAGCAACATGGCATTTATCCATTCTTAGTTAGTCTATTTAAAACAGCAATTTTGCATTCCATTAGATAATATATGACCTTTTTTATATTTCTTTTAACAGAAGGATGCATACTGTCAGAGAAGGGTCTGGAATGATTACAATATACTTGTTCATTTAGATCTGAAATATTTCTAGCAACTTTATATCAAATGGATGTATAAGTCATAGTAAGCTTTTTTTTGTTATTATGGATGCAAGTAGATGTTCTCACTGCCCTTCTGAGAGTATGGTTAATGCAGTGATCTGCAAAATAAATCCCATAGTATGTCACACTTATCCAGTCTAATAAATTAGAAGACAATGAAGTAGGATGCCACTCATCTTCTACCTCATGCTATATAATGTGCTGGATTTTATGTCAAAATTCTTAACCTATAAAAAAATATTAAAAAGGCAAATAAAATGGCTGTTCCTTTGCTTCAACAAATCAATTAATTTTAGGTGAGTACCTTTTACACCTTCAGCATTATATCTTAGAAATAATTTACATGACTTAACATGGTGGAGGTGGTGCATGATTGTGAGGAAGAAGAATCTTCTATCATGAACCTATTATTTGTGAGGAAGAGGAATTCTTCCATCATGAACCTATTATTTGTGAGGAAGAGGAATTCTTCCATCATGAACCTATTATTTTGGGGTTATTGGTTTCTTCACCAACATGCTGAAACTCCATGATGTAATTTGTTATACATGAGATTTTAGACTGAAATAAAAGGCAGAAAAATGGAAGCATGGGTACTTGTAGCCTTTCAATATTACATTCAACCAACAGAAAGTAACACAAATTTATCTTGAACTTTTGCTACTAAGTTTGACTTGGGTAACAGACCCTCAGCATCTGGGAAGTGACTTTTTTACTGATTGTATACATTACGGTATGCTAGTTCTGATTTAAAAGTCTTTGTTTTATGTTATGGAAATTTTGCCATGTGAAATTTGTTTAGTTTGTTCATCCAATTTAGTGAAGGAACAATGGCAGTTTTTATGGGCCTAAATTTCTACTGGTTACTCAGAAGTGTTAATTTTAATTGACCCGTGTGCTCTTGTGTATGGTTTAAACGTGGTATGCTCCAGGCTCTGATCTTCTGGGCTGTGACGCAAAAAGTGTGACTTAAACTTTTGCTACTAGATTTGACTTGAAAACAGTCCCACACCATCTGGGAAGTGCTGTGCTTAGAAAAGTGGATTTGCTTAGTGTACAACACAGTGCCATAGTGCAAACCATATCTGCTAGCACTCACCTGGACACCTGTCCTAATTCTCCAAACATCTACTGAAACTAATTACCTTATTCCCTGGACTATTTGCCATAGTGTTCACCAGCATCTGGCTGCACTTGCATATGCTAGCTGCTTGCAGCACTCTCAGCAAGCAAAGATGGATTTAACTTAATTGCTGTTGTTGTATCCTGGTGTATTAGGGACTGTACATTTCAATGCTCAGCAGTGCTTGGCAGTGCCTGGTCGTGTTCCAACAGTTTGCATCACTCTCTATCTGCTAGTGACATTAGGTTTAGCATTGCCAGTATTGTTAACCCTGCTGTGTATTTCTCATCCCTAGCTGATTGTTTTATTACTTTGCTATATCATATCTTTGTTATGACAATATATTCACTATGTCTTTTCTTAACTTGTTAGTCACAGTGTTTCTCTATTCATGCTGTATTTAAATGTCTTTTAGGTACATACTTTGTTGTATTACTTTTACTTTTCTGTACTTTATTTAATACTGTAGTAGCTGAGCCTATTGTTGATATTTTGTTTACTATGTTGTGGCATCCCAACGTATTGTACTAATTTTTTCCTGCAACATTTTGTCTATTGTATTAACTGACTCTTGTAGTCTTAGAATCACTTGTTATCTATGGCTCTTGGAACATTTTACTGTGATATCTGTGTCTGCTGTTAATTTGCTGCTGCATTGAATGTTGCATTTGAGTACTGTGCTGTGACACCAATGCCTGCTGTGAAACCATTCACTAATAATTTGGTACTGTGTTGAATATTGTATTGGAGTACTACACTGTGGTACTGTTCCTTTCTGTTCAAGCACTCTTATGTTATACTGTATTGAACATCTCTTGGATTATTGTGCCATGGCATCCATGCCTGCAGTTCAGTTGATACTTATAATACTCTACTTTATTAAGCTGTACTGAACTGTACTGTACTACATCATACTGAGCTGTACAGGAATGTACAGTATCATATTGTACAGTGTTATGCTGTATTACATTGTGTTACACTGTATCATATTGTACAGTGTTATGCTGTATTACATTGTGTTACACTGTATCATATTGTGCAGTGTTATGCTGTATTACATTGTGTTACACTGTATCATATTGTACAGTGTTATGCTGTATTACATTGTGTTACACTGTATCATATTGTGCAGTGTTATGCTGTATTACATTGTGTTACACTGTATCATATTGTACAGTGTTATGCTGTATTACATTGTGTTACACTGTATCATATTGTACAGTGTTATGCTGTATTACATTGTGTTACACTGTATCATATTGTACAGTGTTATGCTGTATTACATTGTGTTACACTGTATCATATTGTACAGTGTTATGCTGTATTACATTGTGTTACACTGTATCATATTGTACAGTGTTATGCTGTATTACATTGTATTACACAGTTTTGCATTGTTTCATACCATTTTCACTGACCCTTTGTACATCATATAGCTCCTTCTCTCTTCTAAAGAGACCAGTGGTCACCGGATTACCATATGATTACAAACTGTATACCACCAGGTATTTCTCAATCAGCTATGGGTACTCAATCTGCCTTTGCCCTATTTCTTTCCAGCCTACTAGCACTAGGCACTCTAAGACAGTGTATAAACTACCACATAATTACTAACAACCATTTTGCTATTTCCGTAAAATGAGTTCACATATGAGAAGTACGAATATGTATTACAACTGAAGGCAAACATCTCACGCAAGTGGTTGTAAGCACCCATGTTAGCACTACACTCACATTCTGCAAAGCAAACACAAACCCATCATACGCTGATGTGATACAAATCATTTTGAAAACCATAATTGCTTCCTAGGTGCAACATTATAAACATTAGTACCATAGCCTAACCTCAGCCATACACAAACACCCATTCCATACCACATATAGATTCTTCCTCCACCAGTACAGACAGGAGTTACTAGAGTGGTTTGGCTAGGCCTTACAAGCTAGAAGAGTAGCGCACTTGCCATGGTAATGTATGTATTATAGGTGAAACACTGATGCACTCCCCACAATTCTGAGAAAAGTTAGGGTAAAAACTAACTACCTCCTACGTGATAAAGTTTCCCATATCACTAGACATTCAAATCCCTTCCCCCAAGTATGAATACAACATGATTCTTGCTCTTGTACATGAGAAATATTTGTGATGCACTCCATTAGACTATATTAAGGGGGTCATGATGAAGATCTCTAATTATTTCTTTGTGTCTGGAAGGAGACTATTCTTGATAAGTATGCTAGTGTCATTGCAAATGATGACAGACTACATTTAACAGATGATTGATTTTAATAATTGACTTAGTTATTAATGTCCTCCTGAGAGGGTCCAATGCATGTCATGTTGGAGAGAGATGAAGAACACTCCCACCTGCTTTACCAGGGGTGTCCTGCACCTGCCTTCCCAGGGCCTTCACATAGGTTAAGACATTTTCAACCCTCACAGTTTTCTTTTAGACAATGTCATTCTACTCAGTAAATCCAAATTCAAATCTGCAAAATAACGACACAAAGCTGCTCAATGCTTGAATCCTATATATGAAAATGCTCTCCATCTGGGCCTTGTTGACTCTAGAAAATGTGTGCATTTGTGTTGTCACTGAAACTGGTCCCAGTGCACTGACAACATCCCCTCCCAGCATAACAGGCGTTGCAGCCTAAAACTTGAATAATCAAGCAGGATAATGATTTTGCATGTTTTTGTATCCTAGTATCTGTAAATGAGACCTAATGTCTCATTCTGGTCAACCACAGAACCCAGTCCATGATATCCATAAATCATGAAGATATCTTAATATACTAATCGCCTCTCCATTTATCCAAACACCATTATTATGGGGGATTTTAGCTAACCGTCCATTAACTGGTACATTTAGACCTCATAAAAACACATATGTAAAATACTTCCTTAACATTATCAATGCACCAACACACTCAATTTTGTTCTCACAAACACAGCCCTTTTCTGTTTGCTGCCCACTGTCAAACCTTCATTGGATAAATCAGATCACAGTGCTGTACTATTCATAGTACAGTCCCTCTACAGGTCACCATCTAATCCAGTCATCTTTAGAGACATCTCAAAGGCCACCTTTTTTATACCTCTGCTTATGCCCAAACGTTATACTTTCATCTCCACTCCTTTCCTAGTCACCACAAATAGAATGTCAAATTTTGAAACAAACCTCCTCTGAGTAGAACACAGTCTTAAACACACTTTACAACAAAAGGAAAAAGCTAATATTTGTAAAGAAAAGAAAATAAATAACCTCAGCATGCTAAGATCAACCTCAAAAAGATTAATAAAGAACTGAAAAATAAGATTAAATCTTATAAAGCTAACTACTAAAAATTGTAGTATCAGCAAAGGATAACGACAAGGCATTTTAACCACATCAAGAAACTCAGAAATAATACCTAGTACCAAGCTTATCTCTAACTGCATCACCCAGTCAAAACTTGAGGCTATACTAACATTCTAGCAGGTAAATTAGACTTCAACTTCTTGCCCTTGTTTTCTCCATATTTCCCATTACAAACTGCCCAGTTTATAACCCTGTCTCTGGATATCATCTCCTAACGGATAATACAAATACTCTCCAGGACCAAACACACCAGCTGTATTCTGGGGCCACTTCTATTTAGTATTTTCCTTTCTGATTTCAAAATCAGCATTAAAGACTTTTGACTGATTATGTCTGTGGACAATTGCAAGTTTGGAATCATCAGCAACTTCTCCAAAAACACAAGTGGACCTAACTCAGACAAACTCATAGTGCTAGGATCTTAGGATCATGGTCTAAAGCTGAATGACAAAAAGTGTACTATTGTACAGTTTGGGAAACAGAAGCTCAGTCACACCTACAAAAAAAATGACAACTTCACTTAAAATAGATACTGTTGTTGGAGAGCTAGGCACCTTCATGTAAAACAAACTCTCATTTAACTACCATGTAACCATGGAAATTAAGATGCCTTCTGCCTCTCCAGCTGATTAGTAAGGGATTCTTCTCTTAGTCGGAATATTTCATCATACCCCTCTACTCACCATCAACAGGCTCATATTGAAATACAGTTCCCCCTTTGTCAAGTAGCTGTTCAAGTACCTAACCCAATTTATGACGCTTAAGCTGTTCCTCACAAAAATAAATAAATAAAATAAATAAATAAATAAATAACTGTTCACTTCTGTTTTTAATAAAACCATTCTGCCCAGTAGCATATTGAGAAGACATCAGTGACTGCTATTGTATGGAGCAGGGTACAGAAAATAAGGCAAAAGATTATTTGCGGGGTTAGTAGACCCTCCTCAACAATGATAAAAACAACGAAAACTCCTACTGCAACACAACTCTGGCCCCAACAAAAAATTTCTTTTCACCGACTGTGAAATGAGACTACCAGATAAAACAGAATCTTTTATTTCTCTTGTCTAGCGCTTCGGTGCTACCACCTTCAAGGAATATAAAAAATGCAAAGTACAAATACATATCCTTATATAAAACATCTAATTGATACACACACCCACCAATTATATCATTATATAATTGTGTAGCAAAATTCCTTATTAAAGTAAACATTTCCAGTTAAATTCATTATTAAGACCACTGGGTGTCATAGTTTTATATTTTAAAATAAAAATACTTTCCTTATACAACAATTTATGTTTTAACACATTTTCATCACCACATAAACTTTTTACACTTTCTAAAACTGTGTCTTTTAACAAAGACACATCACCATTATGAAATGCATTAAAATGTGTTGCAATTATTTTATTCCCCCTCTTATTCTTCACATCTCTAACATGTTCCAAAAATCTAATCCGGAATTCTCTGTTAGTCTCACCTATATAATATAGTCCACATGGACATCTAAGTGCATATAATACCCCCTTACTTCTGCATGTAAAAACCTCCCTTGGTATACATTTCACCCCATTTATTTCATCAAATGTTTGAACTATATTTGTACAAATGCTGCATCTGTTGCAGCATATCGTACCCAAACTTACAACCATCTTCGGTAAATCTATTTTGGGCGTCTGAAACTTTCCATGTACCACCATATCCTTCAAATTCCTACCCGTTTTATATGAAAAAAGGGGTTTGTTTGGAAGGATACTTGCCAGAACCCTATCTTCTCGCAAATATTTCCAATAATATTCTATCAAAATTTTAATATCCTCACTTTTTACATTATATACCGAAACAAAATAAATTTCGTCTGCTTTATCCTGTTTAACTTCAGGAGCTCTTCTAAATTGGGACCGATACTGTCTTCCATACAAAAGGTTACCCTTCACTAAACCTATATCTGTCTTTAATTTCGTCAGGGCTTGTTTGGGAAACAGAAGCTCTGTCACACCTACAAAAAAAATGACAACTTCACTTAAAATAGATACTGTTGTTGGAGAGCTAGGCACCTTCATGTAAAACAAACTCTCATTTAACTACCATGTAACCATGGAAATTAAGATGCCTTCTGCCTCTCCAGCTGATTAGTAAGGGATTCTTCTCTTAGTCAGAATATTTCATCATACCCCTCTACTCACCATCAACAGGCTCATATTGAAATACAGTTCCCCCTTTGTCAAGTAGCTGTTCAAGTACCTAACCCAATTTATGACGCTTAAGCTGTTCCTCACAAAAATAAATAAATAAAATAAATAAATAAATAAATAAATAAATAAATAAATAAATAACTGTTCACTTCTGTTTTTAATAAACCCATTCTGCCCAGTAGCATATTGAGAAGACATCAGTGACTGCTATTGTATGGAGCAGGGTACAGAAAATAAGGCACAAGATTATTTGCGGGGTTAGTAGACCCTCCTCAACAGTGAGCCTTAAGACATGCTTCTAATCAGCAGGTATATAACAACTACAGTTCTGCCCCTGAATACATACTTTTAAAGTCTAGGTATTGATGGCAATATATACTAACATAAATAATCATTACTAAAATGAAAAATGTATGCCACGGTGGTACGGCGGTAGTGTTGTTACCTCACAGCAAGAGGTTCTCCCGTTCGATTCTCAGCGTGGCTTGGGAGTGCCTTCTGTGTGGAGTCTGCATGTCCTCCCCATGGTTGGGTAGCATTCGAAAGACATGCGTGCATAAATGGGCGTGCCTTCGTTGAAGGTTGGGCGTCGAGCTGGCACCTCGGCGTTTCATAAAAATCTACTGCCAATCATTAGCGGACCGGAGTTCCGCTGTGGCAACCCCTTACCGGGAAAAAGCCGAAAGACAAACAACAACAACAACTAAAATGAAAAATGTCAATCTGTTGTTATCACTGGATTGTAAACTCCATATCCTACTCTGTTAAATGAATGATTAAAACAGAGGTACAGCACAATTTGTTTCATCCATGTCAATTTCAGAAACAGTTTCTGAGACCTGTCATAGTACATTTGAAGCAAGTCATTATTGCCCTCAAAGTTGTTTCTCTTTTCATCTCTTTTTTAAGTACTTTTTGCAAAACATAACAGAAAGTGAATTAGTCTTCTGCGCACAGCAAGTTTCTATTTTGGTTATGTAAAGATTTGTTTGGGAGTTATTAATTTTAATGAAGTAGTAGTTACTGACTGTTGTTTTAATTAACTCTGTTTAGTGGAAGCAATCTTTCTAAATCTGACTGGTTCTTAGTTTCTGATATTCTAACATATTCTATAGTCTATTTTCTTACATATTTCCATGTTAATCTTGTCATTACTTCTCACTATTAGCAATCAAGTGATATTTCTGTACTGAAGGTAATTATAGTTACTCTCATGTTGTATCTAAATGTTCAAAATGTCCAAGGTTCTTCTGCATTTTGCTTCAAATGTATAAAGCATTGTATTGTGTTGTATTGTGTTGTATATAGATAGTAATTTATAGTGTAACTTATGGTATTCCTCTGTCTGTATCATGTATGTTTAAATCTGGAGCTTTTTTCCGTGAGTCTGCTCTGAAATGGGACATCTGCCAGTCGGACTAACCCAATCAACAAATGTCAAAATAAATAAATAAATAAATTAACTAATGTAGATTGCTTTCATTTGTGTGTACGTGTGTGCGTGCGTGTGTATGTGTGTGTGTGTGTGCGTGCGTGCATGCGTGCGTGTGTGTGTGTATGTGTGTGTGTGTGTGTGTGTGTGTGTGTGTGTGTGTGTGTGTGTGTGTGTGTGCACATGTCTATGTGTCTGTCAGAGAGACAGTGTGTGAAGCTGAAGGCTCAAAAACTCTTAGTCCTCTGCACAGGGAGAAGATCATATATCTGAGAATTTAGAAACCTTTAAGTTGATTTTATGAAGTAGGGAGTTGTAGAGGTTACTTTTTTCCTATATGGAAGGAGGTGTGGCTGCTTCCCCTTCATAAAATCCTTATAAATTTGTCTATTATTTCCCATTGTTGAATATAATTTTTATTCAGTTATACCAGAGCAGCTGATTTGCTTCTGTCACTGCAGCTCTGAGCTACTGAGCAAACAGTTAACAGACTACTTTGTCGCTGGACACTTGTGGGTTAGTAACTGGGGGTCAAAAGACCTACCACTGCACATAGAATGAAAATATGTGGTGAATTAAGGAATGCAAAAGTAACCGTGCATCATTAAAAGCACCAGGATATAAAATAATTGAAAATGAATGTCTTGTTAACTAGAACTATATGATGGAATGCCATCTAATAATGTATACAATTATTAAAATATTTAGCCCAGTGTTCTTCAATGGAATCAATCAGTCTGGGAAATTTATAGAGTTGTGTTGAACTGAAAATAAATATGACAAAAGCTTCAAAAACAAAATGTATTCTTCATGATAGCATTAGATATCTATATTCACACACACTCCTTGCACGAGCACACATGCGCGCGCGCGCACACACACACTCACACACACACACACACAGTTTGGCTTTAGGCTATTAAAATTAGTTGGAGCTGTTTCATCTAATAGTAAGGTCTATTCTCTGCTGCTGAATTAGATAATTAACTAATAATGCCACAGGAAATAAAGAGCTAATGTTAAGAAATACTCCTTAAAGATTTCCCATGTTGCATCATATACTCAGGAAATGACATCTGCTTTATTTTAGATTTATCAGATGCTGCTAAATCAACCCCCTAAAGGCACAGAAATTCTTTTCAGCTCAGTAGATGGATGGCTAATTAAGTACCATATATGTGTCTCTTTAAAGCTAACTGCATACTATTAGAATTCCTTGGTGTGCTTTTCTTTCTATAAACATTTCCAGAAAAAGTGTGTTCTTATCATAAATGTGACAAGAGCCTAAATATGTCAAAAGGAAATGTGCATGTAAAGAATATCCAAACTTTTACACATCTTCCTACCTTATCTATCTATCTATCTATCTATCTATCTATCTATCTATCTATCTATCTATCTATCTGTCCTATCTATGTAGGCTCACTAAGCACTGTGAAATATTATGCCAAAAGTTCAGAAGCATCTAAGTATTCATGAAGCAGTAAAATATGCACAAAAAATAAAAACTTATTTAGGCACATCAAATAAAAAAAAATCCTGTGAGCTACAGCTGCAAATATGGTATTTGTTTTTTTTTCCAAGTTATGTTGCGATGACCTGGAAATTCATTGACATGTGAAAAGGAAGATGGTGCTTAAAATAGAAAAAAAAAAGTATTTCACTACAACGATCAATTCTGGTTTTCAAACTACACAGAATAATGCACAAGAAATATTCCTTGAATGAGCTGCAAATGTTAATGCCACAGTTTATTGTTCTTTAATTAAAAGTAATTCATACATTTGCTAACAAATTAGGTTGGCCAATGCAGTGGTTCCCTTTCAGTCATGACAGTCATCTCCATTGCTGACCCACACATTTCCAGATAAAGATAATCGAAAAAAATATGTTATGTTTTCTCTTCCTCTTTGTGAATGGTACATGCTTGAATACTAAACAATTTTTCTAACCTTTTCAAAATAAAAAAAAAAAATCACATCCTTTAGTGTCAGCTTTTCCTAGAGGACTGGCTTATTCAGAATGAATGTTGCATATCTGACTGAAGGAAATGTTTGATTTTTTTCGATATTATGGGCATCAGGGTAATGTGTTTTACTTAAATGACAAGAGGCTTTTTATAGGGCTGATTTGTATTGAATGTATACGTGGGGCATTAATTCAGTCTTACATACTTTAGCATGCCTAGCATTTTCCTGATAGTAAACTGAGTGAACAAGGAAATGAGTAAAAGTGTTTGATCTTTGTAAATGGGAACCTAATTTTGACAGGTGTCCACATTCATAAGCCTTTTAGCTTGTTTGGTAATGAAGTCATGCTATTTTGAGTGATAACTGTTTCATCAAAAGTAATGTATAGTAAAGTGTGATATTGCTGAATGTATCAAAAATTCATTTGTTGGTTTGAATTAACAAAGTTTATAGACCTGCTGACTTCCCCATAATTTTGTGACTGTGGAGTTATTCATATACACACACACACACACACACACACACACACACACACACACACACACACACACACACACACACACACACTAATACACCTATATATATATATATATATATATATATGTGTGTGTGTGTGTGTGTGTGTGTGTATATACACAAATGTATACATATATTTTATATATACATACATATGTGTTTATATATATATATATATATATATATATATATATATATATATATATATATATACACACACACACACACACACACACACATATATATATATATATATATATATATATATATATATATATATATATATGCATACATAGCAATAGATACAAATAAGATTATGGGTCTTCAGGGGACACAAAATCCTGAAAAAACATTCATTATATTATCTTTCTTAGTACCTGCTAGTTTTAAGTAGTACTTCAGTAAGTCATTGCTTGACATTTACTGTGTTCATCAAGGGAAGGGGTTTGATATTCACTGAAGAAAATGTTTGATTTTTTTCTTCTTCTATATTATAGGCATCAGGGTATTGTGTTTTACTTAAATGACAAAAATCTATATGGGAAATTTGTTAAGTTGCCTAAAGACCGAATTAATGAAACAAGCAAGAAAAATCTGTTCACAGATAAATGAAATTAAAGCAGCATTGTTTAATGAGTTTTTTTCCTTTTACTTAGATGCCACATCATTTAAATGTCATTCACTATTTAGTTAAGTCATTTTTAAAGCATTGTATGACATGAAATCCTTGAAATGCCTCACGTATTTTATATCAAATTATTTGTTGCTATCAAGTATTGGCAGAAAGACAGGAGAACAATCAATGCATTATATTTTTCCCATTTGGCTTGTGCAGGTTGCACAATTTATTTACTTGCCTGATTGAATATGTTGTCATTTTACTCTTATGTAGTCATGAAATCTTAGCAAGAGCTTGTACAGCTTGTACACAGTTCTTCTGGTAAGTTATTTAACAACTGTTATTTTGTTTCTGAAGAACTTTCACATTTACCTTTCTATAGTCACACCATCTCAATATTCCCTTATTATTTAAAAGTCTGTAATGTCCTATTTATTTCTCTTTTTTTATCCTTATCTCTATGTATTTGCCTAGAACTCAAGTTTATCATTTTGCAGGCTTCTACTATCCCAAAATGTGTTGGGAACAAAGGCCATCAATTTTGGCTGGAAGCTACAAAGGGTTTACTAACTCCACCCCAGAGGATACTGTACACAAGGTCTGAGTGGACAGATAAGAATAACTTACACACTTAAAAGTTCGGTTGTGTGAGGATACTCCCCATAAAAGTAAATCTTTGAATAAGACAATCATTGCTGTAGGAAATCATAAATGTGCAGGATTTTAGCTGGAGGTAGGTATTTTTTTCTCTGTCTTTTCTTTTTAGTCGGCAGATATCCCTAAGAACATATGGCTGTACTCTTGTGTTTTGGCCATTACAGGAGCTCTGGCTAGAAAACCACAGTACACCACTTACTTACTTTTTTTGGTGCCCAGGGAATAGCAAGTAATGGGAAATAGAATAAGCATACCAATGAATACTTGTATATAATGTTAAAAGAGGCTAAAAAAAGCTACACAACAAAAGAAAATGGCAAATAGACCCAACTAACCATCTAAGGACTGTAATAAAATCATACTCAAACATATTATGGTTACAGTATTTGAAATATCATACACCATACAAAACGCCTCTTAAAGCCTGTATTTGGTACAGATTTAATTCTGTACAGAGACCACCAGAACATATATGCACCTGTAAGGAGAAGGATGGAGGAGCACCTGCAGTGATTCCAGGGGGTGTAATTGTGATCCTTAATAGTAAGGCTATTATTTTAGAAAGCAGAATATCTGCAAAGACTGAAGCTGTGGTGTCTTACAGTATTTTTCACATAAAATGCAGTTAATGGGAGTAATGGGGCATCATTCCCTATGTTTAAGCATGAAGGGAAGATGAAGCCTCCCTCTGACCCAATTCTATAATGGTAGAGAAGTACATTTTGAAATGTGTTATTTAGAGGATGGACTCAGAATTAATTTTTCTGAGTTTGTGGATTCACAGCTTGATAGGGAGTGATGGAGGGAGCTCAGCATGCATCAGTGATCCTAGTATTTGAACCCTTACTACTCTGGTGAGCACTCTGTTACTGAGTCACAATGATTACTGATGGATGAATCAATAAATGAAAAGGAAATTACTAAGTAGTTGCACTCAGCTCCTGTACGTAGTTGAATAATTAGTAATATGTTTTGCAGAACAGCTGCAGCAAATCCTGATGTACTTATAGCTAGGAATGCCAATGTGCAATGTTTGGAAAATATATGACTGGCTGCCCAAGTAGCAGCCTGATACATAATGTGGACAGATATATTTATGAAGAAGGCTGCAGTTGCAGCTGCTTGTCTGGTGGATTGGACATTAACTTCCTTAGTCCATATCTTGTATTTGCCATGTCTAAAGGTAATACACTTTGCTAACTGCTTGGAAATGGCCCACACAGAAGATGGATGACCTTGATTAGCCTCCATAAATGACACAGACTGTCTCAGTGATCCTTCTGCTTGTCTTGTCTGTGCACAGTTTGCAATTTTTTTCACATGTTAACATGTTTAAGAAGACCAGAGCTCCCTCTGGTTGAAGTAACTGCAACTCAAGAAGCATTTTTCAAAACAGGTATTTGAGGTTTGCTTGAAGAATATGTTCAGAGTTAGGAAGAGTTAGCATTTGTATTAGAACATTTCAGTTGGAAGCAAGGGCTTCTGGTGGTCTTAGGGAACTCAGATAAAGGATCCCTTTCAATCACTGTTTCACAGCTGTCTGACAAGCAATAACTGCATAAACAAGCCGGTGGAACTTGCAGAGAAACCTATGTCATTGGAAGAGTAAACCAAACTAGCATTAAGAAAGTTCCAGATCTGTGGTACTGTAGTGGAAGCTCAGTCTATTGCATTCTTTTTAAAAGTGTGAAATATGATCCATTTGAAAAGTATGATTGCCTAATGGTAATTCTTTTTGATTCCTGAAGAAGAGATAACACCTTAGCCGAAAGAATATGAATGTTGGGTTTCAAACTAAGACCCACCAAGTGCCATGTTGAGAACTTGAGGTTTAGCTGTTGATCTATGCCTTCCTGCTAAATTAACTCAATGTCACTGCCAGCAATATGAATAATAAAATACTAAATGCCTCAGTACTGATGGCAGACAGAACTGTGAAGAAAGCTAACTGACAACAGTAGCTAAAAGTGAGTGAAAATACATTACATTGAGGAACTAAAGGTGTGATTTACATGTAAAAGTGGTCAATGCATTCAATTCCTGAATGTACCAAAAAGCTGTATGTGTTTTACAGGGAATCTCAGCAAGGTGTATCATAGTAGTTTTAGTGTCACTGACTTAACAGTGTATTATAAAGAGGAAAACCACTTTCTGATCAATTCACAAATGTGCTATGAAGGCAAACTGCAGTAGGATGGATCATTATGTAGCAATGTGAGGGAAATTAGCTTTTTCTCTTTTTACCTTTGCAATACTATACAGCAAAATAACATTTCAGGCATGGGCCAAAAGACCTTGTATACTTTCATTTCTCATAGCATGTCTTGCCAAATATCTCGTTGATAACTTTTTTGAAACTTTCCATGCTATCATGTTTTAATGTCATTAGGTATCATATTCTAATACACACTGAACAACTAGAGAAACAATCACCATCCACTTTTACTGTGTTCCTAGTACTTCAGCATCAAGCCTTCCAGGGAATAATCATGCACAAGAATGGTGTACTTTATATACATTTCACTACATTTATTATTCAATTAAATTATACAATAATTTATAAATTAATCAGTGAGTCAAGAAAATTAAAATCTAAAGTGCATCCTGAGCAGTAAAGTGCTTCAGAAACATTCAAAGTGCATCAAAACATATTAAGTGCAACCCCTTACATTCCTATTGCATTTAACATTATAATTTAAGAAGTTCATACAAAAGCACTTATGCATCTCTAGATTAACAAATACTAAAACATTTTACGCTACAATGGTTGATCAATTAATCAATGAGTCAAGAAAATTTAAATCTAAAGTGCATCTTGAGCAATTAAAAAGCTTCAGAAACATTTAAAGTGCATCAAAAAACTTTTAAAATGCAACTTCATACAAAAGCACTTATACATCTTTAGATTAACAAATACTAAAACATTTTACCCTACAATGGTTGATCAATTAATCAATAAGTCAAGAAAATTTAAATCTAAAGTGTATCCTGAGCAATTAAAATACTTCAAAAACATTTAAAGTGCATCAAAAAACTTTTAAAATGCAAGTTCATACAAAAGCACTTATACATCTCTAGATTAACAAATACTAAAACATTTTACCCTACAATAATTGATCAATTAGTCAGTGAGTCAAGAAAATTTAAATCTAAAGTGCATCCTGAGCAATTAAGGTGCTTCAGAAACATTTAAAGTACATCAAAAAACTTTTAAAATGCAACCCCTTACATTCCTTTTGCATTTAACTTAATAGTTTACGACGTTCATGCCAATGCACTTATACATCTTTAGATTAACAAATACTTAAATATTTTACCCTATACATATAAATCATTCATTCTATATGCCTATGCATTTGTAAAAGAATGCATACTGAAACATTTCATCCTATACATATACATCTAACTCCATATTAAGCCCATGGGGCCACAAAGTTCCAAAATTAATAATATATCTACTTTCCATCCTTAACAAAATGTGCCCATATTCCATGCCTTGTACTGCATAAGGTTTGTTTAAAACAGAAAAAATAAACTGCTAGTGTTACCATTGTGACCAGTGTTGAAATGCTGGGCCACAGGATTATTAAGCCTAACATGCCTCACATTCCCCAAATGGTCCATAATCCTTCTTTTCACCATTCTTTTGGTTTGGCCTATATACCACTTTACAGGTAGACAATCACATCCAATGGCATAAACAACCCCACTGGTACTGCAATTGTAAGATCCCAGGGCAATGAACTTCTTTCCATTAATCAAAGTACCTGAAATGTTCTTTACTTTGTCACACACCTTGCGCCTCCCTCATCTATAGGTGTCTACTGTGTTAGAACCAGTTTCCATCCTACTTACCCTACTGTTCAATAATTCCTTCATGTTATGAAATCTACTATGAGAAAAAACAACCCTGCCCTTGAAAATGTTGCCCACTTCCTCATCCTGCTGTATAATAGGTCAAAACCTGTGCACTAATGTCTTCAATGTAGTTAAAAAAGGGGAAATTTATTAACAAAAAAAATCAACTTACCCACTTTATGATAATCTCCACGCCCATGATATATTGCATGACTCCATGCTCTCCTACCAGCAGTTTGCTTTCTCGCTTTTTCCTCAGCCCTATTTAATACCTGGCTAGAATTCCCTCTCTTCGCCATCTTGCATCTAACAATGTTAAATTCCCCATCCAATGGGGTTCTGTCATGAACATTGTCACTAATGCGCTTGAATTCTCCATAAGGGAGAGAATCAAGTGAATGTTCTAGATGCATGCTGTCTGCACTCAAAAAATTATTAGCCGCTGTTTCCTTATAAAATGGTTTAAAAGATACTAGCTTGTCTTTATCCACAAAGAACTCCAAATCTAGAAACTGTATCTTATGTCTATGAGGTTTTTTTTTCTTTCTTTGGTGAGTTGGTTCGTGGAGTGGTGTTTTTGCATCATATTCTAATAATCAACTACTCCTTCTGAGAAAGAGATTTTTTTGAATTTTCTTAATAATTTGATCTGGTCTATACCCATTCTACTTTACAGATCCAAATATTTCCATATGAATGCATCCTTAGTAGCTTTGTACACTTGGATTGTGTTCCCAAGCTTAAATCTTTAGTTCACAAAAAAAAAATAAAAAAAAAAAAAAAAAAAAAAAAAAAACATCTTCAACTCTGCAGCCTTTACGCATATGGCTTTTTTGTAACTTTTGATTATTTTAGTGTATCCTTATTTATGTTCTGCCCATATCTCATGTCCTTCAACAGGTGCTGCAGTTCAGTCTTACAGCTACCAAACATCTAATAATGGTTAAATCAAGAACAACCAATGTTCAAATATTTGTTTTTTCTGAATTGATAATCATGATTTTTGCTTTAGACTAGCAGCATAAGTTGTTCAGTTCTTGTTTGAACTTCCTCTGAAATTTATAACTTGCTACATATTTATTCAGTTTTAAATTGTCAATGTACAGGCAGTAAAGGTTGGTGGCACTTTTATATCAGAGATGTGAATAAGTAGGACCCAAAACAGATCCTTTAGATCTCCCCTCCCATAGTCCATGCTGTTAACCTAAATTGACTTGTACACACCTTGCCATGTTATTTCTTGTAGCCACACCACCGTCCATTTAACAAGGGGTAGAGATCAGCCAAAGTAAACTAGTTTTGCTATCAGCAACTTGTTGTTTACCTAGGTAAAAGCTGCAGAGAAATCAAAGTACCTCTGTTGCTTTGACTACTTTATTATAAAATAACTGGCTACACATCATGACAGATGTTTTCTTTGCATAAGTGTGTTTATAAATGTTTGTATAATCTATCTTTTCTAGTTCTTCCTGCAATATCCTTTGGACTAATGTTTCCATTACTTTTTCACTATTGCTCAATGTCGCTTGTCCCTCTCTAACATAGATGACAAGCAGGCAGGGTATTTCATTTAGATGGTTTAATACATAGAAACACATCAGGATGGATAGCAGCATCATAAAATTTAAATGAACGATTTACAGACAGACCTTACATACATACATACATGCTTACATCTCACAGCTTACTACAAAATGGCAGTCTAGCTTGCACGTGCTCAGTATTTATACACTTGTACAAGCCCTTGGATAGCTTCTTAAAATACATAAACACACATTGATCTACATCCTCCATCTTAAAAAGATTGTCCTTTGAAAAAACAATGTCAGAGTTAGACATGCATTACTATAGATGTTAGCAACAAAACACAATGTTCATGTCCAAGATGCTGTGTATCTATTACATGGTCTGAATATATGACCAAATCTTGTAACATAATAATCTGGACTAAATTTAGCAACATGGACAGTCTTCAGTGCACAGCATGTATCAGGAACTTCTGGATTCATCACAGGAACAGAAATATTCTCTGGAACTTCCTCTGGAGTTGGAACACTGGACAACTCACTCTGAGATAAAGAGTTTTTCTCACAGGCTATGTGTTGTGGCATAGGCTCAGACACCAGTCTCAAATGTTTCTGATTCCACCTAAAGTCTGCTCCTTGTGATTCCACAATGTATGATCTCAGCTCTGGGCAAATACTCTTCACAAAACCAATCCGATCATAACCTCTGGACGTTTGCATACTTACCAGTTTGCCTTCTTGTAATGGATTGAGCAGTTTGCTGGTTTTATCATACTAGGACTTCTGGGTTAAACACTTCTTCAACAGGTTGGCTTTCACTGACCTGTTGTTCTCAACACATGGAGCCAACAATTGACTACTGACTGGTAATGTGGTTCTGGTTTGTCTAAACAGAAGTCTTTGAGCAGGTGAACCAAGATGTTTATCATGAGGAATGCTTCTGATAGTCAAGAAATTTAGAAAAACATCACTTTTGTCTTGTTTTGACTTCTCTAGTAACTGTTTTGCACTTTGAACTGCACATTCTGCCAAACCATTTGACTGCAGGTACCCTGGGTTACTCATAACATGAGTAAAGTCCCATTCTTTAGTGAATCTTTTGAACTGTTGGCTTGTAAACTGCGTGCCATTTTCAAAAATAACTTTGTGCAGACTACCATGCACTGAAAAATGACTCTTCATCTTAGTAATGGCAGTACTGCATGCTAGGTTGGGAATTAAGTCAATTTCAAACCAATCGGAGTAAGAGTCTACTAACACCAAATAATGTTGACCATTCTGCTCGAAGATGTCAGCGGCTACTGTCGACCAAGGTAGTTCAGGAATCTGTTTTACCAGAAGTGGTTCCTTCTGTTGATGTGGCTTAGTACTATTACACATGGAACAAGATGGAAGTACTCTCTCAATGTCTTGTGACATAGAAGGCCAAAATACTAGACCTCTTGCCCTTCGTTTGGTAGAGTTATTTCCTGAGTGACCACAGTGCAAGATAGTAATGTACCCTTGTTGCAAGGACTTTGCAACAATTACTTTTGGAACTTTCATAATGATACCATTGTCAGACAAAATCTTATCTCTGTATGGAAAATAAAGTTGCACTTCTTGAGGTAAACTAGATTGCTTTGATGGCCATCCTTGATTGATAAAGTGGTTGAGCCTTTATAAAACTAGATCAGTGGCTGTATGATCTCTCAACTCATCAAGATGTGTGGAAGACAAAATTCTCACTTCTATGACTAAGACTTCAAAACCAAGGTTCTCATTCTAATGTTGTTCAGTGGTGTTTCTGGATAATGTATCAGCAAGATAAAGAAGTTTGCCTTTCTTGTAGACAAGATTGAAATTATACTTTTGCTATCTTAGCATCATGCATTGCAGTCTGGCTAGAGCTGAATGCATAGGCTTTTTCAAGATAGTGACTAGAGGTTGGTGGTCTGTTTCAATATGGATAGGTCTACCATAAACATAATCATGGAACTTGGAACATGAAACACAATTGCCAAAAGCTCTTTCACAATCTGTGCATACTGCATCTCAGTTTGGGTAAGAGTTTTGTAGAATGACTGCACCTAGAACAAATTTTGATGTATCACATGAAAGAGTAACTGGCTTGTGAACATCATAATATCTGAGAATTAGTGAACTACCAATTCTCTGTTTCAGGACATCAAATGCTCTTTGGTGTTGCTCTAACCTAGACCATGAAACATCTTTACATGTCAAATGTCTGAGTGGTGCTGATAGTTGACTCAAGTCTGGAATGAACTTGCCTAGATAGTTAACCATGTTAAGAAAACATTGCAGGGCTTGCACATTGTCTGGAGCTGGCATCTCAAGAATGGCTGTTTGTTTAGAAGGGTCTAGTCATAGGCCTGAACTGATAAATAAATGACCAACATAAGTAACCTCTTGTAGCCTGAATTTGCATTTCTGTGGATTGAGCTTAAGGTTCACTTGACATGCCCTTTCTAGAACTTTTTTGAGGTTTCTGTCAGTCTCAGTTTCACCATGACCCCCTACTAGTATGTTGTTTACTATAATAGCACAAGGATACCCAGTAAAAAGTTGCTCCATTGCACGTTGAAAGACTTCACTTGCAGAATGTATGCCAAATGGCATTTTCAGAAATCTGTACCTGCCAAACAGAGTGCTGAATGTAGTGAGCAGTAATGATTTCTTGTCAAGCTGAATTTGCCAAAATGAACTCTTTGCATCTAAAACAGAAAAAACAGTGGCATTTGGCATAAGGTTTGTGACTTCTTCAACTGTGCACATTGGATGATGAGGTCTTTTTAGTGCTTTGTTCAATTCCCCTTGGATCAATACATATTCTGATGTTATCTGAGCTTCTCCTATGAGCTACCACCATAGAAGATACCCACTCAGAGTTGCAACTGGACAAATCGCACCTTGTTTCACCATTTTATCTAACTCTGCTTTGACTCTGTCCTGCGTGGTTATTGGAACTTTTCATGCTGGCCTAATAACTGGACTGACATCTGGATCTAACTTCATGGAGTACATAACTGGAAGCTGCCCTAGTTTTCTTTGAAAAGATCAGCATAGGTAGAAAAAAAATGTACTTGGCAAAATTAGAGTAGTGGTCTTTCAAGCTAAGAGGGTGGACTTCCTTATTAAATAAAAGCAGTCCCATTTTCAAACTGTCTCTGAGCCCTAATAATGACTGATCATGCCTCTTGACCACATAAAATAACAAGTCATAGCACCTCCCAGCAGAGTAAAATGAAAGCACTACTGAACCTTGAGTTTGAATTCCTTAATCTCCATAAGCAACTAGTTTTGCACAAACTTGCCAAATCAAGCCTTTCCCCATGACACATGCTATCAAATGTTTCTGCTGACATAACGGTGCACTTGAAACCTGTGTCAGCTTTGAGCTCTATGGGTTTTCTATTTATCTGAAAAGTACAAAATACTTCATTCTTTGTCCTTAAATCTACTTCCTGGACTGTTTCATGAAGCACTGATACACCATCAACATAAAGAGTAGGGTTGCAGGTCTCTAATTGATCAAGTCGTTTATTAAAATAAAATGAGGGCCTTTTGATTCATAAAACCTTTTGAAATTATTCCATTTATTGCATTTGTGGCATTGTTGACCAAAAGCTAAACATTTTTCCCTTTTATATTCATGATTTCCACCACAGTTATGACAGTTGGCAATGAAACTGGGTGGGGGCCCATGCTTTTATTTATTTTATGTATTTATTTTATTTTACATTTGTTTACCAGGAAAGTCCGACTGGAAGCAGGCCAATTTTCACCATTGGCTTGGGGAGAAAAACTCCAGACAATACATAAAACAAACAGGTGAGATATACAAACACATAGCCTATGGTAATCAAGTTATAACATAGTAAATGTGAAATTTACACATTGCAATAAGATGAGAAACTTTCAGTTATAGTTTCGTAAAATACATAGTACAAATAATACACATTATTTACATTAATGTCAGTGAGATAACTATATAATCACATATACAAGAGCCATCACTCATCATGGCATTATAAATTGGAAATATCTTATGCTACACTCATATAGCTGGGGTTGTTATTAGCCAGGAGGATGTTAGTAGGTAGGAGGGGTAAGATAATGTAATAACTGAGATGTCATGGCTAGTTGAGTTGTTACTTGTAGTATGGGTGAACCAGCATAACTGAGTCCTGAGCACTGAGAGGTGGAAATATGAGACAGATTTGAATAGTTAACATAATATTTAGGGATGTAAAGTAAGTCAAGATTTTGGATTAGTACAAGGCAAGTAGAAACAAGATTATTGGGTCATACAAGAATCCAAATGGGTTAGTTCTGTTGGTAGATAAAAAAAATAATAAGGCATATTGGGTTGAGGTGGTGAAAAGGATTGTTAATTAAGTGATTATCCTGGGGAGTCACAGGAGCATAACCAGGTATTCATATAGTGTGCATTGAGGTGCTTTTTAAATTTTGTGGTAGAGCTAATGGAGGTCAGATGGCTAGGTAGGGTATTCCAGGCCTTGGAAATAGAGTAGTTGAATAGAGATTTCCCTGCGTCATTAATATTTCTGATTACTTTCAGGCGGTTTTGGGTACTAGATCTTAAGGTTCTTGTTGTAGAATATGGTTTAATTAGATCTTGGAGTGCTGGAGTCTTGGCTGGGTAGTAGTACAGTTTGTGTGCCAATGTCAATTGATTGAATTGATTGAGTTTCAGAAGTTGAGGCAGCTCTAGCCAGTTTAGTTGTTTAAGAGCTACACAATGATGGGTCCTATATTGGGATTCAGCAGCAAATCTCACAATATTGTTATAACAAGATTCTAATTTGTTCAGATTAGTTTTGTGGATGTTAGTTAGCATAGTATTGGGGATACATAGAGGAGGGTAGACAGCAGGTGTGTCCTGGCTATAGTGGTTTTAGTGTGTTTAGTGAGAAATTGCTTGTTCCAATAATGAAGTCTAAGTTTTTTTGTGAACTTTCTTGATAGTTTGCGCTATATGAATGTCAAATCTAAGGTTGTTGTCTATTTGTACACCTAAGAGTTTGGTGTGGGTGGAAGGGGTGATCATGGTTTTTGTTATTGGACATAATGGTAAAGTTGTTGCTTAAGGGGGGGAATCTACCCAGGTTGAAAAGCAGAGGTTTTGTTTTATTTGGGTTTAGGATAAGCTGAGAGTTAAAGAAGCATCTCAGCTTCTGAGAAGCAGTTTTGGGTTAGGGACTGGAGGTTATCTATTGTGTGGGCTGCACAGATGAGGGTGGTGTGATCAGTATATTGTACTACACAGGCCTTGGGGGTGGAGGATGAGAACTGATTGGCAAATAGAGAGAATAGTAGTGGGCTAAGTATGGAGCCCTGAGGGACACCTAAGGATACTGGTAGGAGAGAGGATAGTTGGACATGCCATTTTACTGCTTGTTGGAATCCTGATAGGTAGCTTATAAACCATGAGATAGAGAGGGAGATGATATTTAGTGTGGATAATGTATTAAGGAGTCTATTATGGTTGACCATGTCAAAAGCTTTAGACAGATCTAAAAAAGGGCAGAAACTACTTGTCCATTGTTTCTGTGGTGGTTAATTGTGTTGGTAAAGGACATTAGAGCTGTGGTGGTACTATGGAAGGGTCTAAAGCCATGCTGATGTTTAGATAGCAGACTGTTTTTTTTAAGGTAGGCAGTTAGTTGGGTATGAACAACTCTTTCTAGTGTTTTTAATAAGGGTGATAAAAGAGCAATTGGTCGGTAGTTACTGAGCTCTAGAGAGTTGCCACCCTTGTGTAGCTGCTTTTGTGGTTATTTTTTGTTTATTTGCAGCATTGTTCTTTTTGGAACCCTTGTGTAGTGGTTTTATGTGGGAGATCTTCTATAGGCTTGGTACTTTACACTCAGATATTGATCTATTAATTAGAATAGCAACAGGATAGGCTGTAGCATCAGCTTCTAGCTGTAGGAATTCTCCTGGTAAATTATTTGCGGCCAGGGTGGTTGGTTTAAGCTTGTGGAGGAGTTTTAAAATTGATTTGATTGACACTGGGATCAAGCTAAATTGGGAGATATCATGTGTGTGTGCTATTTGGGAGATATCATGTGTGTGTGTGTGTGTGTGTGTGTGTGTGTGTGTGTGTGTGTATGTGTGTGCGTGTGCTATTTTGTGTGGTTGGTATGATAGGGCAGCTACCATTACTTTGGGTTTCAGCAAGGGCCTGAACTGTTTCAGTGAAATATTTATTGAATTGAGTGGGAATATTTTCATGGCTGTTTACTGTTGCAGGTGTAGGGGTAGCAGTTTTACTTGGTTGAAGTACGGAATTTATTGTGGCCCAGAACTTTTGGGGGTTGTGAGAATATTTTTCCTGGAGGTTTTGATAGTTAATTTTGTCTAGTTTAATGAGTTTTTTAGCTTTATTATGGAGTTCTGCATAATTTTGCTTTGTTAATTGGTTTCTGTTTTTGTGAAACTGTATCCATGCTTTGTCCCTGTCCTTGAGAACGGTTTTAGTTATCCTAGTTAGCCAGGGAGCGTATTTTGCTTTTATTCTAATGGTCCTGGTGGGTACATGGTGGTTTAATATTTGTAAGAAAGTAGAGTTAAAGTAGTGTACTGCCTCATATAGAGATAGTTGTGTACGTGGTTTCCAGTTGCAGCTTTTTAGGGCATTTATAAAGTCATCTTTGAGTTTGCTAACTCACTGTTATGCTTCACTGAGACTGTGCAAACTCTGAAACTTGCTGGAAAGCTCTGGGGTTTACCAGTAAGTGCTGCAGGAGCTACAGTTGCTGCCATGTGCTTGAGGCTATTTCTTTTAACTACATGCTACATACTATCAACATGAGCTTTATCACTGTGCCTTCTAGAGCTGTGCTAATTTGTAAGCATATATGTGCACTTTTCTGTGAGCTCGTATATTTGACAAATCTCAATGGCCTTATTCAAAGTTAAATCACTACCATGAAGCAAAATCTTTCTCAGAGCATCATCTTTAATACCACACACAAGTCTGACTTTTATCAATTCATCCCTTAAATCACCAAATCTGTACGTTTTTGCTTTGTTTCTCAAGTCAGTTATATATGCTGCAAAAGTTTCACCAGGCTTTTGATACCTTGTATAAAATAAGTGCCTTTCCATTGTAGCATTTGTCTGTGGGTTACACATTTCTCTAAAGTTATGTTTTTAAGTACTCAGGGTCCTCCCTTGACTCAGCCTGTACAACAATATGACAGTTTTCCCCCTCTCCTATATAAATAGCAGGTGCATACACAAATGAACGTTCTCCTTCTATGGCATCTGACCCAGCTAAATTAAACAAAATAAATGCCTTTGTATGGTCATCTTTATCAGAAAATGCAGCCTGTATGAAAATGTCATACTCTTGCTTAAACACTCTCCAATTCTCTACAGTATTACTGTCAAACACAAGTGCACTGGGTTTTCGAAATCTGTCTGCCATGCCCACAATGTTCAAATACACTGAAAATATGGCCGTTGTAGTTATGTACGAACAAACTGTTCTGTGAGCTTGAAAATAACATTCAAACACACAATAAACTCTTCAAAATACTGTACTTTGTGAAATATGCTCTGTAATGGCTGCATTTTGTGAAATAACTTTACTGTAACACTACACAAACATGCAAACACTTTATACACTTTTGATAACTTGGATATCTTTGATTCATACGAAAAATACGTGCTTAGTGAAAATGCAGTTGTTTCCTCTTATATTATTCATTTTATGCAAACTGGACTTTACTTCAAACATTTTCCGTAGTAATTCAAATATTTTATCAATATCAGACTTATTGGTTTATTAGAATATTGTTTAGAATGCTCTGTATGCCTTGTTTCATATTTTATGAATAAGAAATAGTGCTAAGTTTTAATATCTGAAATTTGTTTCTGACCTCTTTTGTGAAGTATATGTGCTGTAGGGATGATTTACTCATATTATATTCCTCCAGTTTCAACTGGGTGCCCCTTGAGCTCAAACTGAAGAATTTAAATTCCATCTTGGCTTCAAGCCCTTTTAGACATGCCACTTCTGATACCATGTCCTTTTTAGACATGCCTCTTCTGACACCATGTCACTTGTCCCTGTCTAACATAGATGACAAGCAGGTGGGGTATTTCATTTAGATGCTTTAATACATAGAAACACATCAGGATGGATAGTAGCATCATAAAATATAAACAAACTGGTTAACAGACAGACCTTACATACATACATGCTTACATTTCAACAGCTTACTACAAAATAGCAGTCAGACTTGCACGTGCTCAGTATTTATACACTTGTACAAGCCCTTGGATAGCTTCTTAAAGGTACATACACACACATTGATCTACACTCAATAAGCTTACAATCCACACAGGTCTGAGTTGACTTTGGTGTTGACAAAGATAATATAATCACTGAGTGATCACTACCTATAATGAGGAGTAGTAAATAGCATTGTTCAGCTTCAGAAATATGTGGAATGAAAATTATGTCTAATATTTTATTTCCACTAGTTTTTGCAGTGACAAGTTGTTTCAAATTTTCACTAGCATGAATGTAAAAAAATGATTTAAATACCTAAGGCCTTAATTTTGTTCCCACTATTACAATAACACCTTCATGTGCACATGTGGAATAGATAAATGTAACTAATTCCCTAAGGCCCTCCCTTTCAGACTTTGATATCCATTGTACCCTGATAGCAAAATATCATAGTTTAATCATCTTACCACTCAAGCTAACACAGAGTCTATTAAATTCTTCTGATTTTCTTAAAGAAGAACTACTATAACTTATAAATGTTTTCTCATTAATGCCTTTATGCTTTCACCAATCCCATTAGATACACATCTGCAGCTGTCAACAACCCTGCGGCTATCGAGTACTGGATAGCAATCCATTTCTTTTAGCCACGTTTTTATTATCATTATTATTATTATTGCAATATCCACATTTAGAGATTTTAATTGGTGTTAAAATTACAGATGTTTGTAGTTAAGACCAGCAGCATACCCTTGGCTAAATCAGATTTGAATTTGATAAAATATCTGAAAATTTGATAGACAGTAGTTAAGCGTCATTACAACTGTCAACATGGATTTCTGTATTACAAACCAGAAACATGTTTGTATTCTGAAAGGCACATGCACAGCAGCTATATATTGCAAACAAGATAAAGCTGATAGCTCTGCTTTGTTATGAAAAAGGAACATTATGAAATGCTGCTTGTCTAAGAGATATTTTGTTCTTCTTTTCTTACACATAGCTGACTTTAGGTACAGGCGAACTCTACAGTTGCTGGTGGCCCCAACCACAGCAAATTATCTACTGTTGATATTTTGTTACATGTTTGTCAAACCAACAAAAGCTAGTACAGCAATTCTGTGTACTTAATAACACTTATAATGATTAATCCACTGCTACTCCTTTAAAATTCAAAGATATTTCTGCTTATAGTAAGAGTTTTTGGCAAGTTACAGGCTTCATCATTTCATTTAATGTTTTACTGCTTAAATAGTGCTCTTGATTTAGTTCAATCCTGCTAGTGGGTACTGTCCACTAAAACTAACATCACAGCCAGCTTTAGGCACACATGATATCCATAGCTGCAAGATGCCTCCTATTCATCCCTGACTCTGTGGGGGCCCCAAAAAAGCAGCTGTTGGCTGAGGGAAAGGAAGAAAAAATATCATTCATTCCCCAATTACATGCGTCATCCTAAACAGGGTTGTGATATGACCTTGTAAGGATAAGGTTGATAACCAGTGAATGAATAAAAGATTGTGATTATCATTAGAAATCAGCAGCCAAGAGCAACCAATCTCATTGCTTACCAGGTATTTTAAAAACAGATGCTACTGATCTACAGGAATAATTTTCTCTTTCGGAGAGTTTTACAAATACTGGCAGGACACCAAATTCTATAACTCTCAACTTCTTTGCTCAAGAATTCTCAGCAAAGCCAAAAATAATGGCAGTATAAAAGCTCAAAATCAAGAATAACATTTAAATATTACTAGAATTCATTTAAAAAGTTAATAGAATAACACATTTTGCATCAACATGCATTGTTTGTACAATAAGAACTATGAAACTCTAATTCTGACATTATTGACTGGCTGTAATTTAAAATTATGTGCCGGCAAATCAAAATTTTTACAATGGACATGACAAAAATATCAGGCAAAATGAGGGACACTATGAAATCAGGGACTGGGACAGTGACAGGTATGGATTACTCCTAATGGCTGCTAAATAACAGTCACTGATCTGGTGTGGCAGCACTAGTGTCAGAAAATGTATTACTATTTGCTGAAATCAGTTTAAAACTAGAATTTATATGGCTTATGCTTATGTGTGGTGTTTGGGGGCTGCAGTGTAAGTGTAACAAGTTGGCTTTAATTTCTGTCACTTTCTATGACAAACATCACTGGCACTGTTGCTAAGCTTGTGCATATTGGGGGGGGGGGGTCATGGTTGCAGTGGATCTTTCAGAAACCCGAAATTTCAAAACTTTAAACTTCAAATGGCCAAGACCAGAAGATTAAAGCTTTGAAACTTTAAAAACCTAATAAAAACATTTTTAAATTTTTGCAGGGGACAAGTCCCCCTGGACCCCATACCCCTTGCTAACTAAATATACAAACTCTGAGATTGAACTACAGTGAGGAAAACAGTAAATATCCTATTCCACACAATACAGCAATCTCCATTCAAAATGTTTGAAGTTTTAAAACTTCAGTCTTATGGTCTCGGCTTGAAACTTCAAGCTTCTGAAGGGGTTCCAGTTGCAGTGTACATAAAAGTAATAAGTTGGCCATAACATCTTTTACTTACCATCAGAAACACAGATGTCACTCATGAAAGGTTGCTATCTTTGGTTGTTTGACAGGAAGAGAATGCGTGTAAAAGCAACTACTTATTGCCACTGTGGCATGGCGAACAGCATTGTCATTTCACATGCTTTGCTCTGATTTAATTCATGACTGTGACTTTTCCTATGTGGAGTTTGCATGCCCTCTTTGTCTCTGTGTGTGTCTATCCATACTCTCGGCTTTCCTCCAGCACCTTAAAGACATGCAGTAGGTGAATTAGCATTTTCTCCAGTTTCCCAGAGGTGAATGTGTAGTGTGTGTGTTTGTCTTTAAAATATCACTGACTTTTATCTGTGTACACATAATAATTATCGGCACATACATAACTCTTCTGGGTAGCAGTAAAAATGCAATTAATTAATAATTATCTTTTAAAAATAAGGCATAAAATACATCACTGTACATTCAAACCTTTAGAACTTCTAAGGGTCTGGTGGCCTCCACACTTCAGACTGTGTAAATGGATTTTGACATGGACTTAGTGGTTGCCTCTGCCATTAGCTGCACCAGTTCTAAAACTAGTCCTGTTCAGAGGTGTGTAGAGATGGTTGCTGTAGCTTGTGTGTGTGTGTGTGTGTGTGTGCATGTGTGTACATAAAAGTAATAAGTTGGCCATAACATAGCAGGATTGAACTAAATCAAGAGCACTATTTAAAGTGTGTGTGTGTGTGCGCGCACACGCGTGCACATGCGGACATGTAGGGGTTGGTCATTACTTCATTAATTTTCCTCATAATCAAACCTTAGAGGTGTGCACAGGAGGTCATTATAGCTTGTGTTGGGGCTGGGGACAAAGTAATCATTGTTTCCTTTGCTTTTCTCACAGACTACAGGGATGTGCAAAGAAGATTGCTATATATTGTGTAGGGACAGTGTATAGTCTATTTATTTCACATTCCTGATAATTGCACATCAGGCACCATTTCACCTATACAGGTGGCAGACTTTCATTCCTATGATCACTATTTTTGTTTTTCCTTCATAAGTGTACATCAGGCATATAAACAGGTGTCTGTCTTTGGGGAACAGAGATGAGGAGGAATGTGGTGGCATGGTATGTGTGTGCATGATAAGAGTCACTTGAAAGACATGACTGTGGCACTTTGAACCTCTTCTTTTATTCCAGTCTATCACCAGAGGGATGCATAGACAGCGACTGTCTTCATTTTTTTTTGGGGGGGGGGGCAGTCTTTATTCCCCGATAGGATGTATGCATCATATCAAACATTCTTCTTCTTAAGTTTATTGTGAGATACTAGTTTATCAGTTTTGAACATTAAGCTTTGGAACATTAATATTAACCAGCACATCCAAGGCTCTTATAACAGCAAACTATTAATGAAAAACACAATACTAAGAGCCACAGTAAAGCAATGATATGTACAAAGGTTTTAATAAAAAAGAACAACCTCAGCAACATGCTGTGCAATTTTAATAAAACCTTGGGCACAACTTACACCTTCCTTGAAAGAAAAAAAATAGCCAGAAATGCTTTTCAAATTCATGATTTTTGTTCAGGCCACCACTGGGTCAAAAGGTTGGGAAATGCTCTAAAATGTACCTCAGAGTGTCTATAACCCTATGGCTGCTGGGTGCTTGGTGGCCCGCCAACCTGCCTGCTTAATTTGGCTTTTGCTACACAGTTATAACTGGCTATCTTGGCCAGAGAAAGTGTGTTGAAAGGATGTAAGGAAACGTAAAGTTGAATATCAACATTTAACTTCTTCCTTTAATTATAATTTTCATTCAAGCCATCATTAAAATGTACTTCAGAGCATACAGAAAGCCATATTGCTTTTTGAAAATGCTGAAGAGCAAGACAAAATATGGGAAAAGGAAGAAAAAGTAATGTGCATTATGGGGAGCCTGGGATGGGGAAAATGGAGGGAACACTTGAGGTTTTGTGTGTGTATGTGTGTGTGTGTGTGTGTGTGTGTGTGTGTGTGTGTGTATGTGTGTGTCTGTGAGTGTGTGTGTTGGGAGGTGAAACAGTAGGCAGTGGTGGCAACATGGAAATCTTGCCTATGGCACCATTCTACCTAAAGCCAGCTATGCACATAGGGTTATTGTAATGAAGCATCACTACAACTAAATACCAGCCACTGTCAAGGCTCTTCTGTGAATCAGAACAACAGCAGAGGTCCATCAAATTGTAAGAGCATTGTAGCAGCAGTTTAGTCTGCGGGTACTACCCATAAAATGATCTAGCAAGAAATAAAATATTGTTTAGGAGGAGTGGCAGTGATAGGGTGATACTTAGACTGGAAGTTGTTGGTGGCCCCCAAAATACTAACATGTTCTTACATGTTTTATAATAAATACAGCCTTGTTTGGGAAACATGGGAAAACAGGGTGGTATGTGATAATGCAGAGATGTAGCAGCATTGGCAGGTTCTAAATAATGATTATATTGTTCTACTATCAATCAAAGATATAAATTATGATTGAAAGGGATTTTCCAGAATATTTTTTCATATGTTTAAAGTCTGTAGTTCTGCCATGTTAGTTAGACCACATTAAATTACTTTAGTCTTTGCTTTATGCTGCCAGTCTATTCTGAATGATAAATGTCTTGCTTTAAATTGCTTTCATGTCTTAGTGGATTTACTAATGATGGACAGCAATAAGAAACCTTATAACAATGGCATGCTCAGATAGTTTTTCTCAAAGAACCTAGCATGTTATCTCATCCTCTTTCAATGTAGATAAGAGAGAGAGAAAGCAGAAACAATGGCAGAAGGAAAAAGATGATACCACTTTACCAGAATTAGCCCGCGGAATAGACTATCTGGACATTCTGATGGAAATCTGGAGATGCAGGGGTAAGGTAGCTGGGACTTCAGTCCACGACAGAATATGTTTTGCACAAAATTTATTTTTTATTGCATGCCGGAAATGAACCATGTTAAGTTATTACAGAGAGTGTCAATGGAGATAAGAAGTTAATAAATTAATGGTTTTCTGTCCTAGAGAGCATTAATGACATGCTATATGGTCTGGTGCAGTAAAAGGTAAAATAATCTCTGCTAAATAACAGAAATAATGAAAAAAGATGCATGCAGACAGGAACTGAAAAGGTCCAAATAGACTGATGAATGTAAGTTCTCAGGATTCTCAAAACAGCTATATATAGTGGCAAAGAGGTTTCAAAGCTTGATGTTTTTGCAGTATAGAGATTTGCCATGATATGAGTTCATCACATGGTCTTTGTTGTTCTGAGTTGCCCAAGGAAAACAAATGAAAATATATCATAATTTAAAATGGAAGACAGTATTCCACCTGATAATGTTTTCCAGCATACTGAACTGCAAATGTATTTATTTATTTATTTGATTTGGTAATCAGGGCAGAACTCAGATCAAAATGGACCTATTTCAGTCTCAGCCCAGACAAATATAAGTGACAATAGACAAGAAAGTTAACAAGAAGTATTATGAATACAAACAACTTTTGTGTTATGAATCAATAACATTTGCAATACCAATAAAGTACATAGTAAACAGAATAATAGGAAAGGAATATTTGAGAAATGAGGAAAGAAGAAGACAGTTAAAGAGCAGAGGGACAGAGAACAAAGTGTAAAAGACAGCAAAAGTAAGGGTACTCAGAAATTAACTATATTCAGCATATACAATGCGGAAGAGATGTCATATATTGGTGTATGGAAATAATGTGAGAAAGACAAATATGTCTGATTGGTGAAAGGGACAGTAGAGGAATTTCCACAAAATAAATGATAAATGATAAACAGTTTAAAAAATAATTTTACATTTCTTCTGCAAGAAATGTGCACAGGATGCATTCCATTTGTTGCAGACAGTTTTGAAGCAAAAGGAGAGCGAGAGAGAGAGAGAGAGAGAGAGAGAGAGAGAGAGAGAGATGGCCACTTATTTCCAATCTATAGGTCATAAATTCCAAAGCTCTGAATAAAAAAGACTGTTGCAAAATAACTATGCAGAGACATTGCATTCCATGCTATGTGAAAGTCTGGCTTCTGATCTTCTGGCTGCATTATTTAGAAATGAAGAAGAAAAATGTTTTTGCATAGAAAGGGGCTTTCATCTTAATAACCTTTTCCTTTCTTCTCACAGGTTCATTAACATTTTAAAACAATGATATTTACATAGGTCTTAATTTCAAGTGTTGTTTTAATACAAAGTAAATATTAAACCTAACAAAAATCTTTCCTTGCTGGTTCCAGATGTTTGTTTGTAGTGATTTTTCATTTGTGGACATTATACCAAATGTGTTATAGTTATAAATTACAGGTAAATTTTCATGAATTTAAAATCCATAATTTCATGGTGGATAAATGGGACATTCCAAAATATTACATTTACTTTTTCACAATTGTATGA
Source organism: Protopterus annectens (assembly GCF_019279795.1). Classification (NCBI taxonomy): domain Eukaryota; kingdom Metazoa; phylum Chordata; order Ceratodontiformes; family Protopteridae; genus Protopterus; species Protopterus annectens. The sequence goes on from NC_056744.1 coordinate 838,279,222, forward strand.
TGTTATAGTGTGGACCTTTATTCAGTGCAAATGTTATATTGTTGTTTTAATGACAGGACATCTGTTGTAAAGTGTAAAATGTATTTTACTGTAATTCTCCAACAGAAAGAAATGTATATTGCACAATAGCCAATGTGTTCTGGTATTTCTGACAGAAGTTTTTGCAAGGTATATACTATAAAACACATGCAGAGTTGTGCACAAGTGATTATAAATGCACGCAGGCATGGATACGCATGCAGGCATCAATACACATGCATACATATACACAGACATGCACAGATTGTTGCAGGATATTTCTATATGTATGAGAGACCCCACCCCCATATAATGGGAAAACAACCTGAGGTTTATGCAAGTATGTTTTGATTAATTTCATATAGCATTTTTTAATGCTGAAGGTTTCACAAAAGAAATTGTGAGTTGCTTCTACAAGTTAATGTTTTTCAATGAGCTTTGACACATAATTTATTTGTAAAAATGCATGCATACAAGTGTGCAAATTAGCCTTTGGATATTGCCAAACAGATTTGGTTTTTATGTGCTGCATTTCCAACAAGGATACAACTGAGAGTATTCAGATTTCTTGGTAACCTGTAATTTTTTAATGACAGCATTTGTTTATAGAAAAATAATAAAGCATGTTCCGTGCTTTATACTGACATTTTAATTAAACAATCTAGTTACATAGAGAATGATTTGTAAGGTTTAAATCATCAGAATATTAAATTATGCCACTTAGTATGGTCACAGACCAGATTATTCAAAATACCATTATTGCCAAGGCTGGAAGGAAATATAAATGTGTTAATGCTCAAGTACATGAAGTATTTTTTGGCAAAATCTGTTTTGATAACTTCACATGTTTTCTTGGTGGCACAGTGGTGCAGCGGTTAACGTTGTCGCCTCACACCAAGAGGTTTTCCGGTTCGATTCTCGGCTGGGGTGTCTTCTGTGTGGAGTTTGCATGTTCTCTCTGTGTTTGTGTGGGTTTCCTCTGGGTACTCCGGTTTCCTCCCACATTCCAAAGACATGCATCTGGAGCATTTCTCCCCAGGCCTCCGCTGAAAACAGGCTCTGTTGAACCTAGTCGGACATTCCCGGTCAACAAATGTTAAATAAAAAAAAAATAAAAATAATGCTCAAGTACATGAAGTATTTTTTGGCAAAATCTGTTTTGATAACTTCACATGTTTTCTTATTGCTATAAGGTGAACATAACTGGTAAACTGGAATCAACAGTACATTTAAGATGGACAAGTTTGTTCATAAATGTGTATGGTATTCAAATGCAGTTATTTTTTTTTAAATTTGTTTTCACACGGTGGAGACAAAAAGACAACACAGGCTTGTTTCCAAAGCCACATACGGTAGAGAGGTGATTATCTGAATGTCAGTTATCCAAAATGTCATTTGTCCGAACCAGCCTTCCAAAGTTTTTGGGTAGGAAAAATCATAAAGTCTGAATTTGTAAACATTATACATAATCACTTGAGCATGTTTTTTGAGTTTGTAGTCAGCTTGTGTGTGAAAAATATTCTTTACTGTCCACTGGAATCACTGAATGATTGAAAAGTGTATTCCTGTGTGCAGAAAAAAACAAGATTTTAGAAGTTTTTTATCCAGTTCAATTATATGTTTAATTATCTGAACAGTTTGATTACCCAAACTACCCTAGGTCCCAATTAGTTTGGATAACCGACTCACTACTGTAAAGAGTAATTATGTAATAACCATAGAAAATAATTCACTGACTTCTGAGAGAATTGAGAAGCAATAATGGTTTAATACATGATGCAGACAAGGAGCTACAAAAGTCATCACAGTTCTAAATCCCAGGAAAAGGAAGAAAAAGTAATGTGCATTATGGGGGGGGGGAGGCCCTGTGATTGGGAAAAATGGAGGGAACACTTGAGGTTTTGTGTGTGTGTGTGTGTGTGTGTGTGTGTGTGTTTTAGAAGTTGAAACAGTAGGCAGTGGTGGCAACATGGAAATCTTGCCTATGGCACCATTTTACCTAAATCCAGCTATGTACATATGGTTATTGTAATATATCATAATTTCAACTAAATACTAGCCACTGTCAATGCTCTTCTGTGAAGCAGGATAACAGCAGAGGTCCATCAAATTGTAAGAGCATTGTAGCAGCAGTTTAGGCTGTGGGTACTACCCATAAAATGTTCTAGCAAGAAATAAAATATTGTTTAGGAGGAGTGGCAGTGATAGGGTGATACTTAGACTGGACGTTGCTGGTGGCCCCTAACATACTAACATGTTTTTGCATATTTTATAATAAATACAGCCTTGTTTGTGTAAAAAAGAAGTTACTACATGGACAAAGTCATGGGAAAACAGGGTGGTGTCTGAGGAACTGCAGAGATGTAGCAGCATTGGCAGGTTCTAAATAATGATTATATTATTCTACTATAAATCAAGGATATGAATTATGATTGAAAGGGATTTTCCAGAATATTTTTTCATATGCTTAAAGTCTGTAGTTCTGCCATGTTAGTTAGACCACATTAAATTACTTTAGTCTTTGCTTTATGCTGCCAGTCTATTCTGAATGATAAATATCTTGCTTTAAATTGCTTTCATGTCTTTGTGGATTTACTAATGATGGACAGCAATAAGGAACCTTATAACAATAGCATGCTCAGATAGTTTTTCTCAAAGAACCTAGCATGTTATCTCATCCTCTTTCAATGTAGATAAGAGGGAGAGAAAGCAGAGACATTGGCAGAAGGAAAAAGATGATACCACTTTACCAGAATTAGCCCACAGAATTGACTATCTGGACATCCTGATGGAAATCTGAAGATGCAGGGGTAAAGTAGCTGGAACTTCAGTCCAAAACAAAATATGTTTTGCACAAAATTTATTTTTTATTGCATGTCAGCAATGAACCATGTTAAGTTATTACAGAGAGTGTCAATGGAGTTAAGAGGTTAATAAATTAATGGTTTTCTGTCATAGAGAGCATTAATGACATGCAATATGGTCTGGTACAGTAAAAGGTAAAATAATCTCTGCTAAATAACAGAAATAATGAAAAAAGATGCATGCAGACAGGAACTGAAAAGGTCCAAATAGAGTGATGAATATAAGTTCTCAGGATTCTCAAAACAGTCATGTATAGTGGTAAAAAGGTTTCAAAGCTTGCTTTTTTGCAGTATAGAGTTTTGCCATGAAATGAGTTCATCACATGGTCTTTGTTGTTCTGAGTTGTCCAAGGAAAACAAATGAAAATATGTCATAATTTAAAATAGAAGACATTATTCCACCTGATAATGTTTTCCAGCATTTGGAAGTCAAAGACTGAACTGTAAATTTATTTATTTATTTATTTATTTATTCAATTTGGTAACCAGTGCAGAGCTTTGATCCAAATGGACCTATTTCTGTCTCAGCCCAGACAAATATAAATGACAATAGAATTTGAAAAAACAGCCACAAAGGTACCAATATAAACCAATAGGTCAATCCAAGGTACCACAAGACCAGGAATAAGTTGGAGTTCTTGTAAAATCCACTTTAATATAGGCACATACACATGAACGCACACGTTAAAAAAACAGCGTTTTTGTTTAAATCACGTCATCAGTTGTGGGTCAGAGAACACAATAATGGCTTTTATAATCCTCTAAAAAGTAAATTGACCAATAAAAACCATCCAATTAAAAACATCATAAATACTCATGAATATTCATGTTAAAACCATTTGAACCACAAGACCATTAAAAAGCATTAAGACCATTGTATAAACTATCCATGAATATATAAAAGGTCAACAAAATACATTTTACACACTTAATAAAATAAATAAATAAGTTTACAACCTGTACCATACATAAATATCTTAAGTAAAATCATTTTAATTAAAGTAATGTAAAATAATTCATTAGCACTCTCTAGTGGTCAAAGTCAAAATTGCATCTGAATGTGAAAGAAAAAAGAAAAAAAATGCAGAAAAATACAACTACCAACTGATATCTTGTTTTGTTTTGTGATCTTATAATTTAGCTGCCCTTAATTTCAGAAGGGGTACTAGGGAGATATTCTCATTTAAACCTGGAAGAGAGGTGGTTCGAAATGTTATTTGCCACCATAGCTCTTTATATTTTATTTTCTCTTTCCATTTTCCCCCTCTAACATCTTTTTTAACCCCTTCCAAAACAAAAAAGAATAATTAGCATTAACACACGTTACAGAATGTTTAAAAAGGGCATTTGTTTCCTTCCTAGTCTGCATATCGTACAGGTGTTCATATAGCCTTCTTTTTAGCTTACATTCAGTTTTACCCACATAAAAAGGGTGACATACCTCATACCGAGCTAGATAAATAAGACCTTTGGAATCACAGTTAAAATCTCCTTTGCTGCTTAGAACCATATTTCTACTATTTAAAATAACTTCTTCCTTGTTCATTATAAACCTACATTGTGCCCACATTTATAGGTACCAACTTTCTTTCTACCATTTGCCTCCATTTTATCATTTTATAAGGCATTTTTCACACTTTGTGAGTTTTTATACACAAATTTCAGTTCTGTGTTGGTTATTTGTTCCAAATCAGTGAGGTTTTTAAATTTATTCCACTCCTCACTAATGTTTTTCCTGACTACTACACTGCTAGCATTATATTCTAGTACCATTGCTTTGCTAAATTGATTCTGCTGTAAGAAGTCAGTACAATGGTTCTCTGTTGAGTTCTGACCAAGGATGGGTTTATATTTATCATTTCTACCTTCCTGTACTTGCTTTATAATATCTTCAAGAAACTCTTTTGGATAACCCCTTGCTAAAAACAATCCTTTGAGGAAATTACACTCATTCAAAAAATCACTTATATCACAGGTCACATGACTTGCCCTTACATACTGCCCTTTCACAGTATTTCTCTTGTAATGAAATGTGTGAGCACTATTGTAGTGCAAATATGAGTTAGTAAAGGTGTTTTTTTCTATGCACCCTTGAATTGAACCTGTTGTTTTCTTTGTATATTTCTATATCTAAGTATTGTAGCTTTTCGTCAGAAACGTTGAGGGTAAATTTAAGAAATGGGGTGGTGGAATGTATAAAATCAACAAATTCCTGAATTCTATTCTTGTTATCCACCCAAAAAATGCAGATGTCATCCTGGAACCTCTTACAGAGGCTCCAACAATTCTTATACACAGAGTCCAGTACATGTTTTTCTTCCCATTTAGCTAAAATTAAATTCTCTGATCCAAATGGACCTATTTCAGTCTCAGCCCAGACAAATATACATGACAATAAACAAGAAAGTTAACTAGAAGTATTATGAATACAAACAACTTTTGTGTTATGAATCAATAACATTAGTAATACTAATAAAGTACATAGCAAACAGGACAATAGGAAAAGAATGTTTGAGAAATGAGGGAAGAAGAAGACAGTTAAAGAGCAGAGGGACAGAGAACAAAGTGTAAAAGACAGCAAAAGTAAGGGTACTCAGAAATTAACTATATTCAGCATATACAATGCGGAAGAGATGTCATATATTGGTGTATGGAAATAATGTGAGAAAGACAAATATGTCTGATTGGTGAAAGGGACAGTAGAGGAATATCCACAAGATAAATGATAAATGATAAACAGTTTAAAAAAAATTACATTTCTTCTGCAAGAAATGTGCACAGGATGCATTCCATTTGTTGCAGACAGTTTTGAAGCAAAAGGTGAGAGAGAGAGAGAGAGAGAGAGAGAGAGAGAGAGAGAGAGAGAGATGACCACTTATTTCCAATCTATAGGTCATAAATTCCAAAGCTCTGGATAAAAAAGACTGTTTCAAAATAACAATGCAGAGTTATTCCATGCTATGTGAAAGTCAGGCCTCTGATCTTCAGGCTGCATTATTTAGAAAGGAAGATGAAAAAAGTTTTGCATAGAAAGGGGCTTTCATCTTAATAACCTTTTCCTTTCTTTTCACAGGTTCAGTAACATTTTAAAACAATGATATTTACATAAGTCTTAATTCCAAATGTTGTTTTGATACAAAGTAAATATTAATGCTAACAAAAATCTTTCCTTGCTGGCTCCAGATGTTTGCTTGTAGTTATTTTTCAGATGTAGACAGTATACCAAATAGTTACAAATTACAGGCAAATTTTCGTGAATTTAAAATCCATAATCTCATGGTGGATAAATGTGACATTACAAAATATTAAATTTACTTTTTCACAATTATATGATGTTATAGTGTGGACCTTTATTCAGTGCAAATGTTATATTGCTGTTTTAATGAAAAAGTATAAAATGTATTGTACTGTAATTCTCCAACACAGAAAAAATGTATATTGCACAATAGCCAATGTGTTCTGGTATTTTTGACAGAATTTATTGCAAGGTATTTACTATAAAACATGTGCAGAGTTGTGATTATAAATGCATGCAGGCATGGATACACATGCATAGATATACACAGACATGCACAGACTGTTGCAGGATATTTCTATATGTATGAGAGGGGTTCCTATCACTTAGTCGAACTTTTACAAGTTTGAACCTCATATGGTCAAAACCATAAGTTCGAATTTGTAAAAGTTCGAGCATTTCAATGGAAATCTCCATAAGTGGAGGTTTCCATTTTCTTCAATGGGGTGCAATCTCAGAGTTGGTATATTTAAGTAGCAGGGGGTGTGGAGGCTGCAGGGGGGCTAGCCCCCTGCTTAAAACAGTTTAATTTGTTTTCCCTTTTTTTTTTATCCATAGTCGAAGTTTTGTAACTTTGAACATAATGGTTCAAACATTATGTGTTCGAAGTTATATAAGACTTTGACTATGTGATATAGACCCGTATGAGAGACCCCACCACCATATAATGGGAAAACAACCTGAGGTTTATGCAAGTATGCTTTGATTAATTTCATATAGCATTTTTTAATGCAGAAGGTTTCACAAAAGAAATTGTGAGTTGCTTCTATAGGTTAATGTTTTTCAATGAGCTTTGACCCATTATTTATTTGTAAAAATGAATGCATACAAGTGTGTAAATTGGCATTTGGATATTGTCAAACAGATATGGTATTGATGTGCTGTATTTCCAACAAAGATAAAACTGAGAGTATTCATATTTCTTGGTAAACTAATTTTTTAGAGACAGCATTTCTTTATAGGAAAATAATAATGCATGTTCCGTGCTTTATACTGACATTTTAATTAAACAATCTAGTTACATAGAGAATGATTTGTAAGGTTTAAATTGTCAGAGTATTAAATTATGCCACATAGTATGGTCACAGACCAGATTATTCAAAATACCATTATTGCCAAGGTTGGAAGGAAATATAAAAGTGTTAATGCTCAAGTAAATGAAGTATTTTTTGGCAAAAGCTGTTTTGATAACTTCACGTTTTCTTATTGTTATAAGGTGAACATCACATGTGTATGAAATTCAAATGCAGTCATTTTTTTTAATTTGTTTTCAGACAATGGAGACAAAAAGACAACACAGGCTTGTTTTCAAAGACACATATGGTAGAGAGTTGATTATCTGAACATAAATTATCTGAAATGTCATTTATCTGAACCAGCCTTCTAAAGTTTTTGGGTAGGAAAAATCATAAAGTCTGAATTTGTACACATTATACATACTCACTTGAGCATGTTTTTCGAGCTTGTAGCCAGCTTGTGTGCAAAAAATATTCTTTATTGCCTACTGAAATCACTGAATGGTTGAAAAGTGTAAAATAAAATAAACTTGCTCAAAAGAGCACAAACTGATAAAGCAAATGAAAAAAAAAAAAAACAAATACAGAGTGAAAGTGCTTAGTTGTTCATTAAATGGTTTATTCATGGTTCCTTCTTACCTGTGTGTGGATTCATTCAGCGTTGGTGTTTTTTTTAATTTTTTTGTTTCATTTGCTTTATCATTTTGTGCTGTTTTGAGCAAGTTTATTTTATTTTAGAGTTTTGTGCCCTACATTGATTTATACCACCTCGGACTACGTAGGGGGTGTTGCAGAAGCTTGAGGAGGCTCTGCTGTTGCTTAAGCAGCAGCCTACACTGAACGCCCACATTTCAGACCAACTTACTCTATCTAAGTCTCAAACAGAACTACTGACTTTACACTCTACACCAGGTAGTTCAGGCTCGTGTGTAAATGGACTTGAGGTATATAACTGGTCCCAAAAAGTTTTAAGACAAATGGCACAAATTTTTCAACTTTGAATTTTAATTCCTTAATGAAATTTTCAGATTTGCAGTTTACAGACTCCCCTCCAGCAGGCAAAGGGTTTGGTATGGTCCGTACACAGCTCCATACATTTGAAAAACCTTTGAGGAAGTTTAAAGGCCTGCAAGCAGACAATTTATTTTTAAAATTAAATTTTATTATTAAATTGTCACCTTAAAATTTTATTTTGGGTGGCGCAGTGGTGCAGCAGTTAATGCTGTCGCCTCACAGCAAGAGGTTCTCTGGTTCGATTCTTGGCTGGGGTGCCTTCTGTGTGGAGTTTGCATGTTCTCCCTGCGTTCGCATGAGTTTCCTCCGGGTACTCCAGTTTTCTCCCACATTCTAAAGACATGCTTCTGGAGCATTTCTCCCCGGGCCTCTGCTGAAAACAGGATCTGTGGAACCTAGTTGGACTTTCCCAGTCAACAAATGTTAAATAAATAAATAAATAAAATAAAAAACATTCTTTGGATTTAAAACAGGTACCCAAGGGCCTGCCATTATGGAAATTCACGAATGAGATGGAAGTCGGGTCCATTATGCATGGTGAGCTGTTAGAACTTTTTGACCACACTGGGTTAGACCTAATGCGGATCATTATAAGAGAAAATGAACGTAAGTTATGTGCACCAGAAAAGCAGATAACTGAGTTAAATAACAATTTGAATAAAGACTTACTTTTTGAAGCTAATAAATCTTTATACAACTCCATAATGTTTGAAACAGACAAATATATGAAAGACAACTTGTTGAGAAAACAAAATAAAATTTTAAGGGATACTAATGACTATGTACATAAAACAGTGTACCCGTTGCCCAGGAAGGGTGAAATGGGGAAACAAGGGTTTGTCAACAGTCCTGGAGTTGATAGCAATAGTGAAAATGAAATAACCCATGAGACACCAAGTAATGGTGAATTTTTAGAACAGCCCCCACTCCCAAGAAGATCCATGAGAATACAAAACAGACAACAGAAAACTTGGGGGGGGGGGCAAGTGAGGATATCATTTTACCAGTAACACAATGGAGGTGTTAGTTGCATTTTTTGGATGGCCACATATTTGGTAATGAATTGCATTACAATGATATGGGAACTGATGATCCACCTCTATGTGATATTATTTGTAAGGAAGGTTTCAGTGTGTATAATTTCTCACAGCAAACTATTAGTGAAGTGCATATGTCCTTGTTCAGCAAAGGTTTTTCTTTTGTACCATGTTTTAAGCAAGACATTGCTAAAGGCTTACTAATTTTAAACTTTACAAGACAATTGAATTTGAAATTGTTTTTTCATGATAAACAGAACTCGACTTTGCATTATAAACCACAGTTAAAAAGGAAAAGTACTTTTATTTCCCCAAGTAATAACTACATAGCAGCTTTTGAGACTATTTGTGAGAATGAAATACGGTGTAACTTTACGAATTTAAGAAAACACCAAGAGTACAATTTAACAGCTAAAGAAAGAAATGTGTTGAAACAACTTAATGTTAAAAATCAGGTTAGAGTTATGAAACTTGACAAGGGGGGGGGGGTTGTTGTTATGGACCAGCAGGATTATGTATTTAGAATCTATGAATTGTTAAATGACACTGATACATATGTGAGAGTGTCTATCAATGAGATGAGGAGAGCTTACTGTAAAATTGATTGGGTTTTACATGATTTTTTAATCCAGCATGTGTTAGATTATGCAGAGTACAAATACATAACTGTGAATTTTCCGGTAACACCAAGAATATTTGGAATTCCCAAAATCCACAAAACCTTAAACAACCCCCCATTTAGGCCTATTGTCTCCGCTACTGGCTCAAAAACAGAGTCTATAGCAGCATATAGTGACTTTTGATGTAAAGGTACTCTAAAGTGTTACACATAGTTTTTGAAGGACTCATGGCACTGTCTTGAAATCCTCAGGGACATATCTATTAATGAGAAAATGTTATTTGTCATGGTAAATGTTATGAATTTATTTACATCTATACTGCATGACTAGGGGTTGACACTTTTTGGAGAATCTTTGTTTGGTAAAGAAGGAATTCATAATGTGAAAAGACAACTTTTGGTAGATTTGATGGATTTAGTGTTGTACAATAACTTTTTGTTTTATGAGGGGGAAGGTTTCCATTAAATAACAGGTGTAGCCATGGGGGCCAGGTGTGCACCAATCTATGCGAATTTTGTGCTGGCTAAGTGGGAGGAAAAATGTGTGTTCCCATTCAACTTTTACGACAAAGTGATTACATGGCTTAGATTTCTTGATGACATACTAATTCTGTGGAGAGGGAGTGTAGTTGAGCTTGAAGAATTTACTGATTATTTGAACTCTACCACAACATTTTTGAACTTTACACATAAAGCCAGCAATGAGAGTATTGAGTTTTTGGATATTACATTAAGTTGGGATAAAAGTAGCAAAAGATTTATTTCCAGGGTACATAGAAAAGAGACGTACTCAAATTCTTTTCTCCGTTATAGTAGTTGCCACCCTCATTTTCAAAAAAAGAGTATAGTAAAAGGTCAAATGGTCAGGATTTCAAGACTTACAAGTAATGAGAGCAATTTTGCACAGGAAATGTACACTTTAGTGGGTATGTTTAAAGAAAGAGGATACCCCACCAAATTATTGATTAGAACTAGAAATGAAATATGCAGGAAAAGAAAAGAAAAAGTTCTTACCTATTTTACATACTAACTTTGGGTGTACATTTACAAAATCAAACGTGATAGACTATGACATTACTTCAGTTCTTCCTTTTAACTTTGATGTTGCACAGATACGGTCTATTGTTAACAACACTTGGGACCTAGTTTTAAGCCCTGACATTAAAATCCTGTTAGGTTTCGCCCATAAAATTACATTTTCTAGAGGTGCAAACCTTAAAAATTTATTTGACAAACCAGTCAACAAGAAACGAACGTTTTTTAATATGTCAAAGTGCAATATGTGTAAGGCATGTAAATTTATTAATAAGGGCCCATATGTTATGGTTGAGGGTTACCATCATACGATTCCAAGCCCTGGGCACTGCAATTGTAACACTAAAATGGCAGTGTATATAGCTACCTGCTTGTCCTGTTCAGCGTTTTACGTTCGTAAAACCACAAGAAAATTGAAAGAAAGAATACTAAAGCATGCTAGGGACATTAAAAAGAAAAAGAAAGAAAGTGCACTTTATGACCACTCTGTGAAATGTGGGGGGGGTTTAATAAATTTATTTTCTTTGTTATAGACAGATTTTTTGACCAAGGTAGAGAAGGTGACCTGAATTTACATTTAGAGAAAATGGGAGTTGGAATGGCAATTGAGAACTAATGCCATGACACTCCCAGGTATTGATGAGAATGTGTCATTGAGTTCTGTTTTGAAACTAAGAGCACTACAGATTTGACTATAATACCATTGACTAAGGATATGTATAAATTAGCATTGGACAGGGGAAGAATGTTTTATAGGCATGTTTTAGTTAGGAAGCTTTTAGAAATGTTAGCATTTAATAAAATTGCAACTATTTATTCATATTGCCATTATTTTATTACATTATTATAGAGTTTACATATATATAAATATTTGGTTACATATATAACATTTTATGTACAATGTTTTTAAGCGTTTTTAATTTCATCACTACATATATTGGCTGTTCAATTAACTATTTATTGTATCATTGGCTTAGTGGGTGTGTTGCATTTTCTAATAGTATAAATGAAGTCTTTTACTATGTTCAAGTCACTCTGATGATGCCCTGAGGTTACAGGGTGAAAGTGCTTAGTCGTTCATTAAATGGTTTATTAATGGTTCCTTCTTATCCGTGTGTGGATTCATTCAGCGTTCGTGTTTTTTTTATTTTTTGTTTCATTTGATTGAAAAGTGTATTCCTGTGTGCAGAAAAAAAAAAACAAAATTTTAGGGTACTTATGTATTATCGCAACCAGATTTTCACATTTGCAAAATTTGCATACTGGAATGAAAACGACTGCAACAAACAAAGTACGGTGTTATTTTACATCATTACTAATAAAGAATAACCTTAGATTACATTCAGGAAGGAAAAATATTTATACAAATCTTCTTCCTGTTTGGTGTGCATTACACATGCACGCTTCAAATCTCGCATACTGTTAAAAGTTGTTCTGCACCTTTTCTTTTAAGAAAAAAAGAAAGACAACACAAAGTAATGCTGGTTTAACTGCATGAATTATATTCATATGAGGTGAAAAACATTTACTGAACCTTTCGGGACATATTTCCACACATGTTTAATTTAAACAGAACTAGTGACACTTTTACAAACACTTGTTGCCGATAATAAGAACGTGATTCCAATTTTTTTGAGTCCTGCCTGTTGTGTCTCACTTTGCTGGTATCCATCATCTGATGTGGGTGAGTTCGAAGGGGTAAAGCTTTCTGGACAAGTAAGGAAATGAATTAAGTGCTTGTGTACTCTGAGATTGTAAGCATTATTTGTTTTTGCGACTTATATTAATATACTAGGACTTTCAGGTGTGTCCAGACTTGGTATAGTTTATTTCAGATTAGGGACAAATGCCTGTCAGACTGCCAGCTAAAATCATTCTGATGAATGAAATTAAACTTAACTACTGGCCATGAACATTCAGACAGCATACTACAGGTTAATTTACCTTGCCTGCACTTGTAATAAGGAAGGCAGGATCTGTCTTGCACTGCAGCTGTGTGGAGTTCACCGGCAAAGTGAGACATGGCAGGCAGGACTTGAAAAAATTGGCAGTTATTCTTCTCCCTGCCTCATCCCATGTGTGCCACACTATTACTTATTTGTTTACACTCCAATTTCCAACTTAATAAACCTGTTTTGTCATTAACATTATGAATTTCGCAACAGTAAAAATCTGGTTGCGATAATACGCGAGTACCAATTTTAGAAGTTTTTTATCCAGTTCAGTTATATGTTTGATTGTCCAAACAGTTTGATTACCCAAACTACCCTAGGTCCCAGTTAGTTTGGATAATTAACTCTCTACTGTAAAAAGTAGTCATGTAATAACCATAGGAAATACTTCACTGACTTCTGAGAGAATTGAGAAGCAATAATGGTTTAACATATGATGCAGACAAGGAGCTACAAAAGTCATCACAGTTCTAAATCCCAGCCACAGTTAAACAAATTAGTAATAAATGTGGAAAGACAAAGATTTATAATTGAAGAAATTCTGTTTTTTTTTCTATTTATTAGCTAGAGTCAAGCATACCTCTCAACTTTATATATTTTTGCAGAATGTCCTGATTTTGGCCTTGTATTTTTGGTCTGTTTTTAATGAAATTGTGTTTTTTCTGGCAAATTATTGGTAAATCATTAAAGACTGAAGTTCAAAAATAATGACAGCCATTTGAGTTTCAGATTTCATATCCTTCAGAAAATCCATGCTAATGAAAAACCTGTTATTCTATCAACTTTCTAAGTTTTTAAGAGCAATATTTAAAACTGTCCCTATTTTTTGTCTTCTGTCCCACTTTTATTTATGTCTTTGTCCAGATTTCTTGCTCTAAGAGGCTGAGAAGTTTGGAGTCATGGCAGGCAGGACTTGAAAAAATTGGCAGTTATTCTTCTCCCTGCCTCATCCCATGTGTGCCACACTATTACTTATTTGTTTACACTCCAATTTCCAAATTAATAAACCTGTTTTGTCATTAACATTATGAATTTCGCAACAGCAAAAATCTGGTTGCGATAATACGTAAGTACCAATTTTAGAAGTTTTTTATCCAGTTCAGTTATATGTTTGATTGTCCAAACAGTTTGATTACCCAAACTACCCTAGGTCCCAGTTAGTTTGGATAATTAACTCTCTACTGTAAAAAGTAATCATGTAATAACCATAGGAAATACTTCACTGACTTCTGAGAGAATTGAGAAGCAATAATGGTTTAACATATGATGCAGACAAGGAGCTACAAAAGTCATCACAGTTCTAAATCCCAGACACAGTTAAACAAATTAGTAATAAATGTGGAAAGACAAAGATTTATAATTGAAGAAATTCTTTTTTTTTCTATTTATTAGCTAGAGTCAAGCATACCTCTCAACTTTATATATTTTTGCAGAATGTCCTGATTTTGGCCTTGTATTTTTGGTCTGTTTTTAATGAAATTGTGTTTTTTCTGGCAAATTATCGGTAAATCATTAAAGACTGAAGTTCAAAAATAATGACAGACATTTGAGTTTCAGACTTCATATCCTTCAGAAAATCCATGCTAATGAAAAACCTGTTATTCTATCAACTTTCTAAGTTTTTAAGAGCAATATTTAAAACTGTCCCTATTTTTTGTCTTCTGTCCCACTTTTATTTATGTCTTTGTCCAGATTTCTTGCTCTAAGAGGCTGAGAGGTTTGGAGTCAAGGTCTAAGCAGGTAAACAATGATAAGCAGTTAGATGGCTAAAATGTTGAAAGATGTAAATTTTTTTTGTGCTTATAACAAAATGTAAATTAAATATTCAGGTTATATAAGTCAGACGATTCAGGGTTTGATTCATGGCTAACCAATGACTGTTAATCTGATACATAAGTAATTAGGTGCTTTTTAGTGTATACTAATTTGAAAATATTTATGTTGTGTCAAGAAACCACAATGTTTGTATGCTCATTCCATGTTGTTTGAAAAAAAATTGACATGATTTTTGCAAAAGAATTTCAAAACTTGTAAAATGATGGGTATACATATAGAAACCTTCATTCATGCAGAGGGTAGTGACCAATAATAATTGGTTATTGTTTGAAACTAATGGAAAGGAATGTATTGTAATTGCATCCAAATCATTTTATATATATGTATATATGTGAATTTTCACAAAAAAATAGTTTTCCTGAAATTGCAGGGAACTAGAAAAGATACCATTCTAGAGGCAGTTTTCATGTTCAGATTTTTCCTACACACGTTTAGTCATATGTTATTAGTAATTCTCAAATTCTCTTGAGGAAAATATAAATAGATCTTATTAATTAATGGATTAATTGACTAATTAGGAGCAAAAGACAAAGGGTACCTTAGTTCAAAGTCAGGAGAATAATGAAACATACATTGAAAATCATAAGACAAAAAGTAGCAGGATTTCTTGCAGAGCTGAATGTTAAGCTTCAGACAGCATAAAGGCCATTTTGTGCTTGTGCATCAGGGGAATAATTTCT